>NC_041392.1:279633501-279743215 GCF_002162155.2 Triticum dicoccoides | reverse complement strand
GGGGTTGGATGAACAGTTCCCGGTGGGGTGGATGAACAGGACCCCGTGGTGTTGCCTCTGGATGAACATGGCCCCGATCGATCGAGCCGGTTGGGGCTGGATGAACAGGACCCCGTGGAGGGCTGGATGAACAGGACCACCCCATGAAGGGCAGGATGAACAGTAGACGGTGGAGGGCAGGATGAACAGTAGCCCGTGGAGGGGTGGTTGAACAGGAGCCCATGGAGAGGGCTGGTTGAACAGTAGCCGGCGGAGTAGCGCGCGGTGGAGGCTGGATGAACAGGAGCCCGTGGATGAACAGTCACAGGTGGAGGCTGGAGGAGGTCGACGGTGGATGAACAGTAGCTTGTGGAGGCTGGAGGGGGTCGACGGTGGAGATGAACGGTATCCCGTGGAGTCCCGTTTTGCGGTACGCCACACCCCTCCCGATGAACAGGACCCCTGTTTCGACTGTAGCGCTCCAACACAAGTCCGTTTTGTCCGTTTTGCGGTATGCCACACCCTCCCGATCAACAGGATCCCCATTTCGACCGTAGGAGGTCCGTTTCCTCCGTTTTGCGGTACGCCAGACCCCTCCTGATCAACAGGACCCCGTTCCGAACATAGGAGGTCCGTTTCCTCCGTTGTGCGGTACGCCAGGCCTCGTTTCCATCACCTGATCCGTCCAAGCCCTCTCGATGAACACGACCACGTATTCCGTTCCGACCTAGCCGGTTGGCTCCCACGCGTTCCGTTGCCTCCCCATGAACACGACGCATTCTGTTGCCTCCCCATGAACATGACGCATTCCGTTGCCTCCCCATGAACACGATGATGACGCTGTTTCTCCATTCCGACCCAGCCATGTCAACAAGCCCTCGCCGTACGTATGCGCGTATAGGCGTTCGAGACCCCACCCGTATGTACACATACGTGGCCGTATTTTCTTTCTTGCACCCTGGCCGCCTCTACTACGACACGTGCGCGCCTCTACATCCACCAGTATATATGTACGTACACGTTCGCGACCAGAATGACAATGCTACGTAAGCTTCGACGAGGTGGGTCCCGACTGTCAGGCACTTCCTTGCGTGCGAAGATGTAGCTGGTGGGTCCCAGCAGTCAGGGGGGCGAAATACGGTGGCCCGTCCGGTGGGTCCCGCTGTCAGGTGGAGGAATAATTATGTTGCATGTAATAAGGAGGCACTTCCTTGCTGCGGCCGTGGACCCAGCTGTCAGCCTCTCCACATACAGTCCATGTCCGATGGAAGCCGTTCCTTGACCACGTTGACCACACCGCGCCGAGAGCACCAGGGCGGTGGACGACGGCGAGGCCTAGGAAGGGGATGACGCAGAGCCGGGGAAGACACGACAATGGATGCCCACGCGTAGAGGAGTACGAGGGTTCACTAGTTCGCTGCGGTGTGAGTCTGCCGTCACCGTAGAATAACAGGGGGTGTGGGTGAGTAGAGGGATGGCCTGGCCAGTGGTGGGAGTAGTAGGGGGCGGTGAGGCCTCCGCCGCATCGCAGCCGGCCACGGGAGGCAGGAGCACGAGGCACGACCGGCTCTGATTTGGGCAGCTGCAGCAAGAAGACCAGAGGTTGAAGAAGCACTACGGCCGTTGGATGGACATCGTACGGTCACTGGAGGTAGAATCGTGCATATTGACTAAGTTGACAAAGCCCTCCGTCCCCGTCAACTTAGTAGGCCCACAAGTTAGCCTGCCACTATACCGGGTCCCAGCTAACAGGGGGAGTATTCATTTTTTTGTGCGTAATAAGGAGGCTCTTCCTTGCGTGCGAAGATATAGCTGGTGGGTCCGAGCTGTCAGCTGCGGTAATGTTTTTTTCGCGAAATACATAGGCCCTTTTGGTGGGTCCCTGATGTCAGGTGGAGTCATCATTATTTTGCACGTAATAAGGAGGCATTTCCTTGCGTGCGGCCGTGGACCCAGCTGTCGGCCTCTCCATGTAAAGTCCACTTCAGATGCATGTGGTCGTTGACCATATTGACCAGGCCGCACCGAGAGCACCAGGGCGGTGGATGACGGCGAGGCCTAGGAAGGGAACGACATGGAGGCAGGGAAGACTCGACAGTTGTTTCCCACGCGGAGGGGAGTACGACTGTACGAGGGTTTACTAGTTCGTCTGCCGTCACCAGAGAATAACAACAGGTGTGGGTGAGTAGAGGGATGGCTAGGCCAGCGATGGGAGTACGGTGGGGCGGTGAGGCCTGCGCGGCAGCGGAGCCGGCCGCGGGGAGGAGGGAGCAGGCAGTCCCGCCGGCGCCTGTTTGAGCGGCTGGAGCAAGAAGAGTAGAGATTGAAGAAGCACGACGGCCGTTGGATGACCATCCAACAATCACTGCTTGTGCGTCAACCTTTTTTTAGGAAAGCCTCAAATCTGTGGAAAACAGCATACAACCCATCTACCATTATTTTTAATAATTTACAGCCCATTTGCTAATTATTAAGGTTTTTTTGGAGCCCATATTCTTTTTGTTACCATTACAACCCATATTGTGGCCATGGTTAAAAAATTATACGAAATTTTGCATATTTCGGTGCGGTCCGAATTGTTTTTAATCCTGAAATTTCGACTCACATTCAAGCTGATTTTAAAAATAAATGTATATCAATATAAAATCCAACAAATTCTCCACGCATAAAAATTAATGTAATTTCAAATCTCAAAATGAAAAAAGATATTTGAAACTAATTGCCGGTTTGATGTGTTTTAAAAATGTACAACCCATTTCTCATTACTGATGGGCCATTTTCCGCTATCCTCGTCTTGAAAGATTTGCAGCCCAACAGGCCTGACAAAGCGACTTACTTGGCAAATCACAAAAAAGTGGGATGTGGCCGTGGACCCAGCTGTCAGCCTCTCCACGTACAGTACTCTTCTGATGGAATGTCGTTGACCACGTTGACCACGCCGCGCCGAGAGCACCAAGGCGGTGGATGACGATGAGGCCTAGGAAGGGGACGACCCGGAACTGGGGAAGACGCGGCAGTGGATGCCCACGCGGAGAGGAGTACAAGGGTTCACTGGTTCGGCTGCGGTGTGAGGCTGCCGTCGCCGCAGGGCCTGGCTAGCGGTGGGAGTAGTAGGGGGTGATGAGGCCTCATTGGCAGCACAGCCGGCCACTGGAGGCAGGAGCAGGTGGTCTCCCCGACACTGGTTTGGGTGGCTGATGCAAGAAGAGCAGCGATTGAAGAAGCAGCATGACCGTTCGATTCAAATCCAACGGTTATTGCTGCTAGAATCGTTTGTTGACTAAGTTGACAAGCCCTGCGTACGCATCAACTTAGTAGGCCCACAGGTCAGCCTCCCAACCGGTGCGGCCCAGATGTCAATGGGAGGAATCATTTTTTTCGCGTAATAAAGAGGCAGTTGATTGCGTCCGTCCAGGCCAGCGGAGGGAGTAGGGTGGGCCGGGGAAGCCTGCGCGACATCACAGCGGGCCACAAGAGGAGGGAGCAGGCAGTCCCGCCGGCGCTAGTTTAGGCGGCTGGAGCAAGAAGATCAGAGATTGAAGAAGCACGTCGGCCGTTGGATGGACATCCAACACTAACTGCTGCTAGAATCGTGTGTTCACTGACAAAGCCTTGCATAAACAAGTCAGCCTCGAAATCTATGGCGTGTACAACCCATTTGCTATTATTTTTATAATTTTTACTCATTTTCTAATTCATATGGAATTTATTGCAGCCCGTTTTCCATTTTTAGAATTGCTGGCCATTTTCTGGTCAGTACCAGGGTCAAAAAATTAACTAAATATGTGGGAAATTTTGAAGATTCGCAATTTTTTGCTGGGGAACGAAATATTCTTAATCCAAAAATTAATAGCCATACTAAAACAAATTTAAAAACAAATTAGTACTATGTCATGTTAAATCCAATGAAATACGTATAAGATATCAGTGAAGAACAAAAACAAAAAAAGAAACTTATATCCCATTTGCTATAATTTTTTTGGAATTTTCAACCCCTTTTGATATTACTTTTAACAGACATTGACCATACTCTTAAGCCAGGTTGGAATGCATCCCTCCTCGTCTTGAAAGATTTGCAGCTCAATAATTCGGAGAAACAAATAGGCCTAGGTTGGGTATTCTTCAAAAAGAAATACTGGGCTACCTATTTTCCCAAAGAACCGGTGCATGAGCATTTAGCTTTATTTATTTACTTATTTATGTTTAGGGGACCATGAGCATGTACCTGGGCCGGATTCATGTGAGAGCCTCCCTTCCAGTTAATTATGGGCTTCTCTATTGGGCCTTCATCAGTGGGCTGCATGTTATCAACAAGTGGAAAGTGTGTTCTAAGTTTCAGAAAAAAATGTGTTCCGTATGATAAATAGTATGCGCTACGTACGGTACGGGGCACTAAAGAATCGAACCATGCAAGGACTTCCAAAACATTGTGTTTGTCGTTCTAACAACACATTTATTCAACCAACAGATGAAATATACTACTGATTGTACATTGAAAACAGCAGCAACAGCAACCAGGGCTGGGGGTGCAACAGAAGCAGTAAGCAGGCCAGAAGAGTGAAGACGCGGCTCTCTCTTCCAAACCAAACATCAGCCATCATTACAAAAGGGATACCAAAAAAGAACAAGTGTATGCATCAAACTAAATAAAGATCCTACTACACCAAGTGTACGCATCTAACTAACTGGCTCAGTTAGACGTTACTATTTATTAAGATGTGGAGATTTGCTGACGGCTTGAACCAGATGGGTGCCTGACGGGGGAAACTCCAGCCAGCAGGTCGAAGTCTGATACTTGCGACCCTCTCTCCTACTTTGGGCTGCAGAGCGTGGCGGCACATATCAGGGTATGGTGCATGCAGAGATGCATGGTATGCTGTGTACACACAATTTTGCCTGATGAACGAAACCGTGCTGCCATCATGATCCTTGCCGTTGGTTATCTCCTGGTTAATCGGATAATTTAGTCCGACAAACAGAGAGCGTGTACCAAGGCTACTTACCAGCCTCCAGTCAAAAATTCCCGAAGGCCCAGAGAAGCTGGGATCCTGTTCAAAGACCTTGCAGTGACTGTGATTGTATTCTGTGAAACAACACGTCCGATACGTGCGAACGATCATCAATCTTTCACCGTCGTCTAATCGAGCCAGGAACCACCTGCAACTGCCATGCCGCTTTTCTTTGAAAGGTTCTGGGATTAGGAAGGGTAGGGACACCAGGCGGCCTACAACATCATATCAAGTTGGAGTCAAATAAAAAAGGGCTCTTGGTTTAGTCAATCTTAAGAACAACATGTTATCAGCATGAATATTTTTTCAGCAAATGTTGACAGTAATATAAGCAAGTCATCACGATATCATAGGAAAGTAACATACTGCTGTAACATCCATTTGTAGCGATGACTGGAGTAGGCCAGCAATACGTCCAGCCATAGAAGGAGTCGACAGCGTAAATGAAGCCTTTGTGTTCAATGGCATCAGAGAACCATGGAGGATGTATGATCCTACGATGGACGTGCATATTTATCCACTTACTGCAGTGACCTGTCAGATAGGCGAGACCGCGGTTGAAGAACGCAATTAGCCTGAAGTCTTTATAATTCGCAGATCTTGTGGGCACTTGGCAGATTACAACCTTGAG
The DNA here is from genome assembly GCF_002162155.2 of Triticum dicoccoides. Classification (NCBI taxonomy): domain Eukaryota; kingdom Viridiplantae; phylum Streptophyta; class Magnoliopsida; order Poales; family Poaceae; genus Triticum; species Triticum dicoccoides. Next base: position 279,737,596 of record NC_041392.1, on the reverse strand, counting down.
TAAATCAAACTTGGTATCATGTTGGCTACTGTAAGATTTCGAGTATTCTGGGCCGCGGTGCCAAAGCAGTGCAGTGTTAATCGAAGGAAGGGGGATCAATCGCCGGGTGTAGACCTCCACGAGCATCCAGCTGCCGCGACCGTCGACGAGCACCGTCCAACGTGTTCATGCCGACCCAGTACACACCGTTAATGTAGTTGAGGCTGATGGGATCGGATCGCAGTCAAGGGGGTTGATGCTCACCACCCTACGATCGTTATGCTGCGTGACACGCCGTTTCTAAAGATCAGGCGGCATCAACAAGCAAGAAGCTGGCTTAAAAAGCTCCGGCCTGAGGGCTTTGAGTAAATGGTACAGCCCCGACAAGCACGCGGCGAGCAGCATGGTACTGAGATTGTCCACACGCGAAACAATGAGCTTGATTACCTCTGTGTGGAGCGAATTCTAGCCACTCTTTCAGCGGACGCTGCTCGGTTCTGCCATTGTTAGTGCTTGGGTTTCGGACGAGGGGGGGAGGCGCCTTAGCGGGGATGGAAGATTGGACGAGATTATGTGCGGACAAATATGGAGAAGCGAATATGTGCTGCGGGAAGTGGACATGTGATGATGACTGCAGCACGCCGCTTGACTTACGAGACACATACCAGCAGCGTAGGGTCATGTCGATGCCAGACAACTTGCTTGAGTGATCACAGTACTGGTACTCCCTACAATGCTATGCCCTAACTTGCTTGAGTAGAGTAGTAGAGTAGTACTCTGCTCTACTACTAGCACCGGAGGAGTAGTATATTCTAATCTAAAATAGTTACAAACTTCAATGCCCGAGCATGGAACGACTACGAACCATGCTCAAAGACCATGTCTACGTGGTGTTTGGACATGGGCGACAACCTCAATGCCGACGGTGCTGCTCCCGTTGCACCGTATGTGTTTCTGTCCTTCCTGTTCGAAATCGTGGTAGAATTCATGTTTCTACTCTGTATCCTACTACTATGCTAGTCCACATGATTAGTTGCGAACGACGACTTCTTCCCCGACCTCGGCAACCTCATCCTCGACGACATGGGCGACAACGTCAACGCCGGCAACCAGTGAGATACATGGTGTAGGAAGCGGTTTAGGAATTTGCATGCCTTTCCAACCAGCGAGATACTCCGTACAAAGTACGACAGAGAAATAACAACAGAGAAGGAAGCTAAAAGTAAACAATCAAACGAGCATTTTTGCATTTGTTTTGCATTGAATCGTTTCACAAGCTTGACTAGTGCTGTTTTTCTACTTTTACAAAAACCGCATCGTAATGTTAAAACGTGAATTTGCACGTACATAAGTAATAGTAGTACTCCCTCCGTCTAGGTGTATAAGTCTTCCCTCCTTGGTCACGGTGCACAACCGAAGATGACTTATTGACCTGGATAGAGGGAGTAGCACAGTCTGCAAGCATATATCGAGAGAGACATGTAGTGCGATAGTATATAGTAAAGTTTGTGCTATATGCACGTACTTGCAAAATGCGTACGAATACACAAGGTTTCCAAACTTTCCCTTTTACATACTTAATTAAGGACGCTAAAAATTCCTGAACGTTTGGGATTTATCATTTGCATCCCAAAACTAATGAGATCGCCTTACGAAATAAAAATTATACTCCTCCTAAAAGCCACGGCGCTCGCAGGAGTGCTTGCGACGCGCCACGAGTGCCCTGGTGCGCGGCCGTTTCCCAGTGCACCGACACAACGCCTCTTCCTCAGCCTCGCAACTCATGAGGTGCTGATTGGCGGCTTGCCGGCGGGCGAGCACGATCTCACTGGTGTGGTGATCCGGCGCCAACAGGTACTCCTCCTCGCTGGAAGCATGCACCCGGTCCACGTACCGCCAAGCGTAGATGAGGCGCTTGGGCCCGACTGCACTCAGGGCGTCGGCACATGCGTCCTCCGCCACCCTCACGGCCCTCGCACGAGCCTTCTTCCAAAGAGCCAATTGCCTGACTCTCTCGAACGCGACATAGGCCTCCCAAGTAGCTTGTTCCGTGGTGCGCTTCTCTTCCTCGGCCTTCTTCTCCGCCTCTATTTTGGCGCGCTCTGCTGGAGGCAAAGACTCCCACAAGGCGACATCCATTTCTTTCCAAAGCTCCTCAAGGCTGGGGGGCTCGGCGGGCGGCGCGGCGTTCTCCTCGTGGCGGGGAGCCGACACATCCTCCGGTGCGTGTGCTGGCGAGATTGGGAACACCGACGCGTCCACCTCGACGCGTCGCGGCGAGGAGCGGAACACGGACGCGTCCACCTCGACGCGTCACGGCGAGGAGCGGAACACCGACGCGTCCTCCTCGACTAGTGGCGGCGAGGAATGGAACGGCGACGCGTCGCGTAGCGGCGACGAGCGGAACACCGACGCGTCCTCCTCGACTAGTGGCGGCGAGGAACGGAACATCGACGCGTGACCGTCCGCGCGGTGCAGCGAGGGGCTCCTAGGGCTTGGGAGGGGCGATGCCATGGTGGTCGACGTGAGAGGGAGGGGGAGGAGATAGCGATGAACGTGAACGTGAGGGGGAGGAGATAGTGATGTCGTGGGAGGCGCAATATTTATAGCGAGCAATGGCACACCTACGTAAGATATGGACTGAGCTGCACTGATTTAACTGCCGGTCCAGTTGCGTCACTGACATGTGGGCCAGACCCCTGTTGGGCCCATATGTCAGTGACCGAATGCACCTGCAGTTAAGTAACAACTACGTGGGCATATTTGTTGGAGTAAATTATGGGGAGCGAAGGGGTGGAAATATTGCTGGTCACAACGGATTGGACGAGCGTGGGGGGAGGAGAGTCATGCATGCAGATTTTTTCACACGGGGTGGAGTGGTGAGACCGCCGGAGGGAGAAGGAGAGTTTGGCAGGCATATTGTTTCCACACATGGAGAGGAAAAAATTTGGAGACGAACAGGCTTCCTGCAGGTATGGGGAACGGTGCATAATAAGTCATCTTGCATGCCGGGCTAGGTATAGTCTTAAGTCATTAAAAACAAACACGCCCCACACATGTTCATATTTCAAGGTGCACTAAATTATTGCATGCGATGATTAAGGCTGGCCATAATGGTGGTATCTTAGCTGGTATCATGCACACGGGAATAGCAAACATGCTGATGTGGCAAAGAATTAAAGAAGAGAGGGGGGTTAGAGTAACTAGAGTTCATGCATGCATTGGTAAACACATTTTTTTGTGGAGAACGACATCACTAGTTGAGTACTTTTGCAGACTTCAAAAACTATTCCACAATGTGTCAACATTCACAATGTCAAATCAATATTTTTACACTCATTATAAAACATAGTTCTTATGCTCCCTCCTTCCATCTATATAGGGCCTGATGCGTTTTTCGAGGCTAACTTTGACCAAATGTTAGAGCAATAATATATGACATGCAACTTACACAAAGCACATCATCAAATTCGTATGTGAAAGGAGCTTTCAATGATATAATTTTCACATTATGCATGTCATGTAGTATTAATTTTATCAATAGTCAAAGGCGGTCTTGAAAAACACATTAGGCCCTATATAGATGGAAGGAGGGAGTACTCATTATAATCAGTACTCCCTCCGTCTAGGTGAGCAAGTCATCTTAGATTGTGCACTGTGACCAAGGAGGAGGGGAAAACGAGAGATCTTAATGTTCATTTGCTAATTAATAGCATTGCATGCAATGAACTAACCACTGCATGTCGTGTTTGGTAGTCTCAAGTCATTAAAAGCATGCACACCCACATCTCCTATTGGTTGATATGTCAAGAAACAAGAAACGAGGTAGAAGTTAATGCATCGCGCCTAAGTGTTTTGGGAGTTTTGTAGATATTGATATTTTTAGTATAAATTTGGTCGTGGGATTTCATTGATGCCTGTCAAAGCGTTGACAGGTCTGCTATGCGTGACCTGAAGATGAAAGCATTGAGCATCTCGAAGTTGATCAACAATCTTCAATTGTCAAAGATTAGCCGTTCGGCCAATAAGGTGGCACACTTAATCGCTAAGTATAGCTTTGACAATAGATTAGATGGTATTCTTGTAAATAACGTACCGCCCTGTGTGGTGAATATTGTATAGAATGAGTGTACTGGTGTGGCTGGTTAATTAATATAAGGTGGTGTTAAAAAAAGTATAAATTTGGTCAAACACTTTGCAAACGGTTGACGGGAGTAAAAAGGACCAGAGGGAGTATCATGCATGCGGAGTAGGCGAAAAAATTGCTTGTCTAAAAAAGGCAAAAAATTTGGTCATTTATTGCCGGTCTAAGTCTCAAAGGGCGCGACCGCGCGAGGGAGGCGAAGGTCGTGGGGGGCGCGACGTTTGACGGAATTAAGTGAAGTTACATCCACGCGCCGGCATGGTGTGCGAACAGGCAAAAGCTATACCGTCAGGCCTACGATATGGGTCTAGTAGACATGACATCTGGTGGGTCCCGCATAGTTCTCAAGAACTCTTTGGGGGCTTGCAGCCGTTTATCCACCGGGAAAGCCAGCAAACCCACGCCATTCGCACACCCTACTCGTCCCCGTCTTCTACCTTACAACAGTTCGCTCCCAGTCGTCCCGTCCTTTCACATTAGTTCGCTCCCAGTTTTTTTTGCGGGGTACAACAGTTCAACTTCTCCTAACCCTCCTCCAAAATCCATGGCCTCCCAAATCTCCATGGTCGCCGCCGAGTACCAGGTTAGAGCCATCACCGGCGATCAGTTCATCGTCATCTACACACGTGGATCCGAGACGGTGAAAGCATGGCTTGCTCGCTTCCTACGCATGTTCAACAGTTCAACGGATGAGTGGGTCGCTGGGCTAGATGTTGAGTACACCATAGTCCTGGGACGAGAGAAGGATCTAAAGGATGAAGAGAGGAAGAAGCCCGCCGTGATCCAGGTTTGCGTACATAATGTTTGCTTGGTCTACCACATATTCCATGCCGACGTTGAGTGCCAGGATTTTAAGAACTTCCTCAAGGACAAAAGAGTGAAATTTGTTACTGTAGGCTTTAAGAACGACAGTGACGTCGTGCGTCGGATAGGTCTCGTTGTAGGCCAGCCCTTCGATCTCTGGAAGGCAAGCCTGGTGTCCTCCTCTCAACCTTCAATGCTGACCCTGGCAGCAGCCATGGTTGATCCTTCGTACGCTAAACTGAAGAAACCTCATCACGAGTTTCATCATGCATGGGAGTCAAAGACATTAGATGAAGATCACATCCTATACACAACAATGGATGCCTACCTTTGTTTAAATATCTACAAGGGTTGGATGAAGAAGCAGAGCCCAGTGTCCGGTTCAAGCAAAGAAGCGTCAGCAAAGAGGAAGAAGAAGAGGGACGAGGACGAAGTCGAGGACGTGGACTCGGACTCCAAGTAGGTGGCAGTTCCGTCGCTCATGCTGGTTCTACTGTAGTGTCAAGCGGACTAGTTGCTTATTAGTTTATTTTCAAGGGTGTGTTGTGCTGAGGCCCCAGCAGAACTATGTTTATGTTCTTTCTCGTTATTTGAACTCTTTAGTATGTGCAGTAGTACTAGTACTATGTCTTACTACTGTTCTTCTTGCAGTTGGTACTACTGCTCGTATCTTCGTGTTCCTACTGTACTTAATACGTTCGTACTAGTAGTATAATTTGGGCCAGTCGATTTGTGAAAGAAGTTTGACGGAGCGAAGGAAGAAGACGGCAGAAGAGGTGGAAGAAGCCCTTCTAGCCATCCATGTTGCATCAAACGGCTCACATGAGTCGACTGACCCAAATTGCTCCTTTAGATTGCAGGATCCACGTGGCATTCAAGGTCTCGAAGGTAGATTCCGCGTCCGCACCCGATTTGCGGGCTCGACGCGCGCGTGACCGGCTTCTGCCGTGACAGCCACCATGCGCGCCTCCTCCGCGCGGGCGGAGATGACAAAGACACGCTAGTTCCTCCTCGCCGGCATGCTGGAGCACGCGCTCGTCCTCCTCTTCGTATGCTGCGTGCATAGACGCGGCTCCACTAGCTGCTCGCGTGCTTGGCAGCGCGGCGGCATCGCGAGGAGGGATTGCATATGACGTGAGCGGGTGAGCCTTCGGCTTCATAGCATAGGGATGGCGGCGACATGGCAGTGATGGGCGAGAAATTGTTGGCCGGAGTAGGCGGGCGCCGGCATGCGCAACGGCGGCGGCGACATATTGATGAGTGCGCGTGTGGGAGCTTACTTTAGTTTTATATATAAGGTTGGTCAAACTTAAAAGAAAACCCTACTAGTACACGTAAACATTAGACTTAGGCAGCGCTTTTATTAGTTACTAGCTTATGTTCTTGCCCATTGTGACCAGCCTTAGTACCACGGCCACGATACGGAATCCTGTGCAAGCGCGTGAACCGCGGCCGCGCGGTCGATCGAACGGGGCATCATCGTGTCGTGCTCGAAGGACATCCACCGAACCTTTTTGTGTGTGTGAAAACAATCCTCGAATATTACTCAACTTTTTTCCTGTGAAAGTTCTTGACGCTGCAATATTTCCATGTATTTGAATTTAGCTCCAGTTCGTGTTTATTTGGATTTGGACGTTTTAGGTGCGCCCTAGTTTTTTTTAATATTGATTTTGTGTGTGTGACTGAGAGAGAACATGTGTATGTGTCCATATGTGTGTTGTGGTGGAAGGGCAATGTGGAGACGGTGTGCGTGTGATACAGACATAGAGAGGTGTGAATGTGCAAATGATCGTGCATGAGTGAGACATAGACGGATGCCGATACGTTGTGTATACATGAGAGAACGGTCTTCTAGTTTACTTGTGTGTGTGTTTGTGTATGTGTGTGTGTGAGATAGAGAGAGGGAGAGATAGACAGAGAGATGAGCATCCGTAACACAACAACCATCTCTCTCGATTCGTCCGCCCCTCGCACGGTCGCATGCAACACATGCATCAATACCCACATTTTGATACCCCTCACCCGGCCCCTGCCCACCTCAAGGCCCGCACAATCTCTTCGTGAATACCCATTTCTCTCCTTAGGTTTGTTTTCTCTCAATATCTGACACACACACACACACACAGACACACGCAGCACAACACACACACACACACACACACACACACACACACACACACACACACCCGAGCACACAATTCATCCCCATCCAAGGTTATACGGTGACCACTCTCGCTTGTGCTTCTTTGTACCCCAACATGCACAACATCTCAATCTTCAAAGAGGGCAACGAGCAGATCGAAGGCGGCGACCACACCGCGCTAGAGAATGCGGGGTCATTTGGAAGCAGGGTGATGTGACGACGGCTGACTGACTCCTCCCCCCACCCTCTCTCTCTTGCACAAAATTGTCAATCCCTCAACCCACGAGATCCTTCCCCTCTCGTCCATGTTTTTCCTGCTCTCTCATCAAACATGTTGTCTCTTCTCCTTCCACGTATACATAATCCAGATGCACACGCATCTCATGTATATTACATGTATGCATCTTTCTCACAGACCTAACTTCTTCCTCTCTCTTTCTCTCTCTCTCTCTCTCTCTGTCTTGTTAGGTTTGTCTCCTACTCTCTCGTCCACATACATACAATCTTTCCCGCCCTATCTGCTCCATCTTCAAAAGCTCTCTCTGCACGTTTCATTCACACATTGGGATATGTCAAAATGTTGCTTCTATAATGGCTGATGTAGAGTTATGGTTGTTCTTGTTGCATCCTACAAAGTAATAACTATGAAATGCATTTAGATTCTCATTTGACTGGGATTATGTGAGTTTGAGCATGTTGTGAAGTACTATAGACCTTGTATACATCTTGGGATTCGACAATGATTGTAACTATTGAATTGTATAGACCATTACATTCGAAGTCAATAGCCTAATATATTTATTTCACAATTTCAACAAATGATTAGTTCACTACAAACTAAGAAAACAAATGTGTACTCCCTCCATTTTATTTAAGTCCGCGTATTAGCATTGGTCAAAGTCAAGTTTTGTAAACTCTCAGAAAGCTTATAACAAAAAATATTAACATATACAATAACAAATAAATACCATTAGATTCATTATTGAATGTACTTTCACATCATACATATTTGTTATGGTAAATGTTTATTATTTTCTATAAACTTGGTCAAACTTTATGAAGTTTGACTTCGGTCAAACCTAATATGCAGAGTTTACTACTAGTACTCGCTAGTTGCTTAGCCGAATCACTCAACACACCACACGGGGAGTCCAGTGTCACAAAATTTTGAGGTCGGCCGGAAAATCTCCCGCGACCCTGATTCCAGCAGTGGGAAGTTACCATCATAGCCTTCGGAACAGGCCTACGGATGACGCTTGGTAGGGAGCTGTTTTCGTAACTTCAGGTTCACCCTACCCAGCCAACCCCACCCCGGCACCCAGAGTAGTACACCTGAATACTCCCCAATATCTATCCCCACCGCAAAATAGACTTCTCCATGGCACCACAGCCTTCGTGCTCCTCCCCTTTACATCGGCGCACTCATCCACCGCAGCGCATCTGCCTCATCGACGACCTTGTACGCCGCACTGGAGCCGGTCCACCGTCGTCGTCGTACACGGAGCCTCTTCCCCGGCATCGTCTTCCACGGTCTCGGATCTGCTTCCCAGAAGCCGACGCCAAGCGCAGAAGTACCACCGTCGTGGACAATGAACTGACTCCCGTTGCCGACCATGACTCACAGAGGCCGCCACGACCATCGTTCTCCTCCTCGATTGGTAATGTGTGCATTGAATCACTTAGCAGTACATGTGCAGTTCCAATTTTGTTCATACCCACCCTTCAAATTTCCTGGGTGCTATTGTTCCCGTAAAAGTAATTGGTTATAGCCTCCATTGTCCAACATAATATCAGCTTGTAATTGTGCGTCACTCCTGTATCGCGCTGTGCTTGGGTAGGTTTTTCATCTGCAACCAGTAGTGTGGCAAATGATGGAAAGGTTTTTAGAACTAGCAAAATGCCCATGCGTTGCACGCATCAAGATGCATTTGTATGAGTAGTTTATCTTGTTGGAGATGCTCTAACATGGTAGACGAGTGCTTTAATGTTGCCCACAAGATGCGCGAGTATTACTAGTAGTATATTTTTCTTGCCATGTTGAGATTTTAAAACCACGAGTGCGAACATGCAGAGGAGTAATGAAGACCAAACACGGGATATTCGGGACATCTTCAAGGAGCGTCGCAAGTTAAAGAGGAGCTGCACCGAACCTGTAAAACGAGCTTTGGTAAGTAACACCCTTTCAATTACTTTCGTGTAGCCTCATGTTCTTCGATGTGTATATGTTGTAGTTTCTGTTTCTCTTAAGCGTGGTGTTCTTCAATGTGTAATAAGAAGAGTCTTAATCGTCCTAATGCTTTCGTTTTTAGCTTGATGTAGGAAGTGGGTGTTCTCACCTTGTAGTCTGTTTTATTTATTTTTTCCTTTTGAATTCACTTCTCCGAGTTCTGTTTATCTGGCTTCTACCAAATGGATCTAGGTTGCTCTAAGTATTGATATAAAAAAGAAGTAACTTCATGTCAGGATGCAGTTCCTATGAGGAGGGAAGTATGGTCAACCTCGAGATCATGTTTCCAAAATGGGGCTGGATTACACACAAGGTGCCAGTTCCCTAATGATGCTGGATTAGACACAAGGTGCAAATTCCCAGATGATGCTGGATTACACACAAGCTAGGTGGAGTCGTCAGCTGTTCGTGTCCTCGTGGCATTAGTAAAGGCTGAAAGAAAGCGTGCAGCAGCCCTTGAGAATGTAGCTGAGTTCCTGAAGAAGTGAAAAGAGCAATCAGATGCTCTCTTCACCAAGCCAAAGAAGAGATGGAAGAAGCCAGAAATAAGCTAGCAGAGGCAGAGCAGGCTAGGCGTCTCCTGCTATCTAAAACTGTTGTCAATACAAAATTTCCTTCATAATAGCTAGGTTCAAATGTTTATCTAGTCAGCATGCCTGTTGTGATGTCCGTGCATCTACTAATGTGGCACAAAATGTTTTTTTTTCGGGTCATGTAATAACAACAATTACTTTCCAAACAATAACAGACGAAGGATTGGACATGGTATAGTTCACGCGCAAGCCCGACATTCCAAGTTCAACTTCCACATCGAACTCATGTTCACAGATATCTGCACATTCATACATAATGTCCACAACCATGATTCACTTCAAAGCCAAAAAAATGTGAGGAGAGTTATAAATAAAGAAAATCCTCTACTAGTTCCTGCTACCAGTGCGAGCACAACAAGTCAAGACCATGCGTAAATTAATTATATTTTAGTCATTTTTTGTGTTCTAAAATGCCTGCCGGCTCGCGGAAGGACGGGTTGCCGGCACACGCGCGGATTCAATGAAGGCAGGCGGGGCAGTCTTAAGCTGGTTGCACGTGGTGAGGAGGCGTTCTCAACCGGGCCTGCAGCGAGTGCGGCCCTCTTGGCCGGCGCCGGTTCAATGCATGCGCTATGAGAGATCGCGTCCGTGTCAGAGCAATCACTCCCTCTAGTACTTTTTTGTTTGGGTATAACAAAATCTCGTTTTCCATTCACATTTTAGTGGTAGGAGTTGTGCGTTTGTGTCTGAGAGAGAGAGGAGACGGTAGTCGGGGTTGTCTGATTGGTAAACAAATGAATAATGTCAGTCTGGGATGGAGATGAAAAGGGGACCGCAACAAATGTTGTGTCTATAGGAGAGATAGAGAGAGTAATTTTAGTGGTATGAGTCATATGTAGAGACATATAGGGTGTGTGAGAGAATCCCATAGAGAGAAAGACAAAGTGAAAGACGAGTGGAGACTGTGTGTTTGGCGGTGAAAAAGAAAGCTTAGGTACCGAGTGATACCAGAGAACAGTAGAGACGTGAGAGATACTGAAAACCGTGTAATTTATAATGATAGGGAGAGTGTGACACTTCTCAAGGGAGACGTCGAGAGACCATGTTTGCGAGGATAGGAGCAACATGAAGTGAGCGTGCGGGTGAGCTGGAGAAAAGAGAGTGATAGCTACCTGAAGGAGCATGCATGCGAGAGAGATGGGCGTGAAAGTAGTGAACAAAAAAGGGATTCAAATATTTGAATTCGAGATGATGATACATGTAATCCATACTCGAACCAAAATTGATCTATCAAACATGCATACTCATATGAATTCACGCACATCTATGTTATTTAATATGTAGATATTACTGATCCATACATTTTAGTAGAACATAATTTGGTTAAATTTTTTCGAATTCAACCTTAAGATTTCGAGATCATTGTATTTGTAAATCATATTATACATATAAAGGAGCAGAATTCTTTGTTGTGCTTTTCAAAGTATATATATATATATATAAAATGATGTATACAGAATGTAATTCCAATTGAAAATGGATCCCGCCCGGAAAAAATAGAATACAAACGGGATTCGAATTGAGTTGGCACGGTAAACGTGCACTCTGCAAAATTTGAACGAAGCGGGGAAAGTCACAGTAACCGCCCGAAACCAAAATATGCGAGATGGAAATCACTACTGCCTATCCCTGCCACGCAAAGCCTACATGCTGGATTTCTATAGGTTTCGATAGGGGTAGGTTTGTAATTTCACCCAAACGTGACGTAACCGCCTCTCACCCGGATTCATACACGGTGGGCGCCAAAACATAGTGTGTCCTCGGCCGAAATGGACTCCCTCCCCGATTCATATTCATACACGGTGGGCACCAAAAACAAACTCTCGTCCGCAAATATTCAATGTATGCGAGATTACCGTCCTATCCCCAACCGACTAGTGTTGCTGTGATGTAGTAGAAATTTGAAACAGGGGCTAAGTTTGTAAATTTCCTCGCATTTGAGACAAGCGCGCTCTGAATACATGGTTCCCCCCTTCCTCTCTACCTCCCTTTTCCCCATTCGTACTCCGTGGGCGCCAAAACACCCTCTCCACCCCACCCGCCTCCGTCCGCCGCCATCCGCCACCCCATCCACCGCCGTCCTCCTCCACCATGCCAGAGCTGATACCCCGACACCACCGTCCATTACAAGAGATCGACCTCTCTCATCCACGGCTTCGGACCGGGATCCTTGCATCCCGTCCTCTCGCTTCATCCCCGCCGTCGTCCACCTTGTCGGTGCCGCTCCTATGACCGTCCCGTCCACCGCGCCCCACCACCATCGTCTACCCTCCTACATCTGCTTCCACGCCGCCGACAGCCATCGCTACCGCAACACCGTCAAATTCTCAGCAGATGCATACACGGCGCCGCACCAGAGGCGGTACTCTTTCATATCTGCTCAACTTATTTATCGCAGCAAGAAAATAGATCACCACTGCTTTACTCTGATTTCTTGTCTTGGTTGCGAAGTTGCCTTTGTCTGGTTTGCACCTTCAGATCCGCCATGGCACGCTCAACACCATACTCGCAATGCTTATGGTTTTCCCCTTTTATATTCCACACTAGTTAAATCATAGTAGACTAAATTTCAAAATTGGGTCAGTCGATTTTTCAGAGCTCGTCGGTGCGATCGAAGGGGCTCGGGTGGTTGTGGGGCCTCGCCGAACAAAGAAAACTCGACGCGGGTGGGGGCTGGGGTGGGGGTGGCGGAGGAACACAGGTGGTGGGGGCCGGTGGTCCGGCCGGAGGCCCATGCGGTGTTCTGTATGGTAAGAATCAAAGACGAGGAAGAAGAAGGGTTAGGAGACGTAGGATCTTCATCCAACCGCCTGAAGTGGTCGAGAGACAGCTAGGAGTTGCATTCTTAATGCGCTCTGGTTCATTATGTGTGGGCACTACGCAACCAACATTTTATTATCCAAAATATGCTTTCTCTTCTTTACCATGTTCCTCTTCCGTTCTTCTTTAATATGTACTCTCTCCGTTCCTAAATACAAGTCTTTGTATAGATTCCACCATGGACTACATGTGGAGCAAAATGAGTGAATCTACAGTCTAAAATGTACCTGGATACATCTGTATATGATCCATAGTGGAAATCTCTACCAAGACTTATATTTTGGAACGGAGGGAGTATGATAGTAGTACAATATGTTCCTTGTACTGAAGATGAGCAGGGACATTTGCAGTGTAGAGGTCTATAAGGTCGGTTGTGATGGACACTTTGAGCCTCTTTGATTCGTAGGATCTTGTAAACATAGGAATAGGATTTGTAGTGGCCTGCCCACTTGAATCCTATAAGAATAGCAAGGAAATGCGGGGAGCTGTGTCGCCTTTGAGAGTTACATTGATATTAACAGTACCGCATCTTCACTTGAAGAGAGCTGGTATCCGAAGCCTTTCTAGCTGTACCAGCAATACTAGCACATATATTCCAGCAAGTTCCACTTTGCTGATTTTACTCTGATGCTTAAGGTTTTCCCGTTATATCTACACTATGATCTGTGTAGCTGCTTTATGTCGCACTAGCAGCAGTCCACTCTTGAAGCTAAACACTGCAATGACTTATAAAATTGGCACCAAGGCATTGAGTGTCATTCTGGATGCAATGAAACTCATACGCTCCCCACCTGTTGATTCTTGTTCAGAATATGATCCTAATGACTATTCTAACCTCGAGGAGTCAAAGGTAGATGGCCTGTCCTGTTCACCCATCAAGGTGCCTATTCTAATTTGGCAAGGTTTTATTGATTGTGCGTATCTTGCATATGTTGTCTTGCATTTCTTCTACTTTGTTGCACCGCCATCTGCTTAGTTTACTCATCATATATGTCGAGATGCCATGCCCATCCATTATCAATACATATTCCATCTGTCATCATACCATGTTTTTCCACTCAAATGCTGTTCTTGTGCATCAGACATCAAAAAGGAAGAGGGTGATTGCCGAACCTGAAGGAGCACCAGCAAAGTCCTTAAAAAACGTGATGGTGCCGGAGAAATCAGACATCACCCCACTTATATTGGTTGTACAACCAGTGACACAAAATGTAGGACCGACTCCAGTAGACTGTACCCATACTTCACTGGCCACACCACTAGCCCCACCACATAGGACCTGCACTCCAGCAAAAGGTACATCGATTTCATTTGCCATAGCACCAGCTGTACCACAGAAAAATCCCACTCCAGCAAAAAGTACAGCAAGTCCACCCGCCGAAGACCTATCCCAACTGCAGAGACGGCCAATTCCTACAGATTGGAACCCCATTATGTTTATTCCTAGTTTAAAAGACAATGCTTTCAATGTTGTTAGGGACTACGTGCATATATTCCCATCATGGAAAGATTATTGTGAAGACAAACACCATTTTCACATCTTCCTGTCCAACTTACGTGTAACTGCTATTATTCATGGCTATTTCCTGTTTTCTGCTGATTGAACACATCAATATTTACATTACATTGTTGTAACTAGGCAAGGGTCAATCTGGATAGTCGTGATGAGCAAAGCTTGCTTGTGCTTTTCAAGGAAGCATTGCAGTAGTATCGGTGTTACCTGAGGAAATCACACTTTGATGGCAAGTCTATAAACGAATTTCCGGTGAAGTCTCCTGTGCTAAATTTAGAAGACATTGAATGGAAAAACCTTGTTATGCACTGGTCTCGTTCCCAGGATGAGGTACTGTCTATGAAATCACATGACAATTTGAACTTCTACTTTTCCGCATGTGCCTTACAGATCTTTTTTGCAGGAAATCTGCTTGAAGAAGAATTCCGGTTTGACAAGAACGACATGATATCACAAATATGCTGCCCGCTGCTTTGCTCTTATTAGTACCTGTTGTCCTGTATCACTGTACTTGCATACATACCTGGTTCATTATGTGACAGCAGTATGCATGATAGCTTGCTTATCAATTGTTCGCTCCAAATTATCTGATCTGTATGAATGGTTACATTAGTGTAGAATATATCCAATGCCAATGTTTTTTTAGCTATGCATTGTTCTTGTAAGTACATGCTGTCCTTTATGAGTGTACTTATAATGACAGGTAGTTGTTCATGTACCATCACTCTGCAGCTTATTTTCCTTTGCCCTCCATTTTCTACACATCAGATCTATATTTACTCTTACCATAAGGTTGGTACTGAAGAAGTTTAGCTGTGCATTGCTCTTGGCTGTACCTTTTGCCTGTATCGCGGCACTTACATTTATAGCTACTTGGTTATGTAGCATCACTCTTCATCTTATCTTAAATATTCTCCATTTTTTCGTATATTATCACATCTATATTTACTCTTAACAAAATGTAGAATAAAGGCAATTCTTTTGAAGAAGATTCTGTGGTAAACTTCTTGAATTGCCCCCCCATCAGCATGGACAAGGCCATTATAGAGCCTGTCTTCACCAATAATGTAAGTTTGTCCATCTCAAGTCTTCAAACTTTGTTGTATATATTTGGTTAGGCATGACTGCAACAGCTGTTTATTTTTGGTGTTTTCATCAAATTGCTTGTTTAAAGTTTATTATATGTAGTTCATAAACAAAAGTTCGTCCTTTCTCAATTTAAGTTTTCAGTTGTACAACCAAGTTCCTTCTTCATACCATGTAAATTAAACTATACAAAGCAAGTGATCTTCTTTTTCACTGCATGTATGCTTCTGTTCTTCATCTGTAATCCAGTGGTGTGGTGAACCTACCCACTACAGCATAATGTCATATTCTGCAATGTCTTAACTATGAAAAATGTCATATCATTCTACTATTATTTAAACCGTCTCTTTATTTGCTAATCTGAAATGGTATAAATTGACATCACACTAACCATTGATACTTATGAGTTCTTGATATGTAATCCAGTGGTGTCGTGAAGCTGCCAACTTCTTCACAATGTCATTTCCTGCCATGTCTTGACCTGAATAATACCATATTGTGTTAATGCAAATTTAAACTGTGTCACTTTATTCGTCAGTAAGAAATGTGATGAATTGTCAGCACTGATACTTTTATGTGCAAAACATGTCATCTGTCTGCTTGTTTATCTTTCAGAGTGAGGAAGATATAAGTGTTGAACTAGCGCAGTCTCATCATCTTGCTCAGCTGCTTGCGCTGCAGCTCCCCAGCAGGGCTAACCTTTCTTGAACTCTATTCAAGTGCTGTCGGTTTTGTATATTATTTTGTTGGCATGTTTATTTGCACTGGTGGCGATCTTTGATGCCCAGTGTATGTAATCTACTGTCTGCTTGTGCTTTATTATCATAGTGGCAAACTTTGATGCCCAGTGGATGTAATATGCCGTAATTTCTTTATTGTATAGTATAGGTTTTTTCTTATTCACGATGCTGCAGTTATTTTACTGTATATATATCATGTCTTCACAGTAAACCAGCCAAACCATAAAATTACGGTACATGATCGAGCCGTCGTGGAATCACGATGTAGGTTGGGCCTGAAACGTGCCGATCAGCTCACGGGCTGGCAGCAGCCCAAAATGAACCCCGGCCCATGATTGTGCGAATCAAATCACGGGCTTTTAACAGGCCAAAAAAATGTCTTGGTCCTTGTTTGGCCCAATCAGATATCGGCTGCGAGCAGGCCGGATGCAAACTGGGCCGTAGTTAGGCCCAACTATAT
The DNA here is from genome assembly GCF_002162155.2 of Triticum dicoccoides. NCBI lineage: Eukaryota > Viridiplantae > Streptophyta > Magnoliopsida > Poales > Poaceae > Triticum > Triticum dicoccoides. The sequence goes on along the minus strand of NC_041392.1, from coordinate 279,721,087 downwards.
GACAGGCTTTTAACAGGCTGAAATTAATATAAGGCCGAAATGTTAAACGGGCCCTTACCAGGACAAAACTAATATCAGGCCGAATTACTAAGTGGCCTTTAGCAAGTGGGCCCAAAAGCATAGTGTCCAGTTGACGGGCCGAATCTGATATGGGCCATAATTAGGCCCAAAACCTCTTAAAGGGCCGGACCTGATCTGGGCCATAATTTGGCCCAGAACGTGGTAGGCTTTTAACAGGACGGATCTCATATGGGCCACTATTAGGCCCGAAGCGTGGCAGGCCATTAATAGACCGTATCAAATATGGGCCGTCATTTGGCCCAAAACATGGCAGCCAGTTAACGGGCCGGCCTACTAGGGTCCTCAAAATCTTGTGAGCCTATAGCTGGGCCGGCCCATTAATGTTGGCGAAATCTCGTGGGCCCTTAGCTGGGCCGGCCCATTATGATCCACAAGAATTTTGTGGGCCTTTACCTAGGCCGGCCTATTATGGCACACAAAAATCTTGTGGGCCTTTACCTGGGCCGGCCCTTTATGGCCCGCAAAATCTTGTGGGCCTTTAGCTGGGCCAGCCCATTATGGTCTGCAAAATCTCGTGGGCCTTTAGCTAGGCCGGCCCATTATGGTCCGCAAAATCTTGTGGGCCTTTAGTTGGGTCGGCCCATTTAAACTTGTTGGGTCGTGCCACGTGTCGACGTATCATAGGCGCCTTTTGTCCAGTGAGTGGATGACATCTGTCCCGACGATCAGCCAACACGTGTTTCCTCTAGCCAATGATGATTTTACACGTGGAAAATCCCCATTGATCGGGGCTATTAACGGGTTATCGGATCCAAAACCCGACCCGATAGCTTAACGACGTTCCGTTACGGTGGATGCCACATGTCGGTCACCCTTGACGAAAGCACTTCTGTGACGCACGATTTATCGTCATGGAAGTGGACACTTCCGGGATGATAATTTTGGTAATGTCATGGAACACTTCTACGACAGCACAGGTATGATTATCTTGATTCTGTCATAAATTTATCATGGATGTACATGCATGACAAAAAAGCGACCTACTGTGACAAACACGTATCATCACGGAAGTGTATTTTTTTGTAGTGTGTTGAGTCCATGGATTATACACACTGTCACCCTTCCATCCTTGCTAGCCTCTTTGGTACCATGCATTGCCCTTTCTCACATTGGTAGTTGGCGCAAACTTTGCCGGTGCATCCAAACCCCGTGATATGATACGCTCTTTCACACATAAACCTCCTTATATCTTCCACAAAACAGCCACCATACCTACCTATTATGGCATTTCCATAGCCATTTCGAGATATATTGCCATGCAACTTTCCATCATTCCATTTATCATGACACATTCATCATTGTCATATTGCTTAGCATGATCATGTAGTTGACATAGTATTTGTGGCAAAGCCACCGTTCATAATTCTTTCATACATGTCACTCTTGGTTCATTGCATATCCCAGTACACCGCCGGAGGCATTCATATAGAGTCATCTTTGTTCTAGTATCGAGTTGTAATCATTGAGTTGTAAATAAATAGAAGTGTGATGATCATCATTATTAGAGCATTGTCCCAAGTGAGGTATAAAAAAAAGAAAGGCCATAAAAAAGAGAAGGCCCAAAAAAAGGCCATAAAAAATAGAAGGCCCCAAAAAAATGAGATAAAAAGAGAGAAGGGACAATGTTACTATCCTTTTACCACACTTGTGCTTCAAAGTAGCACCATGATCTTCATAGTAGAGAGTCTCTCATGTTATCACTTTCATATACTAGTGGGAATTTTTCATTATAGAACTTGGCTTGTATATTCCAACAATGGGCCTCCTCAAGTGCCCTAGGTCTTCGTGAGCAAGCAAGTTGGATGCACACCCACTAGTTTCTTTAGTTGAGCTTTCATACATTTATAGCTCTAGTGCATCTGTTGCATGGCAATCCCTACTCCTTGCATTAACATCAATCGGTGGGCATCTCCATAGCCCATTGATTAGCCTCGTTGATGTGAGACCTTATCCTTTTTTGTCTTCTCCACATAACCCCCTCATTATATTCTATTCCACCCATAGTGCTATGTCCATGGCTCGCGCTCATATATTGCGTGAAAGTTTATAGGTTTGAGCTTACTAAAGTATGAAACAATTGCTTGGCTTGTCATCGGGGTTGCGCATGATGAGAGCATTCTTGTGTGACGAAAATGAAACGTGACTAAACTATATGATTTTGTAGGGATGAACTTTCTTTGGACATGTTATTTTGAGATCACATAATTGCTTAGTTACTATGCTTGAAGTATTATCATTTTTATGTTAATATGAACTTTTGTCTTGAACCTTTCGGATCTGAATATTCATACCATAATTAAGAAGAATTACATTAAAATTAAGCTTGGGGATGCTTGATACGTCTCTAACATATCTATAATTTTTGATTGCTCCATGCTATATTATCTACTGTTTTAGACATTGTTGGGCTTTATTTTCCACTTTTATATTATTTTTGGGACTAACCTATTAACCGGAGGCCTAGCCCAGAATTTCTGTTTTTTGCCTGTTTTAGGGTTTCGAAGAAAAGAAATATCAAACGAGTCCAAACGGAATGAAACCTTCGGAAACATGATTTTCTCATCAGATAAGATCCAGGAGACTTGGACCCTCCGTCAAGAAAGCCACGAGGTGGTCACGAGGGTGGAGGGCGCGCCCCCTGCCTCGTGGGCCCCTCGAAGCTCCACCGACGTACTTCTTCCTCCCATATATATGCACGTATCCCCAAACGAGAAGAAAAGGGGCAAAAAACCTAATTCCACTGCCGCAACTTTCTGTATCCACGAGATCCCATCTTGGGGCCTGTTCCGGAGCTCCGCCGGAGGAGGCATCGATCACGGAGGGCTTCTACATCATCATCCAAGCCCCTCCGATGAAGTGTGATTAGTTTACTTCAGACCTACGGGTCCATAGCTAGTAGCTAGATGGCTTTTTCTCTCTTTTTGGATCTCAATACAATGTTCTCCCCCTCTCTCGTGAAGATCTAGTCGATGTAATCTTCTTTTTGCGGTGTGTTTGTTGAGACCGATGAATTGTGGGTTTATGATCCAGTCTATCTATGAATAATATTTGAATCTTCTCTGAATTCTTTTATATATGATTGGTTATCTTTGCAAGTCTCTTCGAATTATCAGTTTGGTTTGACCTACTAGATTGGTTTTTCTTGCCATGGGAGAAGTGCTTAGCTTTGGGTTCAATCTTGTGGTGTCCTTTCCCAGTGACAGAAGGGGCAGCAAGGCACGTATTGTAATGTTGCCATCGAGGATAACAAGATGGTTTTTTATCATATTGCATGAAACTATCCCTCTACATCATGTCATCTTGCTTAAGGCGTTACTCTGTTTTTAACTTAATACTCTAGATGCATGCTGGATAGCGGTCGATGAGTGGAGTAATAGTAGTAGATGCAGAATTGTTTCGGTCTACTTGTCTCGGACGTGATGCCTATATACATGATCATACCTAGATATTCTCATAACTATGCTCAGTTCTGTCAATTGCTCAACAGTATTTTTTTCATCCACCGTAGAATACTTATGCTCTTGAGAGAAGCCACTAGTGAAACCTATGGCCCCCGGTCACTTTCTCATCATATCAATCTCCATTACTTTATTATTGCTTTGTTTTTACTTTGCTTTTACTTTTTACATTGCATCTCTATACCAAAAATACCAAAAAAATATATTATTTATCATCTCTATCAGATCTCATTTTTGTAAGTGACCGTGAAGGGATTGACAACCCCTAAGCGCGTTGGTTGCGTTGAGCTATTGTTTTTGTGTAGGTACGAGGGACTCAAGCGTAGCCTCCTACTGGATTGATACCTTGGTTCTCAAAAACTGAGGGAAATACTTACGCTACTTTGCTGCATTATCCCTTCCTCTTCGGGGAAATCCAACGCAGTGCTCAAGAGGTAGCAGGGGATCCCTCACACTTGCGCGACACGGAGAGCACCATAGGACAGCACCAATAATAAAACATGCAACTCAAACCAATCACGATCATCAATTAACTCATAGGACAAAACGGATCTACTCAAACATCATAGGATAGCCATACTCATTGGGAAATAATATATAGCGTTGAGCACCATGTTTAAGTAGAGATTACAGCAGGAAAAGAGGGGTTACACGGCTGCATAGAGGGAGGAAGAGTTGGTGATGACGGCGGTGAAGTTGTTGGTGTAGATCGTTGTCGCGATGATGGCCCCGACGGCATTCCGGCGCCACCGGGAGAGAGGGGGAGAGAGCCCCCGTTCTTCTTCTTCCTTGACCTTCACCTGTAACATCCCAAATTTTCAATTTGGAATGTTATACATTAGATCATCATTGCATATCATATTTTATTCTGCATTTTGGTTGATCCTAGAAATTCTACGCAACTCAATGACCCACAGAGAGAGTTGGCGATTTCGTTATTTTCATATTTGAGTTCTCTCAAATTTTGAGAATAGGATCATTTGATTTTATTTATTTTATCATCAATTATTTCTACTACAAAAATATGAGAGAGGGAATAAAATAAATTTCCCAAAATAAAGAAATATTGAGGATTTAATAATAAAATCAAATAAGATTTTATTTCGGAGTTTTTTGGTGTTTTATTTGAATTTAGGAAAAATGTGCGTTTTTCAAAATTGCATTTAGGGCCCAAATAAATGTTCACCTTGTGCGGCTTGATTTTAGAAGCCCGTGAAAATTTATTTCAGAATTTTTGGAGTCTGTTTAGTATTTCTTTTTATTTTTCTTCCGAGCGGAATAATTAAAAGAAACGAACCGACTTCGGGCCGTACCCGAGCGGGACACCGCCCGGGGGGCAGCCTTTAAATAGCGCTGCCCCAGCCCATCAGCCCCGCCTCGATCCGTGCACGCCGCCGGAGCCGTCGCCGACGATCCCGCCGCCCGAGGTTCGTCGCGCCTCGTTTTCTATGCCGAAAAAAAGAAAAGAGAAAAAAGTCGGCGTTCGATGTTTTTTTTTCTCGGATTAAATCCGCGATTTTTCTGATCGCGATTCCTGATCCGATTTTTGTTTTAGTTTAACTTTTCGCTCGTTTATCGGAATCAGGCGATTCAAGCGCCTAGGAATTCGTCTCGAAACCCTCTATCCGTTTAACCAGCTTAAACAAGATTTTGCTATTCTAAAATTTGCCCTAGAACCAGATTACTAGAACGAAGTTGTTTTCTTTCGCCGTTTGATTTTCGTTGCTTCATTCGATTTGATTCTTTTTGCCAACCGGACTTCTTAAGTTGAACCTTCTGGTTAGATCTCTTATTTGAGTTTTACCTGTGCATTAGATGAGTACTTATTGTATGCTTGTTTGTTTGTCTGCGATAGAATACCCGGAGTGTGCCGCCTGTTACTTCGAATCGTTAGGTTTCGCGGATCATCAACAAGGCAAGTAACACTTTGATCATACCTTTTCCTACTACCCAGTTTTATTGCATTAGATCAATCCTCACACATTGCATGATTAGGATCTAATTAAATTGTGGGATGGGAAGTAGATGAGGTAGTACCTATTACCTGTTATTATCAAACCTTTGGGAGTTACTTCTGCGTTTGCTTATTATGCCATGCTATGCTAGTAGACGTGGATTGGGTGAGTGATATCCATGACAGATGTGAGATTGTTAATTAATGGTTTATCTAAGGTGGCAACTTAAACACACATCTGGGTGGATTGAGGCACCTGGGTATTCCAGGACTTGACTGTTTTCTTTTGGACCGCCACCCAGGCTCAAAGGGATCATGAGACTATTCATACTAGAAACTTTCGTGTGCAGCCATAAGCTATTATGGGCTCTAGCATAGTTGACTAAGTTGTGCGAACTCTTACAGTGGTAGACTAGCAGATGTAGGGGATGTAGGTGGTATGGTCTACCCGATCGTAAGGTGCTAGCGCTTCTGAAAGACTATGTCTCGGTCATCCGTCTTCTCAAACCCCATGTAGTGCGAGAAACCAAACGGAGGCGGTCGAGTCTTGTGGGGAAAAGTGCGCAAACCTCTGCAGAGTGTAATAAACTAACCATGGTTAGTCGTGTCCCCGGTTATGGACATCTTGAATATCTAGTACTTGGATTTTCATGTGAATCTCAACATGTTACTCTAAATTAATTTTGTTAGGTTATGTTTAATGATGATGCTTAATTGGGATTGAGAATGCTGTCAACCATTCTCAATGTTTAACAACCACCATGATAGTTAAATAAATTTATTCCTTTGAAGTAGGGAAAAACTGGCTTTACGCAAAACAATAACCATAGAGCTTTCCACCAGCCAAATATGCATATAGTATAGCTGTTTCATTCCATTACTCTCTATGTGTTACATTGCCAGCACATTCCATGTGCTGGCCCGTTTTCGGGCTGCAACGTTAATGTTGCAGACTTTTCAGACGATGATTAAGGAGTTTTTAGGTCGTGGTTCTATACTCAGTGATGCCGTTGGAGTTCATGGACTCACTTATCTTCCAAGCCTTCCGCTGTTATCATTATTAGATGGCCTTAAGCCATATTTATTGTAATAAGTTCTCTTTTGAGACACTCGATGTAATAAGTGTGTGATTGCTACTCTGCTATAAATCCTCCGAGTACTGTGTGGTGTCAGCATTACTGATCCAGGGATGACACCGGAGCACAGAGATCAGACTGTTTGAGGTCTGGTCGCTACAGAGATGGTATCAGAGCACACACTGACTATAGGACACGACCACTAAGCTAAAGACCTAGATCACTATTCACTCTCTTCTCTTCTGACCTCTCATCTTTTCTACTCTTTAGGATGGCAGATGCAAGGAACAAGTTCACACAACCAGATGAAGATACACCCTTTGGACGCCACTTGAAGGAAGTCACTAGATACCTGAACATAGGAGTACCAAGTTTCACAGGAACCTACAATGCCACTTTACCTGAAGAAGAGCATTGGATGATTGAAGTTCAAGTTACAGGAAGGACGTTCATGTCAGTCACTGAGCCCATAGAATTTTCTTTTGATGCACCAACTTGGAGTCTAGGAAAGAGCATGGCAGCTCACATCGCCATGGGACACATTGGAGAAGTCTACCGCAAGGATCTAAAGGATACTATCTACCAGATTTGTGGGCGCCGAGATGAACACTGGGAGATGATCAGCACCAGGAAGGATAGATCAATTGCAGCTTTTATCCAGGAGTTAAACCAGCACATTCAACGACAGGAGAACTAGATGTGCACCGACATGATAGATTTGAAGAAGGCTAAGACTAGAATCAAGGAACTGGAGGAAGAACTCAATGCTACACGTGAAGATTATGAAGAGGAAATTGAAGTATTGGTGGAGAAGAATGACGACCTAATCAAGAAGATTGGAATATTTATGGGAGAACCTACGCCAGTAGATGAAGACGAAGAACCCCAGGAAATTAGCCCGGAAGACTACATCATCATCGACAGCACTGACTCGGAAGCAGATAGTAGCGATGATGACTATGTTGATGAAGCTGGAGCAGATATCATGGAGTCAACAACCGAAGAATATTTCTAGTAGACCACCTCATCAGTAGTAGTAGTCCACCATGTAAATATAGTAGTCCGAGCACTTTTGCGATAGATAGATCGATTGTATGCCTTTGTTTGATTGATTGAAGTAAATTGTTTGTTTTTGCCTCATGTGCATATGGGTAGTGTTTTCTCTTTAGACCCCCTCTATTCTTATATCTCATCTTTTCTAAACCCTTAGATGCCTCCGAGACGTGACCCCGGATTTACCTTTCCACCGGAGCTCACCCAGTTGATCCAGCAGTAAAACACATTGATGCAGTTGCTAGTCCAGAATCAGAATCAGGGGAACAACAACAACCCACCACCACCACCACCACCTGTTGACCACTTAGCCCGTTTTCTTAGGCCGAATCCGCCGGTGTTTTCCAGTAGCACCGAGCCGATATTAGCAGATGATTGGCTCCGCAAGACAGCTAGGGAGTTGACCACAGCAGGATGTACAGATGCGGAGAAGGTGAAGTTTGCCGCACATCAGCTAGAAGGACCCGCAACATCATGGTGGGAGAATTTCACCGCCACTTTCCCAGTCGACACTGTCATATGGGACCAGTTTCAGCAGGCTTTTCGTACTGCACACGTTTCAGCAGGAGCTATGGCCATGAAGAAGCGTGAGTTTCGCAACTTGCGCCAAGGAGGAAGGACAGTTGGCCAGTATGTGGAGGAATTTAGTAAGCTAGCACGTTATGCCCCAGATGACGTCGCTACGGATGCAGCTAAGAAGGAGAAATTTCTAGAAGGACTGAATGATGAGTTGAGCATGCAGTTGATGGTAGCAACCTTCAACAACTACCAGGAGTTGGTAGATCGTACTCTTATGATTGAAGGGAAGCAGCAACAAATTGAGAATCGCAAGAGGAAGTATGGACAAGGAAAGTACAATTCAGGAGCTCAGCAGAAGCCACGTTTTACCCCTAGATTGGGAGGACATTTTCAGCATACCCATGGAGGAGTTAGCTCGCACAATCACAATGGCACCAAGAATGGTAATGGCAACGGAGGAAGCAACGGCCAGAACCGCACCAACCCCTCAACCCCAGCCAAGAAGGACCTGAGCCAAGTCACTTGTTTTAAGTGTCAGAAGACCGTACATTATGCCAATGAATGTCCTGAAGGCCAAAATGGCAATGGAAGTTCAGGGAAGAAGCCAAACCCTTTTAACAGGGGACAGGTGAACCACATTAGCATGGAGGAGGTTGAAGCTCAGCCCGATGCAGTAATAGGTAAGTTTTTGGTTAAGTCATTTACGACACTCGTTCTTTTTGATACTGGTGCATCGCATTCATACATCTCAAGGGGATTTGTGGATAAGTATAACCTACCAACCCAAGCCCTTAGGTCACCCATGTTAGTAACCTCGCCCAGAGCAGAGTATGTGGCTAGTCTATGGTGTGATCGGTTACCATTAAGGATTGGTAACTATGTTTTTCCCTCAGACCTAATAGTATTGGAATCTCAAGGATTGGATGTGATATTAGGCATGGATTGGTTATCAAAATATGAAGGGAACATTGAGTGTGCTAGTAAGTCAATTTTGCTTACCACCCTAGAAGGGAGAAGGATCAAATATGTATCCCGGCATGTGCCAAAGAGGACTCAAGTAAACTGCCTAACATGAGTTGTGCAAGAGGAAGTACCAGTGGTAAGGGATTTCCCTAATGTATTTCCAGAGGAGTTGCCAGGCATGCCACCGGACAGAGATATTGAGTTTTTGATTGAGCTATTGCCAGGCACAGGGCCAATATCAAAGAGACCATATAGGATGCCAGCAAAGGATTTGGTGGAAATTAAGAAGCAGATTAAGGAGTTACTGGATAAAGGATATATTCGCCCAAGTTCTTCGCCTTGGGGATCGCTAGTACTTCTAGTGGAGAAGAAGGATGGATTGTTAAGGATGGTTGTTGATTATTGAGGATTTAATGAAGTAACGATCAAAAACAAGTACCCACTACCAATGATCAATGATCTGTTTGATCGATTGCAAGGAGCTAAGGTATTTTCCAAGATCAATCTGCGATCAGGATACCACCAGTTGAAGATTCAAGAACAGGATATTCCTAAGACAACTTTTACCACCAGGTATGGGTTGTATGAGTATACCGTTATGTCATTTGGTCTGACTAACGCACCTGCCTATTTTATGAACATGATGAACAAAGTGTTTATGGAGTTTTTGGATAAGTTCGTCGTAGTGTTCATTGATGATATCCTGGTTTATTCGAAGAATGAAGAGGAGCATAAGGAGCATTTGCGTTTGGTACTTGGAAAGCTCAGAGAACATCAATTATATGCCAAGTTCAGCAAATGTGAGTTTTGGTTGAAGGAAGTAGGATTCCTCGGACATGTTATATCTGGAGAAGGTATAGCAGTAGATCCCGCTAAAGTTGAAACCGTGACCAAGTGGGAAGCCCCAACAACAGTTGGAGAGATCCGGAGTTTTCTTGGACTCGCAGGATACTACCGGAGATTTATTGAGAATTTCTCAAAGATTGCGAAGCCTATGACTGAGTTGTTAAAGAAAGATACCAAGTTCATATGGACGGAGGAATGTGAGGCTAGTTTCCAGGAGTTGAAGAAACGCTTAGTTACCTCACCAGTGTTGATTTTTCCAGACTAGACCAAAGATTATGAGGTGTATTGTGACGCTTCACGTCGAGGACTTGGAGCAGTGCTTATGCAGGAAGGGAGAGTTGTTTCATATGCCTCAAGACAACTGAAGCCTCATGAGTTGAATTATGCCACGCATGATTTGGAGTTAGCAGCCGTAGTGCATGCTTTAAAAACATGGAGGCATTTCCTCATTGAAAATCATTGTGAGGTGTACACGGATCATAAGAGTTTGCAGTACATTTTCACCCAGAAGGAGTTAAATCTCAGACAAAGGAGATGGTTGGAGCTTATCAAGGATTATGATATGAAATTGCATTATCATCCTGGAAAGGCTAATGTAGTAGCTGACGCATTCAGCCACAAGAGCCATGTCAATACATTAATGAAGGGAGAAAAACCCAAGGAGTTAGCAGAATATCTTCGTGAACTATGTTTGGAAATAGTTCTGAGAGGCTATGTAGCGGCATTGGAGATTTAGTCAACCTTGATGGATAAAATCAGGGAAGCTCAGAAAGCTGACAAAGAGATTACCGCTATAAAGGAGAAACTGAGCAAAGGAAAAGCTAAAGGATTTCGTGAGGATGAGAACGACACCCTATGGTTTGAAGACCGCGTTTACGTGCCCAATGACCCGGAGATCAGGAAGTTGATTTTGCAAGAGGCACACGATTCACCGTATTCAATTCAGCCAGGAAATACCAAGATGTATCTGGATTTGAAGGATATTTTCTGGTGGACCGCAATGAAGAAGGATATAGCGGAGTATGTAGCAGTTTGTGATGTATGTCAGAGAGTAAAGGCAGAGCATCAAAAGCCAGCAGGATTGTTACAACCATTGCCGATACCTGAATGGAAGTGGGATAAGCTAGGCATGGATTTTATCACGGGATTTCCCAGGACTCGTTCAGGCTATGACTCGATTTGGGTTGTAGTCGATCGATTGACGAAAGTAGTTCATTTCATCCCAGTAAAGACCACTTACACCAGTGCTAAGTTGGCAAAGATATACATGACCAGGATCGTATGTCTGCATGGAGTTCCAAGGAGTATCATATCGAATAGAGGAACCCAGTTTACCTCAAAGTTCTGGAAGCAGTTGCACGAAACTTTGGGAACCAGGCTAGAATTCAGTACAACTTTTCATCCACAGACAGATGGACAGACCGAGAGAGTCAATCATATTTTGGAGGATATGCTGAGAGCTTGTGCGCTAGATTACGGATCTAGTTGGAACGATAATTTACCATATGCAGAGTTCTCTTACAACAACAGTTATCAAACCAGTTTAAAGATGGCCCCTTTCGAAGCTTTGTACGGAAGAAGGTGCAGGACACCGTTGTCGTGGGATGAAGTTGGAGACCGCCAGTTGTTTGGACCTGACTTGATTAAGGAGTCTGAACAGAAGGTGAAATTGATTTGTGATAGGCTCAAGGTAGCCCACTCCAGACAGAAGAGTTATGCGGATTCTAAACGCAAGGAGACAGTTTACGAAGTCAGAGACAGAGCTTATCTTCGAGTATCTCCACTTCGGGGAACAAAGCGTTTTGGGGTTAAAGGGAAGTTAGCACCATGATTTGTAGGACCATATCGAGTTTTGGAGCGTATGGGAGAAGTGGCCTACAAGTTGGAATTGCCCGAAGGATTGTCAGGAGTTCATGATGTGTTCCACGTTTCTCAGTTAAAGAAATGTCACGCGGAGATGGCTGACATACCGTTGAGAGACACAGTGCCTTTGGAAACTATTCAGTTGGATAACGATTTGACCTACGAGGAGAAACCAATTAAGATCCTCGAGTTGCCAGCCGAGTTACTCGCAGCAAAGTTATTAAGTTTTGCAAAGTTCAGTGGAGCCACCACACGAAGGATGAAGCCACCTGGGAGCGAGAGGAAGATTTGCTCAAAGACCACCCTCACCTATTTTCTAGCCAACCCGAATCTCGAGGGCGAGATTCATCTTAAGGGGGGGTAGGTTTGTAACATCCCAAATTTTCAATTTAGAATGTTATACATTAGATCATCATTGCATATCATATTTTATTCTGCATTTTGGTTGATCCTAAAAATTCTACGCAACTCAATGACCCACGGAGAGAGTTGGGGATTTCGTTATTTTCATATTTGAGTTCTCTCAAATTTTAAGAATAGGATCATTTGATTTTATTTATTTTATCATCAATTATTTCTACTACAAAAATATGAGAGAGGGAATAAAATGACTTTCCCAAAATGAAGAAATATTGAGGATTTAATAATAAAATCAAATAAGATTTTATTTCGGAGTTTTTCGGTGTTTTATTTGAAATTAGGAAAAATGTGCATTTTTCAAAATTGCATTTAGGTCCCAAATAAATGTTCACCTTGTGCGGCTTGATTTTAGAAGCCCGTGAAAATTTATTTCGGAATTTTTGGAGTCCGTTTAGTATTTCTTTTTATTTTTCTTCCGAGCGGAATAATTAAAAAAACGAACCGACTTCGGGCCGTACCCGAGCGGGACACCGCCCGGGGGCACCCTTTAAATAGCGCCGCCCCGAGCCGCCCCAGCCCATCAGCCCTGCCTCGATCCGCGCGCGCCGCTGGAGCCGCCGCCGCCGATCCCGCCGCCCGGGGTTCATCGTGCCTCGTTTTCCGTGCCGAAAAAAAAGAAAAGAGAAAAAAAGTCGGCGTTCGTCGTTTTTCTTTTTTTCGGATTAAATCCGCAATTTTTCTGATCGCGATTCCTGATCCGATTTTCGTTTTAGTTTAACTTTTCGCTCATTTATCGGAATCAGGTGATTCAAGCGCCTAGGGATTCATCTCGAAACCCTATATCCGTTTAACCAACTTAAACAAGATTTTTCTACTATAAAATTTGCCCTAGATCCAGATTACTAGAACGAAGTTGTCTTCTTTCGCCGTTTGATTTTCGTTGCTTCGTTCGATTTGATTCTTTTTGCTAACCGGAGTTCTTAAGTTGAACCTTCTGGTTAGATCTTTTATTTGAGTTTTACCTATGCATTAGATGAGTACTTATTGTATGCTTGTTTGTTTGTCTGCGATAGAATACCCGGAGTGCGCCGCCTGTTACTTCGAATCGTTAGGTTTCGCGGATCATCAACAAGGCAAGTAACACTTTGATCATACCTTTTCCTACTACCCAGTTTTATTGCATTAGATCAATCCTCACACATTGCATGATTAGGATCTAATTAAATTGTGGGATGGGAAGTAGATGAGGTAGTACCTATTACCTGTTATTATCAAACCTTTGGGAGTTACTTCTGCATTTGCTTATTATGCCATGCTATGCTAGTAGACGTGGATTGGGTGAGTGATATCCATGACAGATGTGAGATTGTTAATTAATGGTTTATCTAAGGTGGCAACTTAAACACACATCTGGGTGGATTGAGGCACCTGGGTATTCCAGGACTTGCCTGTTTTCTTTTGGACCGCCACCCAGGCTCAAAGGGATCATGAGAGTATTCATACTAGAAACTTCCGTGTGCAGCCACAAGCTATTATGGGCTCTAGCATAGTTGACTAAGTCGTGCGAACTCTTACAGTGGTAGACTAGCAGATGTGGGGATGTAGGTGGTACGGTCTACCCGATCGTAAGGTGCTAGCGCTTCTGAAAGACTATGTCTCGGTCATCCGTCTTCTCAAACCCCATGTAGTGCGAGAAACCAAACGAAGGCGATCGAGTCTTGTGGGGAAAAGTGCGCAAACCTCTACAGAGTGTAATAAACTAATCATGGTTAGCCGTGTCCCCAGTTATGGACATCTTGAATATCTAGTACTTGGATTTTCATGTGAATCTCAACATGTTACTCTAAATTAATTTTGTTGGGTTATGTTTAATGATGATGCTTAATTGGGATTAAGAATGCTGTCAACCATTCTCAATGTTTAATAACCACCATGATAGTTAAATAAATTTATTCCTTTGAAGTAGGGAAAAACTGGCTTTACGCAAAACAGTAACCATAGAGCTTTCCACCAGCCAAATATGCATATAGTATAGCTGTTTCATTCCATTACTCTCTATGTGTTACATTGCCAGCATATTCCATGTGCTGACCCGTTTTTGGGCTGCAACGTTAATGTTGCAGACTTTTCAGACGACGATTAAGGAGTTTTTAGGTCATGGTTCTATACTCAGTGATGCCGTTGGAGTTGATGGACTCACTTATCTTCCAAGCCTTCCGTTGTTATCGTTATTAGATGGCCTTAAGCCATATTTATTGTAATAAGTTCCCTTTTGAGACACTCGATGTTATAAGTGTGTGATTGCTACTCTGCTAAAAATCCTCTGAGTACTGTATGGTGTCAGCATTACTGATCCAGGGATGACACCGGAGCACAGAGATCAGACTGTTTGAGATCTGGTCGCTACATCACCCTAGATGGGAGAAGGGTTTCCCCTCTGGTCCATGGCCTCCATGGTGGCGGAGGGGCGAGAGCTCCTCCGATATTGGATTTCTCTCTGTGTTTCCTTCTGTTTCTGCGCTCCCTGATTCTGCCCTTTCACCGTTTCTTAAATTTCCAAAGATCCGTAACTCCGATTGGGCTGAAATTTTGACATGATTTTTATTCGGATATTGGCTTTTTTGCGGAGAAAGAAGGGCACCAACTACCTTACGGAGTGTCCACGAGGGCCCAGGGCGCGCCCTACCCCCTGGGGCGCGCCCCTCACACTCATGGGCCCCTCGGGCATTGTCTCGCGTTGATTCCACTTCCCAAAATTCACATATATTTCAAAAAATCTCCATACGTTTTTATCCCGTTTGGACTCCATTTGATATGGATTTTCTGTGAAACAAAAAACATGCAACAAACAGGAACTGGCACTAGGCACTGGATCAATATGTTAGTCCCCAAAATAGTATAAAAAATTGCCAAAAGTAAGTAAAAGTTGTAAATATTGGCATGGAACAATCAAAAATTATATATACGACGGAGACGTATCAGCATCCCCAAGCTTAATTCCTGCTCGTCCTCGAGTAGGTAAATGATAAAAAAGACAATTTTTGATGTGGAATGCTACCTGGCATAGTCTTGATCATGTAATCTAATCATGGCATGAATATTAAGACACGAGTGATTCAAAGCAATAGTCTATCATTTGACATTAAGACAATAATACTTCAAGCATAGTAATAAAGCAATCATGTCTTTTCAAAATAACATGGCCAAAGAAAGTTATCCCTGCAAAATCATATGGTCCGGCTATGCTCCATCTTCATCACACAAAATATTCAAATCATGCACAACCCCGATGACAAGCCAAGCAATTGTTTCATACTTTTGATGTTCTCAAACCTTTTCAACTTTCACGCAATACATGAGCGCCAGCCATGGATATAACACTATATGTGGAATAGAATATGGTGATGGAGATTGTGTGGAGAAGACAAAAAAGAGAGAAAGTCTCACATCGACGTGGCTAATCAACGGGCTATGGAGATGCCCATCAATTTGATCCCATAATAGTTTCCATTTTTTGAGTCAAGCGATAATCCCTAAAATATTCACATTGATCCAACGTGTCTCCCATTATATAATTGAATGGGTTTTTTTTCTCAGGATTATTAAAGTAGTGCATAATATCTTTCACATAATGAGCATCGAGGGTTTTAGGAGGTTCCCCATCTCCATGAGTAGCGAGTAAACCTAATTTTTTTGGTATTTCGTGTTCCATAACCATAACTAAAGATAGAGAACAACTTAGAACAACAAATAAAATCCACTTGGTGATAAAGCAAACAAGCACACACGAGAATATTCACCCCACGCTATTGCTCCCCAGCAACGGCGCCAGAAAAAGGTCTTCATAACCCACAAGTATAGGGGATCAATTATAGCCTCTTTCGATAAGTAAGAGTGTCGAACACAACGAGGAGCTAAAGGTAGAACAGATATTCCCTCAAGTTCTATCGACCACCGATACAACTCTACACACGCTTAACGTTTGCTTTACCTAAAACGAGTATGAAACTAGAAGTACTTTGTAGGTGTGATAGGATAGGGTTGCAAGATAATAAAGAGCATGAAAGTGCGTTAAGTCGACTAGAGAGGGTGAATTGGCGATTTTTATGAATTCTTCACTGAGGAATTTCAGGGTGAGGAAATTCCTGAGCGAAGAACTACTTGCAGCAGAATAAGTACTCAGATGTATACATAACATAACATGAACATGGATATCATGATGAAATGAAAACAGACACAGAGTACAAAAAGCGTAAGCACATGATAAAATAGAATGAAGACAAACAGACTGAAGAAATTGAAATGAGGAAATTGAGAAAGTCTTCAGTCAAAGCCTTCAAATAGATATGAACAAGCACACAACATAGTAATGAGGAAATGAAGGGGTTGAGGAAATAGAACCAGTAAGCTTGGTGAAGACAATTATTTAGTAGACCAGTTCCAACTGCTGTGACAGTTGTACGTCTGGTTAGAGCGGCTAGGTATTTAAACCTGAGGACACACAGTCCCGGACAGACAGTCCTCACCGTATTCTCCTTGAACTAAGGTCACACATACCTCGTCCAATCACTCATGGTAAGTCTTCACGTGACTTCCAAACCTTCATAAACTTGGTCACCCGGCGATCCACAATTTCCTCTTGGATGCTCTAGACCATGACACCTAACCGTTTGGAGGATGCACAGTCCTCAAAGGTAACAAGCGTCGGTTCCACACAGGAACAATCTCTTCAGTGATGCTCAATCACTTGGGTTTGTAGGTGTTTGGTTTGGGGTTTTGGGGTTTTCCTCACTTGATGATTTTCGCCCAAAGTCCTCGGAGGATGGGATACTCTAATGACAAGTATCAGTTTCTCGCGAAGTAGCCAACCAGCTAGTGGTTGTAGGGGGCGGCTATTTATATCCTAGGGAGCAACCCGACATGTTAAGACATAAATGCCCTTCAATGATATGACCGTTAGGTGGGTAGATATTTTGGGACGGCTAGTGCGTATCACAGCAACGGTCGGAAATTTGACTATCAAATTCCTCAGGACTATCATGTTCCTCACTTGTAGGTAATCCACACTGGTGAATTCCTAACTCCTCAGTCAGAACAAATTCCTTAAAGACTAGAAGAGCTTCATCTTTGTCACTGAAGAAATTGACTGAACTGTATGAGATTTCCAATGGCTTCACTCAAATGGATTGGTTGGTATAGGATTTTGAGATGAGAATCACTTGGAAACTTTTCCTTAGTTTTACCTCGACCCCCTTTAACAGTATGGTGTTTCCTATGACTCCAGAAGGAGAAAAAGCAACTACGAAAACAAAAGTCTTCACGCTTCATGATCCTCATATGAATATCAAGTCTTCATGGTCACACCAATTTCTTCACTTTCCAGACTCAGATCAAATACCCAGATCTCGTTAAGCGTGTTATTTTGAAGTAACCGCGAACGCCGACCAGGGCCAGGCCCACCTCTCACCTAGGTGGTCTCCACCCGCCCTGTAGCTCCGCCACAAAGTAACAGTCGAGGGCCGTCGGGGGCCCAGGCCCACCACTACCTGGGTGGAACCATCTGCCCCTTCAGCCCCCAACATCGGAATCACTTACGGGTACTAACCGAGCCGACCCGACTTTAGTCACAACATGTATAGTATGTATGTATAGTATATACCCGTGATCAACACCCGACGTGATCACGCCCCGATAGTATAGCATGGCAGACTGATAAGAATGTAGGGCCACTGATGATAATCTAGCATTCTATACTAAGCATTTAGGATTACATGTAAGGTATCAACAATTGTAGCAACAATGACAAGCTATGCAACAGAATAGGATTAATGAAAAACAGTAACATGCTACACTACTCTAATGCAAGCAGTATAGAGAAGAGTAGGAGATATCTGGTGATCAAGGGGGGGCTTGCCTGGTTGCTCTGGCAAGGAGGGGTCATCTTTGATGTAGTCGAACACACGGATATCGGCAGCGGTCTTGGAGTCTACCGAAAAAAAGTAACGAAGGAGGAACACAATAAATAACCGAGTAATCAAAAGTAACACAGAGCAAGACGCGACAATACGCTGTGCTAGGGGTGACCTTACGTAGAGATAGGCGATACCGGCGAAGAGGGGAAACATTCGAGAAAGTATTCCTGGTGTTTCGCTTTTTCGGACAGATGAATCGGAGGAGAAAAATTGTGTGTTTGCTATGCTAGGCATGCGTGATGGACGAACGGGCTGCGTATCCGGATTCGTCTCGTCGTTCTGAACAACTTTCATATACAAAGTATTTTCATCCAAGTTACGGATTATTTTATATGATTTTTCAAAGTTTAAATGATTTCTGAATTTCCAGGATTTATTTTAATTTGAAAATAAATTAATGTTTAATTTCTAAGTGTACACATCAGTGGCTTGGAGAGGCTGACATGTGGGCCTGGTCAACTGCTGACTCAACAGTTGACTGGTCAATGTGTTGACTGGGTCCACCTGTCATAGACTGATATTTTAACCAAAGTGCTAAAAAGGTTGATTTAGCAAGGGGACCCACAAGACATACTCTAATTAGCATATAAAGTTACCCCTAATACCTATTTAGAATAATTAAACAGCCAGCCACATGCCCCTGTTTTAATAATTTCCAAAAGATCTATCTAATCTAATTAAATGGGACCCACTTGTCATTAGCTAAATAGGCTAAATTAGCACTAAACTACTACTAAACTAAACCTAGACTAATTAAACAAGGGCCGGCCATTAGCCCAGCCGGACATACGCACGGCCATGTACAGAGGGCTTGGCGAGCAGATGGTAGTAGTAGCAAGCGAGCAGCAGCAGGTAGTAGTGAGCAGCGGCATGAGTAACGAGCAGCACGCAGCGGCAGCAGTAGCGAGCAGAGTAGCCTGGCGTACAGCAGCAGGGTGGCGGCAGCGCGGGTGGCAGCGCGTACTGCTGTGGCTCTGGGGGCAGCAGGGAGCGGCGGGCAGAGGCGAGCAGCAGGCAGCGGGGCTGCGCGGCGGCGGCGGCAGCAACACACAGGAGCGGGCGCGGGGAGCCGGGCTCCGTCCGCCATGGACAGCGACGCGCGGGGGCATCTATGGCGACGAATCGAGACGAGGAACAAGGGGGAAATGAAGGGGAAACAGGCGGGGCTCACTGGGAGGTCATGTACGAGCTCGGGGAAGCCGGGGGTGGGGCGGAGCAGGGCGAATCGACAGAGGCGACCATCGGCGCAGAAGTTCGATGGCGAGCTCGATCCCGTCGATGCGGAGGCGTCCGACTTAGTTTTATGCACGAAGACGATGTAGTGGTCGTCCGCGAACCTCCCACACACGGCGGTGCGACGAATGGTGGCCAGTGGCCATGGCTACGTCGACGGCGCGGCCATGGACACACGCGGGTGACCTCGGGATGGAAGACAAGGACGAGGGAAAAGGGGAAGAATGGCCTAGGGTTCGGTCGAGGGTGCTCTGGGGATGCTCTTATCCACGAGGACCGGGGCGATGACCGCACGTGGTTGGGGGGCGGCCACAGCCATGGGATGGCCGCCACAGCCTCCCCCGTCTCCTGTAGCGAGAGGAGGGAGATAAGGGGAGGTGGGTTGGGCCACCGTTGATTGGGTGGGATGGACCCCGATTTTTGTTTCTTTTCTCTTTTCTTTAGTTTCCTTTTATTCCTATTCTGTTTTCTATTTTCTTTACTCTTTTGCACTTTATTTTAAAAGCAAATGATTTTAGCTACAGATAAGACTTGGTACATAAATGCTAGGCAGTGTAATGAGCTAGCCGAGAAAGTTATAACTATTTTGAACAATTTACACATTTGTTTAAAGGGACATTTACATCTATGCCCCTAATTTGCGCCCACTCTCAGATTTATCCCTAGTTTCAAAGCATGCTTAAATTTGCCCCTCCGCCGTTAGGTGCACTTATAGAAATACCCTTCTGTGTCGTTACCGTTCGGTCAAAGCCACTGATTACGAGTCGATGGACTAGTCCATGAGTCGCAACTGTGGTGTCGACTGCGAATCTCGTGTAGACTAATTCGATGAGTCGAGCGGTCGAGAGACTAGTCTACGACTAGTCTAGACTAGTCCTGTTGTTTGAGTCGCTCGACTCAAATTTGGGAGGGGAAAATTGGAGAGCGAGCTATGAGAACAAGCCGCCTGGACGAGGCCACCGCCAGCACCCACTGACCCGCCGCCGGGACGGCGGATGGCGAAGCAAGGCGCGGCAGCTGGCTGGAGCTCGTGCTCGGGCGGCAGCCATGGCCGTGCCCCGTAGGCGCGTGCGGCCCTGCCACAAAGAGAGGAGGAGAGAGAGAGAGAGAGAGGAGAAGAGGCACGGCGGTGATCGGCGGGCTCGCCGGCAGCGGTGGCTGGAGGCGCGGGTTGCGCGCGCGTGCTTTTGTGCGTGATGGCGCAGGCGGCGGCGACGGGATCGATCGGGAGATGGGGTTACTGTCGTGGAATTGTCACGGTAGATGTCCTTAGTGTCAGGACTTAGTCGCGAGGCCAACGCATCTGTGTGGTAGCTTGAGAGGGGTTGAGCGGGACGAGAGACGCGATGTTTTACCCAGGTTCGGCCCCTCACGGTGGAGGTAAAAGCCTATATCCTGCTTCATTGATATTGATGATGATGATCACGGTTACAAGAGTGCTCTATCTCGAGAGCTATTGTCTAAACCTAACTTGTCCAACTTGTGGAACTTGTCCCCCTTCTCCCCTTTTGGGGAGCCCTGCCCCTCCTTATATATGTTGGAGGGGCGGGTTACATGTAGAGTCCTATTAGGATTAGGACTAGTCTATCTCTAATACAAACCGGATACAAGTCCAGGTCTTAACTCCTTGTAAGATAAATGTTTCTCATGCCTTTCCTCTTAAACCGGCCCACCATTAAGCGTGAACTGGCCTTCTAGGCCTTGGGCCTTGTCATCCGTCTGTCCCGCATGCCGGATCACCAGTGAGTCATAATGACCAGGTGGGTTGCTTGTAAACCGCCAGGTCAGGGCGGGTCGCCAGTAACTCGCCAAGTGTCAGCGGGGTCTTCAGATAAACCGCCAAGTCCGGCCGGGTTAACTTCCGGCCGGTTTACACCGCGGGGTATATCCCCGACATTAGCCCCCAAGTTTAGCTTGGATTTATTCATGGTAAACTTATGTTGCAAAATAAATACAAGAACAAATTTGACAGGTTATGCTCCGGGTTAAGAATTTTTGTAAACCGGTACCTAATCATCCTTAAGTCCTTGTTATTTCCTCCTTCTGGGAAATCCGGGTCAACAGACCAGCTTCATAATCAATTTGCCGACATTGGCTTGTCACCCAGAAACATTGTGAAGAATAACTCTTTGACTCAGCTCCGCCGGTTTAAGAAATATGGGTCTGAAAATATTTATCTGATACTCAGCCGGTTTGAAGATGTAAAACTTGCCGGTTTAATATTACCAAAATGGCCGGTTTATAAATATTGATGTCGCCGGGTCATAATTGTTGTCGACACCGGGTCATGTAATAAAATGAAGATGTTCCTCCTTTATATGCATAATACCTGTAGCCCCCAAGTCTTAAGAGGAGAACATAGTGATAACTTAAGACTTGCTCCAATAAGCGTTTCAACCTTGAAGAAATCCGGTTTGTTCATCTCAATCATATAAACTGAATACTCCATATGTGTAGCCCTCAAGTGCCGGGTTGTCATGCTTGCAGCAACCTGGAACTTGCAATTGCTTATAAAAACTTCAATCAGTGTAGCCCCCAAGGGCCGGGTCATTATGCAATAATGAGCAGGGACTTTGTAAGTATAATCTTGTAAACTTTGAACAGCAACGTGTAGCCCCCAAGGGCCGGCTTAGTAAGATAATACTGAACCGGGACTTGATATATGTACTTTAATGAAAATAACATATTATAATGTAACTTCCATCGTAGGGCTTGAACCCACGTCCACAAGGTTAAGAGCTTTGTGCTTTATCAACTGAGCAATGGATTCTTCAATATTATGGACGAAAACTTGTGTACCTTGAATTGTTGATAGGAGCAATTGGTAGCCCCCAAGGGCCGGCTCATTATAGTATGATGAGTCGGGTCTTCAATAAGACTAGTAAAAATGACTTTGCATTAGCCCCCAAGTGTCATGGTGCATGCTTGCAGCGACATGAGACTTGCATGTAATCTCAATTTGAATAATGTAGCCCCCAAGTGTCGGGTTGTAAGCCTGCAGCGACTCGGGACTATTTCTCCCATTGTAGAATAAATCATATCCTTTGACAAAAGAGTAGACATTGCGCTATAGCGACTTTGAAAACCTTAATAATAAAAATCCAGCCATGTTGGCTATTCAAGATAATATAATCCGGTATGAAAACCTTATTCATTCAACATCATAATGAAATTTCAGCCAAGTTTGGCTATTTGAATAATATAACCCAATGATTTATAATCGCATGATTCCAATGGCGCAATCCAAATATATACTGGCGACTTGTTGTCCAAAGCCAGGCCGGTTTAACAAACCTTTTTTCTGCATACAACAAGTTTAAAGTGTCCTGGCGGTTTACCGCCGGACGGGTCATAATACCCAACATATAACTCGGGTTTATAACCAAGGCCGCACTTAAGAATAATCAAATATGAAATATATCATACCTGTGACATTGAATCACATCGTTGGTTTTACCAACTTTTTGTAGTAAGGGTGATAACCCAAATCTTGAGTACTGATAACTCCTTCCATATTGTGCCGGTTTATAATAAAACCGTGCCGGGTTGTGATAAACACCATGTTACTCCATAAGAGGATGTTAACAACAAGGATCAAACTGGGCAAATAGTCTCCGGATTGACGTGAACTGTGTTCCGTCAATTGATTGGTTAAAAAACTTTGTCGGTTTAAAAAACACAATGAAAAGCAAAAACCCCCCTTAAAGAAAAGTGTGAAGCAAAAGCAACGACAAAAACGTTTGCCAAAAAAGGTTTATTTAAGCTGATCAAATGGCGTTACCATGGCCAAACACGACCAAGCTCCCGTTAGGTGTAACTATGGTTCTAGTCAGCCAGGTCCCCAAGTGATTCTATGGCATTTATGCCGACCAAATGGCGTGGTCATGGTTCGGGTTCGACCAAGCCCCCAAGTGATTCTGTGGCCTTAGGCCGACCAAGAGGCATGACTAGTTCAGACATGACCAAGTCCCCAAGTGATCTGGTGGCTCTCGCCTATCAAGAGGCATGGTATTGGTTCAGACACGACCAATCCTCCAAGTGATATAACACGATGCTTTTAGCAAAGTGAACTCAAGGGGTAAACCGGAGGCCGCTTTACAGCAACTCCGTGTAACCTCACATGATGTAAAAGACCAGAGACCCTGCTTTATGAAGCAGAAGCCCCCATGTGATCAATAATATGTCAGGCCAGTAAGGCGGAATATCCATGTTTGAACCACACATCGTGGCAGCAGGTCCTCTTCGGCAATTTTTAACTTTTTGCAAGAGATAAATTCTTCTTTGAACCGGGATCTTGAACTGGATATTGAGATCTTCAAAGCTTTGTGGGAGACATCTTTCCCTTGAACCGGATTTCAAACCGGAATCCTTATTTTTAGCCGGAAATTTTCTGACGGCCTTTAAACTCGAACTTGCAAGAAGTTAATTCCCTCTTGAACCGGGCATTGTTAAACCGGATTTGAGCGCTTCAGAGCTTTGTAGGAGAATAGATTTTTCTTAAACCGGATTGTAAACCGGAGTCATTTCTAATGACCCGGAACTTCTTCGAGCCGGGATTGTATAACTGTCATATACTTTCTAAGCCGGAAATTTTCTGACGACCTTTAAACTTTCATCAATATAACAGTAGCCTGCGGGACCGGGTTATCCTTCCCTCCATCATCCTGGGGTTCTTAAATTTTCTGAAACTGGCAAGATTCGCTGAGTCATGTCATCGTAGCCCCCGAGTCTTAAAGGTGACTCGAGGAGTTGGCTTGAGACTCTCCATATTTGACCGTGATATAAACCGGCATAACTTGTATATCATTGGCGTTGATAGCACGATGTGAATCCATAGAAGGTTGAGGTGACTGCGGCGGGTTGTAAATGATCCCATATGAGCCGTGTCAGCAACTCGGCCAATGGTTCCTTCCAACTGGCGATTTGAAGTTAATCAAAACTGTAGTGGCGGCGACTTGTGCGCCCAATAAATAGCTCATGCAGACAGGTGCGGCCCGGTGTGTTGATGTAGACCAGGCCGCGAGAGACGGACGGTAAAAATGACCGCAGCATCAGAGGCAACATAGATGAGTCAGCCACGGTGTTGTATGCTAGTGCGGAGAAGCAAGTTATCCTCCTCGTTGTAAGCTGGCGCGGACGCTGAACCGGCCGCGAGAGCGGACGGGCGAGTTGTCCGTGGTGTTGTAAACCGGTGCGGACGCGCGAATCAATCACAGGCGCAGTCCCAGCTAGTTGATGTAGACCGGGCCGTACGGACGGCAGCTTGTGCGCGTCCACTCATCGGGTAATATGTTACGGACTATCGCCGGGCGAAATATTGTCAGCCCGTGCTCCATACCCATGGTATAAACCATATTTGTAGTGAATGACTGTCCTGTATATAAAAATACACAGATCAAAGTAATTGTTCTTTGAAAAAAAATGTGCTAATAAAATATACTTTAGATGGATAGCACCTGATTCGTTTAGACCGGAAGTAACCCGCCATGAAGTTGATAATCACTAGGTGAAATTGAAATCAGTCACGGGTGAACCAGCCGCAATGTGGTAAACCGATACGGACTGGTGACCCGGTCGTGACGTTTGTAAGCCGGCGCGGACAACAAGTCGGCCGCATGCGCGGACGGATGTAATCCGAACAATGGGGGCGGCGATTCGCACGTGTATCCGTCGAGCAGCATGGCACGGACAAACGCCAGTGCAAAGTTTATATTGGTGCGTACTCCATATCAACTGTACAACACCTTTGTCTTGAATGACTATCCTGTAAAAATATTATGGGACAAAATAATTGTTCTCACAAATTAATATGTACTGTTAAGACAGACTGGATGAATATCACCTGATGTTTGAATGAGAGATGATCTCGTCATGTCTCCATAAACAGTGAACCATTGTCCTGTTTGTCTTGGACGAAAGATGACTTGTGTGTATGTCCGCCGGGATGCAGGCAGCAGTAGCGGGTCATGGTATAGGGGCGAGGTGATGGAGTGACGTGTCGGCCACGACGGAGTCGCCGCAGCGGGGGAGCGGTCGGGTCAACCCAGGCGGGTTTGACCCAATTGTGGTGGCCGTGGATAACCCATGCTCATCCAGGTCGTGGTCCTCCTTTATTTTTTATTAAACTGCAAACGCTTCAGCAGGCGAGGCCGCGGTTTTTTGCTGGCCGTATATGCGCGTGTAACACTAGTAGTAGCACTACTACTCATCAATAGTAGCTGCAGGCTTTAGCAGACTAGTTTACAGATTAGCTTCGGGGCGACCCTTCTGTCAATCCAACTCGGGCACAGATTTAGCTGATTTCTGTGACGGCGCCTAATAAAATTTTCTGTTGATCTTGGTCAGGTCAGCTGCAACCCTAATTCATCGGGATGTGACATCTCATGAGCCGAATAACGCTCATACGTGTAACAGTAGCGTTGCACTCTTCGATGACACGAACGTGAACTCCTGTCTGGCTCGGTGGCGTGCGGCAACAGCAGCAGAAATCGAATTTCGACGGATCGCCAGACGCAGTGCCGCACAACCCGTAACCCTAATCCTCTCAATTTCAATCTCGTATCTGCTTTTCCGACTGCTTGTCACCTTGCACACATGGATCCAGGTAACAGCCATAGCGGAGCATAGATCAACCCTTGTTTGCCATGCACGTTGTCGTTGGAACTTTTTCCGATCTGGACCGAGGAACATAGATATTTTTGTGCCGGTTCTTCTTCAGCCGGTCAGCCGCGAGCTTCTCGATCCCTGAGGAAGATCCCTCCAAGAACTCAACATCACCGTGTGCAGGCCCCACGGTGGGCGTCAACTGTTGTGGAATTGTCACGGCAGATGTCCTTAGTGTCAGGACTTAGTCGCGAGGCCAACGCATCTATGTGGTAGCTTGAGAGGGGTTGAGCGGGACGAGAGACGCGATGTTTTACCCAGATTCGGCCCCTCACGGTGGAGGTAAAAGCCTACATCCTGCTTCATTGATATTGATGATGATGATCACGGTTACAAGAGTGCTCTATCTCGAGAGCTATTGTCTAAACCTAACTTGTCCAACTTGTGGAACTTGTCCCCCTTCTCCCCTTTTGGGGAGCCCTGCCCCTCCTTATATATGTTGGAGGGGCGGGTTACATGTAGAGTCCTATTAGGATTAGGACTAGTCTATCTCTAATACAAACCGGATACAAGTCCAGGTCTTAACTCCTTGTAAGATAAATGTTCCTCATGCCTTTCCTCTTAAACCGGCCCACCATTAAGCGTGAACCGGCCTTCTAGGCCTTGGGCCTTGTCATCCGTCTGTCCCGCATTCCGGATCACCAGTGAGTCATAATGACCAGGTGGGTTGCTTGTAAACCGCCAGGTCAGGGCGGGTCACCAGTAACTCGCCAAGTGTCAGCGGGGTCTTCAGATAAACCGCCAAGTCCGGCCGGGTTAACTTCCGGCCGGTTTACACCGCGGGGTATATCCCCGACAGTTATAGAGGCTGGGATGGGAAGTACGCTAAGTAGGCTGACTACTTGGGCTCAAATGGGCCAGCTGGGGGTGGCGTGCTGAGCGGCACTGGGCTAGGCCTGGCGAGCGTTGGCTAGCACTACTGGTTTTATTGTATATATTGTAATGTGTTGTACAGTTTACTACTACATACTGCTACTAGGTATTAGGTATTAGTAGTTGACTACTACAGTACTTTGTCGACTAGTCTAGCACTAGTCTAAGACTAGTCCGATTAGTCTATGAGTCTCAACCTCGGAACGACTCAACGACTCGTCGACTCGTAATCCTTGGTCAAAGCAGGTCAAAGCCGGTCAAAGGGCTTTGACCATCCTGAAAAAATAGCAAAAAAATTCTAAAAAAACTGAAAATTTGTGGGAACAAAGATACTCAGGTTCACAAGGTGCATGCAAAGTTTCGTGTTGTTCGTACATTCCAGGAGCTCGTGTCAAAGGAAAAACAATAAATATGTAAGCCCGTGAATAGTAAATTCAAAAAAATAGTAAGAAAATTTAAAAAAATATGACATTTTTTGGCATCAAAGAGGCTCGGGTCTGCAAGCTGCACGCAAATTTTTGTTGTGTTTGGACATTGGAGGGGCCTGTGGAGAAAAAAACAAATTTTGGCTCGGGAAAAAACTTGGGAAAAGTGATTATTTTGTTTTTTCTTACTAGAGCTCCTCGCATGTCATTTGATCATAAAAACTTGCAAGCACCTTGTGCACCCAAGCCACTTTGATGCCAAAAAATTTCATTTTATAATTTTTTTTGCTATTTTATTTCAAATTTATCGTCCACAGGTGTGCAGATTAACTATTTTTCCTCACCACGAGCTCCTGGAATGTCCAAATAGCACGAAAATTTGCACACACCTTGGGCACATGAGTATCTTCGATCTCACAAAAATTTAGATTTTTTAGATTTTTTTTGCTATTTTTTCCAGGACGGTCAAAGCTGTTTGACCGGACAGTAACGGTGCAAAAGGGCATTTCTATAAAGGCACCTAACGGCGGAGGGGCAAATTTGAGCAGGCTTTCGAATTAGGGGTATATCTGATTAGGTGGTTCGAGTTAGGGACAGAAATGCAAATGGCCCTTGTTTAAATTGAAAGGTCCCAATATAATTGATGTTGGTCCAATTTTAATTGAGTTAAAGGCATTTTAAATATTCAAATAATTTTGGTTCTTATATTTTAATTACTTAGAGAATATTTGCAACCCGTCGAACATTTTTGATTTACATTTTGAAGAAATAATAATTTGACTTTATTTTAACTTTGAATTTGAATCGGGTCTGGATCAAAGTGAGGTTTAGCAAATTAACTGCGATGACATGGAAACATAAGGAGGGGATTACTGTAGCTTAATTACCCGGGCGTCACAATTCTCCTCCACTACAAGAAATCTCATCGCGAGATTTAAGAGGTGAAATAAGGGGGAAATGTTTGGTTACGAAATTCTAACGAATCTTCTCGGTCTTGGTTGCTCTTCTCGAAGAGGTCGATCCATTAAGTTGATGTCTTCATTTCTCTGCTTCAGGTCATCATGATGAAGTAGGCATCCTTTCTTCGGGAACTCCATCGTGCTTACAAAAAGGATAAGGGGTAGCTTCGGAAGAACGGAACTCTACAAGGTTGCTATCCGGTTTATAACTCGGGGATGGTGGTAGAAAGTAACGCTCGAGTTGAAACTTAAGAAAATATAGATAACAAAGTAAGAAGGTACAATAAGAAGTTTCAAGCGGGTAGGCAATCGTTCGAGGCCTAATCAAAGTGTGAAAGGGGGCCCAGAGCAACGAGAATAAGTATTGCGTCTGATACCAGAATTGATGATCTCATCGGAAGGTGGCTCGTGAATTACATATGAGGCCACGCGCGAGGAATAGCTTTGGGAACAGGGGGTGTATAGGAGAGTCAGGTTTCGATCCTAGGACCTGTGGGTTATGGGCCCACCATGTGGGTTGAAAACAGGAAAGCGCTATCAGGTGCACGGTCAAGATAGCAAGGTATGTCAGAGGATAGCCTGTCAGTTATGTTGGCAACAACGTTGGTACCAAGGGCGAGGGACAAAGAGAACCATTTCCCTGCTCGTTGAAACGAGGTGGACCAATAGGCAAGGTTCTCGTCCATCGGTGGTTACCGAAATGTCATCAACAATAGTAACAGGGTCTTGCTGACAGAATTGTACACCGAAGTGTTTACATAAGCAGGAGAATATTACTGCTTAGATCATTTAGATCACAAGAAACGTTAACCCAACCAATGAAAAGGAAAATATGATTATCATATTAAACAGAACAATGGAAAGGAAAATGTGTTTAAACACATATTTCAAGGGTATATCCTTCCCAAGGACAAGCAGAGTATGATATCCATGACATGATATATCGTAGAAAACCCTTTAGGAAAAGGGAGAGAAATTTGATGACATTACCCATACAACGGTGCTTGGGGTAATTTATAAAGAAATTTTAGCATTGTGCTTCAAATGTTCATATTGAAAATCGGAGTACCACATACATGCTTCGAGATAGCGTTGACATGGTCTTTAAGCAAAGGTCAAACTTTGGATATGCAAAGGATCCATCAGGAACAAACCATAGAATAAGTGTTACAATTCTCTCACGAAAGAATGGATAACCTTGCTAAAAAGGAAAACCAAAACAATGGGTCCTCCGGCCCGGTGCGCTAGGCATGATATCACCTTACTGGGATATACAAAGTCCAATGTTACAACTTTTGGAAAAAGTCCCAACCATCATATCTGACCGAGATTCAGTTCTGATTGATGTCAGGATACCTCAAACTCAAAATACCTAAGAAGAAAAGGTGCAACACAAATTGACGAGACGACATTATAAGATTCTCGGTAACTGAACTATGGACGAATCATGATTTCATTATTAAATCAAGGAGAGAATGAGGAGGTGGCTGATGACCTCAACGACAATTCGTCGAGATTTCCAAAAGATGGATTTCCACACTTATGTGAACAAGGAGATAGCTTTTGTCAGATCAATTGATATAATGAGGTATGCTCGAGGAAAACATACACGATTAAACATTGGTTGATGGTGCACCCGAAATACGGACTTAGGTAGCACAAACAATGTTAGAATGACGATTCGATAACCAATGGTCTAAGAATGGAATGTTGACCATTAACTTCAAAGCAATATGGTTTCTAGAAGGGAAGAATCCAAATAGTACCGTTCAGTTATTCGTGTCCCTATTAGAATCGACACGGGGTCCAAGAATTAACGGTGATGATGAGAAGTATCATTATACCAGGAACTCTTAAGAGGTGGAGAAATTCTCACGACGTTATTGACATTAAAGATGGTAATACTCCAAGGTAAAGAAGAACAAATGCGGGATAGCAAGGATCCCAAGGTATAACACAAAACACGAACAAGTTTGTGGAAGGCAATCGAGTGGTCGATGTTAACACAAATCATTGAGGGTATGGATGGTATTTCTCATCATGAATTCAATTGATATCCTTGATAAGCTCGGAATGTTGATGATAATCATGACACATTTGTCGAGAGGTTTCATGAAGATATAATCGCTCATCTACGACATCAAGCAAAAGGAAGGATGGAGCGAAAAGTTATTGAAACCACGGATATGACACAAACTTGGAATCAAGCTTGTTGTTCAAGGCGAATGATATGACGAGGAAAGTCGACGTAAGCTTAGCTTATCGTCGAAAATTGTGCTTCGGAAAGAAGGACCAGATAGCACAGTTAAAAAGTTACACGATAATGATATAGCCGATAAGGCTAGGAATGACTAGAAGGATTATTAAAATCGTAAGCAATAAAAATTAGAGAGAAGTGCATATTACACCCCTCAACTCTAACCCTAGTCTAATATACATCCCTCAACTCCAATACCATCTACTTTACACCCCCCAACTCTCAAAACCAGGCGGAATTCAACCCTCCCCTCCCCGTTGACCGGTTTTAACCCAGTTGACCGGTTTTGACAAGCTGACTGGGTGAACAGTAACAAAAAAATCAAAATATATTTTCGTTTTTCCAATGAGTGAACAGTAAATTCAAAAAAAAAGTTGGAAATAAAATTCAACAAGCAGTTTCGATTTTTTACCTGGTGAATAGTAAATTCCAAACATACTTTTTTCCAAAAAAAAAACAAATTATTTTTGCGTACACGATTTTTCAGTGCGTGATGTTTGTGACAATTTTCAGCTTGTTTGGACATTTCAGTGGTCTCTCAACAAAAAAAATATATCAGCCCGAACTGTTAACTGTTTCATGCAAATATAATTCAGAAATTTTTGTTTTCCTATTTTTTTCCTGAAATTTACTGTTCACCCGGACAAAAAATCAACATTTTAAAAAATCAAAATTATTTTATTATTATTTATTTAGAACTTTTTAAAATTTTACTGTTCAACCGGTGAAAAAACGTAATTTTTTTTAAAAATATTTCTTTTGAATATACTGTTCACCCAGTCAACTGGTCAAAACCGGTCACCGAGGAGGGGAGGGTTGAATTCCGCCTGGTTTTGAGAGTTGGGGGGTGTAAACTAGATGGTATTGGAGTTGGGGTTGTATATTAGACTAGGGCTAGAGCTGAGGGGTGTAATATGCACTTCTCTCTAAAAATTACTTAGAGTTGCTGAATCAGAGTGCGGAATCGATTCACTTATCGGTGTTCTTGAGTGAAATAACTCATAACCCGGGGAAATCTGAAATCAGTGAGAAGCAAGACTAGATGAAGACTCATTGGAAGCAACACGGTTCTTTGATATTCTCGAGATAATGGAGGGTATTACTCAAAAGTAGATTGACATAGGGGTTGCGGAGATGTATTGATCTGCAGAAGACAAGTGCTTTAACTTGTCCGAGAAAAGGAATCAAGGAATATCAATATGGTCGAAACCATAGCTGCAAGGGATCCAATTTAAAGACACCGAAAGAATTATCCAACTGACTACAAGTTTTGCAAGAAGCTTCCATGATAAGGTATACATCGTGTCGATGGGCATGAACACGGGTGTAACGCCCCTGATATAACTTTCCCTATTTGTACTCCAACTCTTGTCGTTTCCGGCGTTAAGTTATATTTATTTCCTCGGGTTCGGGTTTTTGTCTCCGTGTGTTGTTGTCGTTGTCATGCATCTCATATCATGTCATCATGTGCATTGCATTTGCATACGTGTTCATTTCATGCATTCGAGCATTTTCCCCGTTGTCCGTTTTGCATTCCGGCGCTTCGTTCTCCTCCGGTGGTCATTTCTAGCTTTCTTTCGGGTGTGGGGATTAAAAATTTCCGGATTGGACCGAGACTTGCCAAGCGGCCTTGGTTTACTACCGGTAGACCGCGTGTCAAGTTTCATATCATTTGGACTTCGTTTGATACTCCAACGGTTAACCGAGGGACCGAAAAGGCCTCGTGTGTGTTGCAGCCCAACACCCCTCCAATTTGGCCCAAAACCCACCAAACTCTGCTCCATGTCCTAGAGTGTTCGATCACGATCGTGTGGCCGAAAAACGCACCTCATTTGGACTCTCCTAGCTCCACTTATGCCTATAAATACACCCCCTCCGTTTTCGGATCTCCCCTCTCCCCGAAACCCTAAAAAAATCCCCAGATCCGCTGCCGGACGTGTCCGGACGAGCCGGACAACGTCCGGATCCCGCCGCCACCTCTCCCGAGCCGACACGTGGCCCCGCCAGGCATCCGCCGCCGCCAGCCCGCGAAGCCCGGGGCGGGCCCTCCCCGGCTCGTATCGCCCCGCCGCCGCCTACCGCCAGCCGCCGCCCTCCCCTTCGCACCCGACCGCCCGAGGCGCCGGAGCCACCGCGCGCCGCTGCCGCCGGCTGGCCGCCGCCCGAGCCGCCGCAGGAGTCCGCCGCCCGAGCCGCCGCAGGAGCCCGCCGCCTCGCTCCTAGTTCCGGCCGCCGCGGGGCCCTGCGCCGCCGCCCCGGCCGCCGACGACCTCGCCTCCGCCGGCCGCCGTCCTCGTCGCCGCCATCCTCGACTTCCGCGCCCGCCACCGCCGTCGTGAACAGTGCCGCCGGAGTTGCCTCGGTTTTCATGCAAACCCTAGATCCAGATCCAGAGGTTGTTTTTTTGCTAAGTCCCTCGATTTTTTACTCCATATGCTCCTGTTCGAGGCTCCGTAACTTTGCATCCGTAGCTCTGATTTGGGCATATAGCATATCAAAATGTTCATCTCGATGAGTACATCATTTCATTCCATTACATTATTTTCATTTGAGCTCATCTTGATGCCCGAAATGCTGTTAGAAGGAGGCTTCGTGAGTTAATTGTCCGATCTGCTAGTTCATCTTAGGCTTTTGTCATTTTTGCCATGATTATTATGTGCATGCTATGCCTATGAGTCCTCATATGTTTTGTTAAGGATTTTGTCTTCTTTCCAGAGGTGCAACCCATGCATTTTAGGATGTGTGTGGTGACTTATGCAAGCTTGCAAAGTGAGGCACCCGGTAAATCTGTTTTCAGAGACTTAGTTGTTTTCACTAAATCTGGGATTAGTTAGTTCATGATGCCATATGTTCAGCTTATTTCCTAGTGATCTGTGCCTCTTTTGAGGATGATCAGTAAAGGAATTTTGTTAATCATGTTATGCTCTACCCATCCATGTCTTTGGTTGCAATTATGGAGCATCCTAGCTTGAGTCAATCGAGCTCTACTTTTGCTTCGTGGTGAATCTGGGTAGATCGTCAACTCGTTTGCGATTTTGCCGATGTTATTGTAGTTGATCCGTGCATGCTATGCCATTGTTCTTTCCATGTCTAGCTTGTATTTTGTGCCTTCTTTATGGGTGTATGCCTGTCTTGCCATGACTTGCACCGTGTTGAGTGCATCGAGCTCGTTTACATGCCTTCGTGAGTTATATTTCAGCATGTCTCGGTTTTCACTAAGTCTGAAAACTGATTATGTTTTTGCAATGTTCGTGTGCTTGTTAGTATATTTTGTGATCCCTTTTGGCCCCAGGTCACTTAGGGACTTTTGTTAAGCTTGTTGAGTAGCTTCATGCCATGTTCTTACTTGTCTTAATCAGGTCATGTATCATGTTGTTTTGCTGCTCTGAAGAGGGCTTCGTGATCTGAAATTCCAGACAAGTGTTAATTTCACTAAGTCTGGAATCTGTTTTGCATTTGCGTTTTTGCCATGCTTGTTTGAACCTCATAATGGATGATTTGGCCGTGGCTCAGTGCTAGTCTTTTGTTAAGCATCTTGTGTTCATCCCTGCCATGTATTTTGTTGTCATGTTTGGTGGCTGTAGCATGTTCTTTTCATTGCATTTAGATGCCTACTTGCTACAAATTGCAGACCGGTGTCATTTTTGAAATGCTTGCCATTTCCAAACCGTAACTCCGATTCCGGCGTTCTTTATATCGTTTCAAGCGATTTCATCTCCTCTTTCCAGTGGCACCCTTGGAATTCCAAGTTGAGGCCAGGTGCATGCATTTCCTGTCATATCTTGCATTTTGCATCCCGCATCGCATCCCGCATAGCATATCTTCATTTCATCATATTGCTTGGTCTTGCACGTGGTTGATTGTATCCTTGTTGCTTGTTTGTCTTGTTTGGGTAGAGCCGGGAGACGAGTTCGCTACCGAGGAGCCCGTTGAGTTTACTTGTGAGGATCCAGTCAACTCTGACAACTGTGCAGGCAAGATGATCATACCCTCGAAATCACTACTATCTTCGCTATGCTAGTTTGCTCGCTCTTTGCTATGCCAATGCTACGATGCCTACCTTTTGCTTGTCAGCCTCCCAAATTGCCATGTTGAAACTCTAACCCACCATTGTCCTAGAAAACCGTTGATTGGCTATGTTACCGCTTTGCTCAGCCCCTCTTATAGCGTTGCTAGTTGCAGGTGAAGATTGGAGGCCGTTCCTTGTGGGAACATCTTTTATTTACTTGTTGGGATATCATTATATTGCTATGTTATCTTAATGCATCTATATAGTTGGTAAAGGGTGGAAGGCTCGGCCTCTCGCCTAGTGTTTTGTTCCACTCTTGCCTCCCTAGTTTCCGTCATATCGGTGTTATGTTCCCGGATTTTGCGTTCCTTACGCGGTTGGATTATAATGGGAACCCCTTGACATTTCGCCTTGATTAAAGCTTTTCCAGCAATGCCCAACCTTGGTTTTACCATTTGCCACCTAGCCTTTCTTTCCCTTGGGTTCTGCAGACTCAAGGGTCATCTTATTTTAACCCCCCCAGGCCAGTGCTCCTCTGAGTGTTGGTCCAAACCGTCAACCGCCGGTGGCTACCAGGGGCAACTCTGGGCTGGCCTACCGGAAGTTTAGACAATCTGAGTGTGCCCTGAGAAAGAGATATGTGCAGCTCCTATCAGGATTTGTCGGCACATTCGGGCGGTGTTGCTGGTCTTGTTTTAACCTGTCAAAGTGTCTTGAGTTACCGAGATACGAGTCTGATCGGAACGTCTTGGGAGGAGGTCTATTCCTTCGTTGACCGTGAGAGCTTGTCATGGGCTAAGTTGGGACTCCCCTGCAGGGATTTGAACTTTCGAAAGCCATGACCGCGGTTATGGGCAGATGGGAATTTTTTAATGTCCGGTTGTAGATAACTTGAACCTTAATTAATTAAAATGAATCAACTGAGTGTGTTACCGTGATGGCCACTTTCCGGCAGAGTCCGGGAAGTGGAGACGGTATTGGAGTAATGTTTGCGCAGGTTACTCTCTAGCTTCTCGCTCGTGCTTTGCCTCCTCTTCTCGCTCTCTTTTGCGAATAAGATAGCCACCATATACGCTAGTCGCTTGCTGCAGCTCCACATATATTTTTGCCTTACCCTTCCTATAAGCTTAAATAGTCTTGATCGCGAGGGTGCGAGATTGCTGAGTCCCCGTGGCTCACAGATACTATAACTCCAGATGCAGGTCCAGGTGATTCCGCTCCAGGTGACGAGTACGCGCTCAAGTGGGAGTTCGACGAGGACTCTCAGCGTTACTACGTGTCTTTTCCTGATGATCAGTAGTGGTGCCTAGTTGGGGTTTGATTGGGACCGTGTCGCATGTTGGGTTCTCTTTTATTTTGGCGCCATAGTCGGGCCATGAGTGTTTGGATGATGTAATGTTATTTATGTTCTTGATTGACGTGGCGAGTGTAAGCCAACTATGTTCTCCCCTTTATTATTCATACTACATGGGATGTTGTGAAGATTGCCTAACTTGCGACATATTCCTTCAATGCGATTATGTCTCTAAGTCGTGCCTCGACACATGGGAGCTATAGTCGCATCGAGGGTGTTACAACAGGGTTCAAGGTCGACTCCCACTTGTTCCAAGCATAACCTTTCATTCACCTCTCGTATTTCGTAAATGACATTAGTTGTTGAAAATTTTACCTGGTGCAATACCAGATAAGTATGACCCGTGAAATCTTTCGGGTTCACATGGATTAGGAAAGGCGTAGGTTCAACCCATGAGGGCATCTTAGAAACATATACCACAAACTTCGGAGTAATAACACAATCTCAAAAGCAGAGCATGGTTGGTCAATCAGAGGTTAGGATTTACCAATGGAAAAAGAACTTCCAAAGTGATTGAATATGAAGGATGCTATCGGATAAAATCCAATAAAGGATCCGGTGGTCCTCAAGGGATCTGATGTGAGCATCGGTACTCAACCAGAGGAAGAAACAATGCAAGGAGATCAGACTTTAGAAACAACTGACTAATTCAAGGCTCAAATGCAAAGTTATTATTAATTCCAAGACAAGGGGTCAGAAGCAATGCTCTGATTAGGGATGGATAAGATGAATAGCCTTAGGGGTACAATCAACGACAATTTGATTGGTTGAGATCCAGCTCATGTTTAAAATGGTGTCTGAGTCGGAAGGATGAATTCTAGCATCTGGTTGAGGATTGCGAGCATTCGCACTTATTGAATCAATGGGCTCAAAATGATAGTGGCAAAGGATGCCAATAAGATTACTATACTTATGGGATTAACCATAATGCAAGCAAGCAAGAATTTCAAGAGCAATCAGCTGCTGAGGATTTTCGGAAGATCAAATAGTATTTCGAAGACTTCGGTGAAACACATGAACAACTGGGGAGAAACAAATCCTCGGTGTGTGTGAGGATTAATTTGTAGGTGTATTCAGGTAACAAGGAACTGCAAGGCAGTAGGCACAAGGATTATCGAAACAACGAGTATTTCGGAATAATAACAAGAGCAATTGGGACTAAGGTAAGAATGGCGAGTATACGTGGTTATCCATAGGGGTTTATCGATGGAAGGGAATTGCAAAAGCGATGGCACAAAGCATCGAGGGAACATCGGAGAGTAACTTCAAAATCTTCTAGTGCATCAAGAGATCACCTGTATCGAGTGGCTCTCCGGGAGGAAGTAGTTACAAGAACCTAGAGTTAGATTTAGTAAAATCATTTAGCCCGAATAGAAAAGAGATCAGAGCCCCAGAGTAAGGATCGAGGAGTAAAAGATCCTAATACCACCCAAATGGCGACGTGGGCCCGTAAGGCACACAACCAGGTTAGTAAAAAGTTTTGTAATGTCTAGACTCGACTTCGGCCAGGGAGTGTCGAAGGAGGATTTTTACAGGCAATCGGCTCTGATACCAACTTGTGACGCCCCTGATTTGACCGTACACTAATCATACACGCAAACGTGTACGATCAAGATCAGGGGCTCGCGGGAAGATATCACAACACAACTCTATAAATAAAATAATTCATACAAGCATCATATACAAGCCAGGGGCCTCGAGGGCTCGAATACAACAGCTCGATCATAGACGAGTCAGCGGAAGCAACAATATCTGAGTACAGACATAAGTTAAACAAGTTTGCCTTAAGAAGGCTAGCACAAACAGGGATACAGATCGAAAGAGGCGCAGGCCTCCTGCCTGGGATCCTCCTAAATTACTTGTGGTCGTCGTCAACGGGCTGCACGTAGTAGTAGGCACCTCCAGCATAGTAGGAGTCGCCGTTGACGGTGGCGTCTGGCTCCTGGCCTCCATCGTCTGGTCGCAGCAATCGAGTATAGAAAGTGGGAAAAGGGGGAGCAAAGCAACCGTGAGTACTCATCCAAAAGACTCGCAAGCAAGGAGCTACACTACATATGTATTCATTGGTATCAAATGGATTAAGGGTATCATATATGGACTGAACTGCAGAATGCCGGAATAAGAGGGGGATAGCTAGTCCTTTCGAAGACTACGCTTTTGGTAACCTCCATCTTGCAGCAGAAAAAGAGAGTAGATAGTAAGTTCACCAAGTAACATCGCATAGCATAATCCTAACCGGTAATCCTCCCCTCGTCGCCCTGTGAAAGAGCGACCACCGGTTGTATCTGGCACTTGGAAGGGTGCATTTTATTAAATATCCGGTTCTAGTTGCCATCAGGTCAAGGTACAACTCCAAGTCATCATGTTACCGAAGATCACGGCTATTCGAATAGATTAACTTCCCTGCAGGGGTGCATCACATTTCCCAACACGCTCGATCCCCTTTGTCCGGACACACTTATCTGGGTCATGCCCGGCCTCGGAAGATCAACACGTCGTAGCCCTACCTAGGCACAACAGAGAGGTCAAGACGCCGGTCTATATCCTATGGCGCAGGGGTCTGGGCTCATCGCCCATTGCACACCTGCACGTTGCGTACGCGGCCGGTGAGCAGACCTAGCCTCCCTTATACAAGAGCAGGCGTTCCAGTCCAACACGGCGCGCGCTGCTCAGTCGCTGGCGTCACGACGGCTTCGGCTGATACCACGACGTCAAGTGTCCATAACTGTTCCCGCGTAGTTGGTTAGTGCGTAGTTGGTTCCCGCGTAGTTGGTTAGTGCGCTGGCGTCACGAAGGCTTCGGTTGACACACGGATATCGGCAGCGGTCTCAGAGTCTACCGGAAAGGAGTACGGAGGGGGAACACAATAAATAACAGAGCAATCAAAAGTAACACAGAGCAAGATGCGGCAATACATTGTGCTTGGGGTGACCTAACGTAGGGATAGGCGTTACCGGCGAAGGGGGGAAACATCTGGGAAAGTATTCCCGGTGTTTCGCATTTTTGGATAGATGAATCGGAGGGGGAAAGTTGCGTGTTCGCTATGCTAGGCCTGCATGGTGGACGAACAAGCTGCGTATCCGGATTCATCTCGTCGTTTTGAGCAACTTTCATGTACAAAGTATTTTCATCCGAGTTACGGATTATTTTATATGATTTTTCAAAGTTTAAATGATTTCTGAATTTCGAGGATTTATTTTAATTCGAAAATAAACTAATATTTAATTACTAAGTGTACGTAGCAGTGGTTGGAGAGGCTGACATGTGGGCATGGTCAACTGTTGACTCAACAGTTGACTGGGTCCACCTGTCATAGACTGATATTTTAACCATAGTGCTAAAAAGATTGATTTAGCAAGGGGACCCACAAGACATACTCTAATTAGCATATAAAGTTACCCCTAATACCTATTTAGAATAATTAAACAGCCAGCCACTTGCCCCTGTTTTAATAATTCCCAAAACATCTATCTAATCTAATTAAATGGGACCCACTTGTCATTAGCTAAATAGGCTAAATTAGCACTAAACTACTACTAAACTAAACCTAGACTAATTATCTTAAGGTCAGAAAGAAAAGCGCCGAACCGAGGAAAAATAGTTGGACAAAGCCACTTGAAGGCTTCGTGAAGTTAAATGTAGACGCATCATTCAGGGCTCACTCCCTCCAGGGAGCTGTTGGTGTTGTCCTACGGGATCACAAGGGTGGATTCGTTGCGGCGTCCAACGAACAACTGAAGCATGTTGCAGATGCAGGGATGGCGGAAGCCTATGCACTTCGACATGGATTGCTACTGGCGTAACAACTGGGGATTTGTAAGCTTGTGGTTGAGTCGGACTATCTCGAGGTGATCAATATCATGCAGAATGGAGGCTTCACGGCTTTAGGGGCAGCGGTGATTTATTCGGATTGTTTGGCCCTCATAATAGGATATACTTCGGTCACACTTGCTCATTGCCCTAGAGAGGCAAATTCTGTATCTCATGATCTAGCTAGATTGGCGAGTCCATCACCCTCACTATGGGTCGAGGAACCGCCGGATTTTATTGTAAAAGGGTTGGTGGACGATGTAACAGTTATATGATTCAATAAAGTGCTCGAAGTTTAAAAAAAACTAAACCTAGACTAATTAAACAAGGGCTGACCATTAGCCCAGCCGGACATACGCACGACCATGTACAGAGGGCTTGGCGAGCAGATGGTAGTAGTAGCAAGCGAGCAGCAGCAGGTAGTAGTGAGCAGCGGCATGAGTAACGAGCAGCACGCAGCGGCAACAGTAGTGAGCAGAGCAGCCTGGCGTTCAGCAGCAGTACTACACTTGTGAGGAGGCAACGAGCGACCGTGCAGACGCGCAGGGCGACCGGAGAGCAGCAGTGTGGCGGCAACGCGGGTGGCAGCGCGTGCGGCTGTGGCTTTGGGGGCAGCAGGGAGCGGCGGGCAGAGGCGAGCAGCAGGCAGCGGGGCTGCGCGGCGGCGGCGGCAACACACAGGAGCGGGCGCGGGGAGCCGGGCTCCGTCCGCCATGGACAGCGACGCGCGGGGGCATCTATGGCGACGAATCGAGACGAAGAACAAGGGGGAAATGAAGGGGAAACAGGCGGGGCTCACTGGGAGGTCATGTACGAGCTCGGGGAAGCCGGGGATGGGGCGGAGCAGGGCGAATCGACAGAGGCGACCATCGACGCAGAAGTTCGATGGCGAGCTCGATCCCGTCGATGCGGAGGCGTCCGACTTAGTTTGATGCACGGAGACGATGTAGTGGTCGTCCGCGAACCTCCCACACACGATGGAGCGGCGAATGGTGGCCACTGGCCATGGCTACGTCGACGGCACGGCCATGGACGCACGCGGGTGACCTCGGGATGGAAGACAAGGACGAGGGAAAAGGGGAAGAATGGCCTAGGGTTCGGTCAAGGGTGCTCTGGTGATGCTCTTATCCACGAGGGGACCGGGGCGATGACCGCACGTGGTTGGGGGCGGCCACAGCCATGGGATGGCCGCCACGCCCTCTCCCGTCTCCTGTAGGGAGAGGAGGGAGATAAGGGGAGGTGGCTTGGGCCACCGTCGATTGGGTGGAATGGACCCCGATTTTTGTTTCTTTTCTCTTTTCTTTAGTTTCCTTTCATTCCTATTCTGTTTTCTATTTTCTTTACTCTTTTGCACTTTATTTTAAAAGTAAATGATTTTAGTTATAGATAAGACTTGGTACATAAATGCTAGGCAGTGTAATGCGCTAGCCGAGAAAGTTATAATTATTTTGAACAATTTACACATTTTGTTTAAATTGAAAGGTCCCAATATAATTGATGTTGGTCCAATTTTAATTGGGTTAGAGGCATTTTAAATATTGAAATAATTTTGGTTCTTATATTTTAATTACTTAGAGAATATTTGCAACCCGTCAAACATTTTAAATTTACATTTTGAAGAAATAATAATTTGACTTTATTTTAACTTTGAATTTGAATCGGGTCTGGATCAAAGTGAGGTTTAGCAAATTAACTGCGATGACATGGCAACATAAGGAGGGATTACTGTAGCTTAATTACCCGGGCGTCACAATATGAATATAATCATGCTAACAACTCTGTTTCGCAGGGAAGAGCCAAGGGCTATGAATATGAGCATTATTCTTCTAATTATTATGTTCATAAGTCCTCGAAGAATTTCTCTGCTTATTCATATGCGTATCCTAACTCCTCTTATGTGAAACAAAATGGACTGGCTTCTATGCCACCTTTCTCGTATAGAGCTCGCAGAGTGATGAACTCTTTGCCACCCCTTCAGATGTGGGTGGTGAAGAAAAAGAACTAATCTCTTCTGCAGGGTCAGTTCGTCCGTTCATTTCTCCCGATGTTCAGATAAACATTAACTTTATGTGCATGTCATTTGCATTCAAGACAAAAGCACCGTTTAAACTACCCGAGGTTATTAATGTTATTAACATTATTAAAAATAAAAAAAAGGTATAAAACTACCTTTTCATGAATAAAAATTGCATGAAAATGTAGGTGATGTTTTCTGAACATCCTAATATCTTGTTTGCATTTTTCGGAATTCATATCAACTTGTTATGAATGTTCAAACGATGTTTACCATTATTTTGAAACTTTATAACAAGTTGATATGAACTCAGAAAAATGAAAATAAGATATCAGGATGTTCAGAAAACATGACCTACATTTGCATGTAATTTTTATTCATAAAAAAGTATTTTTATACATTTTTATTTTTAATAATGTTAATAACACTAATAACCTCAGGTAGTTTAACCTGTGCTTTTGCCATGAATGGAATGTTTATTTGAACATTTTGATTTCTTATTTGCATGTTTCCGAGTTCATATGAATTTGTTATGAATTTTCAAAGTATTGGTCAAACAGTCAAAGGGCATATGGGCAACCTCGGAGGCAAATCTAAGGGCAAAGATGAGCAGAGTCGAAAAGTAAGGGCAATCCCTGTGGGTAGGTTCCAACTAGGGGCAAAAATGCATTTGTCCCTAAAAGAAACTATGTTAAAACTGCTTTATGTGATCTTGGAGCCGGTGTTAGTGTTATGCCTGTCTCTTTATATCGTAGACTTGATTTGAATAAGTTGACACCTACTGAAATATCTTTGCAAATGGCTGATAAATCAAC
This sequence comes from Triticum dicoccoides, assembly GCF_002162155.2. NCBI lineage: Eukaryota > Viridiplantae > Streptophyta > Magnoliopsida > Poales > Poaceae > Triticum > Triticum dicoccoides. The sequence continues at coordinate 279,678,530 of NC_041392.1, read as the reverse complement.
TGCTATACCTGTCGGTATTTGTGAGGATGTGCCTGTCGTGGTTGCAAACGTTACTATTTTAACAGACTTTGTTATTCTTGATATTCCTGAGGACAATAGTATGTCGATTATCCTTGGAAGACCCTTCTTGAATACTGTAGGGGCTCTTATTGATTGCAACAAATGAAATGCCACTTTTCATGTTAATGGTAATGAGCATACGGTACACTTTCCGAGGAAACAACCTCAAGTCCATAGTATCAATTCTATTGGAAAAATTTCAACAATTATTATAGGAGGTTTTGAATTTCTCTTCCTATCGTCAAGAAGAAATATGATAGTCTTATTGTTTGGGATGTGCATATCCCCGTTGAGGTAACCTAGTTGTAGTGACCAGACCTCAAACAGTCTGATCTCTGTGCATCAGTCTCATCCCTGGATCGGTAATGTTGACACGCACAGTACTTGAGGATTTATAACAGAGTAGCAATCACACACTTATTACATCGAATGTCTCAAAAGAGAACTTATTACAATAAATATGGCTTATGACCATCTAATACGATAACAGCCGAAAGCTTGGAATATAAAGTGAGTCCATCAACTCCAACGGCATCATTGAGTGAAAGACCATGATCTAAGGCTCCTTACTCGTCGTCTGAAAAGTCTGCAACATGATACGTTGCAGCACGAAATGGGCCAGCACATGGAATATGCTGGCAATGTAACACAAGAGAGTATTGAATAGAATAATGCTATCACTACATGCATATATGGCTGGTGGAGGCTGTATGGTTAATGTTTTGTGAAAAGCCAATTTTTCCCTACTGCAAAGGAATATATTTTATTTAACTACAAAGTTGGTTGGAAAACATTGAGAAGGTAAACCCCCTCTCAATCCCAATTAAAAGTAATTAATAATCCAATCAAATTTATATTAAGAGTGATGAGATCCACATGATAATCCAAGAACTAGATACTCAAGATGTCCATAACCGGCGACACAGCTAACCATGATTAGTTTGTACACTCTACAGAGGTTTGTGCACTTTTCCCCACAAGACTCGATCTCCTCCATCTGATTTCTCGCACTACATGATGTTTGAGAAACGGATGACCGAGACACAGTCTTTCCGAAGAGGTCCCCTTAACCGATAGATAGACCTGTACACCTACAATCCCCTACATCTGCTAGTCCATCATGGAAAGGTTTCCCACAACTTACTCAACTATGCCAGAGCCCATAATGGCATGTGGCTGCACACGGAAGTTTCCAGCATGAATAATCTTATGATCCCTTTGAGCCTGGGTGGCAGTCCATAGGAGAATCACACGGTACCCCGGGATTTCCAAAAATACAGGCAATCACTGGGTTCCCCAGGTGCCTCAATCCACCTAGATATGTATTAAAGTTGCCACCTTAAGTTAACCATTAATTAACAAATCACATCTATCATGGATACTCCCAAACCACATCTATGAGCATAGCAAAGCAATATAAGCATAACGTAGAAGTAACTCCCAAGGGTTTGATAGTAAACATATAAATAGGTTCTACCTCATCTACTTCCCAAAACCCACAATTTATTCAGATCCTAACCATGCAAGTGTTTGAGGATTAATCTAATGCAATAAAGCTGGGTAGTAAAGAGGTATGATCAAAGTGTTACTTGCCTTGCTGATGATCCGTGAAACCTAGAGACTCATAGTGGCACGCTTCGCACTCCGGGTACTCTGTCGCAATCAAACAAGCATAGAATAAGCAATCAAGCAAGGTGCACGGATAAAACTCAAATAAGAAGATCTAACCAGAAAGTTCAACTTAAGAACTCCGGTTTGCAAAAAGAATCAAATCGAACGAAGCAACAAAACTCAAACTACGAAAGAAACAAGCTTCGATTACTATCTGGACTAAAGTCAAATTTTACAGTAGCAAAAACTTGTTTAAGTTGATTAAACAGAAATAGGGCTTCGAGACGGAACTCTAGGCGCTTGAATCGCCTGATTCTGATAAACGAGCGAAAAGATAAACTAAAACAAAAATCTGATAAAAAATCACGATCGAAAAATATCGCGAAAAATCCGAGAAAAAGAAAAACTAACGAACAGGCTAACGAACGAACGTTCGCTTTCTGTGGCTAAACGGCGAAAACCGTTCGTTAAAACGAACGAACGAACGGGCGTTCGCTAAATAACTAAACCAGAAAAAATGAAAATAAAACCGATCTGACAATAAAAAAATAGAACCTAGGGTTTTTGAAAAAAAAGATCGGTTTTCTCGCGAAAACTGAGGCAGCGGCGACGGGCGGCGAGGCGGCGCTAGGGTTTGGCGGCGGGGCGCAGGCTGCGGTGGGCTGGCGGGTGGGCTGAGGGGCAGGGGGCCCCAGCTTATAAAGCCCCTCGGGCGGTGGCAGAGTCCGGGTTGCCCACGGCCCGGTAGGTCGGTTCGATTTTTTTTAAAGATTCTGACGTGCAGAAAAAGAAAGAAAAGAAATACTAAACGGACTCCAGAAATCCCGAAATAAAATTTCCCCGTCAATATGACGGACAAGGTGAACATTTATTTGGGCCTAAAATGCATTTGAGAAACGCGTATTTTTTTCCTAATTCGAATAAAATAGCGATAAAAATCTGAATAAAATTCTTATTTGATTTTAATATTAAATCTCCAATATTTCTTTATTTTGAGGAAGTCATTTTATCCTCTCCCTTTTTTTTATAAAAGAAATATTCGAAGAGAAAATAATTAAAATCAAATGATCCTATTTTCATAATTCGAGAAAAACTCAAATATGGAAATAACGAAATCCCCAACTCTCTCCGTGGGTCCTTGAGTTGCGTAGAATTTCTAGGATCAAGCCAAAATGCAATAAAAATATGATATGCAATGATGACCTAATGTATAACATTCCAAATTGAAAATTTGGGATGTTACAAACCTTCCCCCCCTTAAGATGAATCTCGCCCTCGAGATTCGGGTTGGCTAGAAAATAGGTGAGGGTGATCTTTCCGTAAGTCTTCCTCACGTTCCCAGATGGCTTGATCTTCAGTATGGTGGCTCCACTAAAGTTTACAGAACTTGATAACTTTGCTGCGTGTAACTCGGCTGGCAAACTCGAGAATCTTGACTGGCTTCCCCTCGTAGGTCAAGTCGCCATCCAACTGTATCACTTCCAGTGGCACTGTATCTCTCAGAGGGATATCAGCCATCTCTGCGTCGCACTTCTTCATCCAAGAAACGTGGAACACATCGTGTTGGGGATATGAGTACTGGAGATAAACCGGCTCAGAATGGCCGGGTTAGCTCCATGAAGATAGAAGTCCATGAAGACATGAAGATGGTGGCGCTTTACGAAGGCCCAAGGCCCAAAGGCGGGTTAAAGCCTGTAGATGTAAACCGACTCTGCCGTGTAACTTGTATTGTAAGTTAGAGGAATAGAGACCAAGCCGGACACATTTATGATCCGGCCTCAGGACTCTGTAAATCGGCGGGCGTCAACCTATGTTTATAAAGGGACGACCCGGCCGTGGTTTGAGGACAACACACAACAACTCGAGAGCCAGGCAAAGCGGATTCGCTCCCTGGTCATCGAAACCCTAGCAATACCAATCACAACTAGATGTAGGCTTTTACCTTCATCGAAGGGGCCGAACTAGTATAAAATCCCTCCTGTCCCTTGTTCGGTTTAACCCCTTTTGAGCTAACCAATTGTGATGGCTCCACGACTAAGTCCTTACACAAGGACATCTGCCGTGACAAACCCACGACAGTTGGCGCCCACCGTGGGGCTATCGCATGATGGTTTCGAGTTTTTGAAGGGCAGCTTTGATGGACTCAAGGGATACGTCGTGGGCCGGATGACGAAGAGTCGTCGTGGCAAGCTCTACATCCACGACGCAGGATGGGGGTCCCAAGGCCGGTTCAATCGAATACGGGTACTGGGTCCCCTTTGGTGGGATCCACATCTTCATCGGCAAAATCGGTGAACCGGGTCCTGAGCCGGACACCTGCATCGACATCATCGAGACGGCTCAGCGTGCAAGCCCTTCCCCGGTTCAGCCCGTAGCAAGGCATGTCTTCGTAGGTGTCATCCATGGGGCGGAATATGAGGACGGACCGGCGTCTCATGGAGAAACCGTTGTCTATTATGATGACGAGTCTTCAACCGGAGAGACTGAGTCGCTGTATCAGTTACAGGACGGCCGAATTAGCGGAGGTTCCGATGGCAACAGTATTCCGGACCCCCTCGATCTGCCAAACCGGGTCGCTGTCTTCATGGCCGGTACGCAACCAGGACATCACTCATCTACCGCCACGGTGATGCTCTCCAGTTCAGCAACAGCAACGCCAGCGGGAGCAGGGGGCTCAGCGCCGCCTCCCGCTCAAGTTTTGTCGGATTTGTTCGACACAGCAGCCCGAGATCAGCACAACACAGAGATTGCAAAGGTGAAGGATCAGATAACTCAGGCTAAAGCGGACCTCACAGCAGAGAACGCCAGGATGGCTACAGAACGGGCCGAATTGGAAGCTCAGGCCTACCGGCTTAGGATGGATCAGAACGCTTCAGACGAGGTCATGAGAAGAAGGTACCGGTCGCACGTCCCGCCGGGTTATGAGCCGAGAAATCTCTTCAACACGCCAGGGGCTGGAACCAGTAACCAGCCGGTGCTAAACTGGACGGAGGCACCGGGGACAGGAGCAACGGTTCAGCCACGAACAATGGACCCGCCTCGTCAGAACAACGTTGTGCCGCAATATGTTCCGACACCCCCGGGGCACTACTCCAACCCGTTGGATAACATTGTGGCCGCCGCTTCATGGTTGGCAGCCCTCCCGGCTAATGATGAGTCACCTGTGGCGATTGAGACACGACGGGCCAGAGAGCTCCTTCAGACAGCTTTAAACAAGCAGCAAGCTTATTCGCATAGTCGAGAGAGGATTCATTCCACCCCCCGTCCAAGTCGAAGCTATAGCAGGCACGTGGATGATGAATCAGCCGTGTCAAGCAGTGCACGTCATCGTAACTCGCCACGAAGACACAACCCGACCGGTGGTGGTGCTAATGCGCAGGATGTGGTGGATCATGGTCGTGCACGTCGGGAAGCCGAGTTAGCAGCTCTGCATGCTGCTCTTCAGCATACTCCGGTTCGCCCTACCACTTCAGCGGAGCCCGGCGTGGTCTTCAACTCTTTAGGGGTACCGTTTCTTACTCCCGCTTTACGTAATGTACGACTGTCCAAGGATTTCAAGGGACCTTGTAAAGTGTCCAATTATACCGCCGATTTGCAACCAGAGGCATGGGTCAAAAGTTATGAGATGGCAATGGAGATGTTAGATGTGGATGAAGCGGTGTGTGCTAAATAATTCACCATGATGTTGGAGGGGACAGCTCGTACTTGGTTAAATAGCTTGCCGGATAACTCTGTCGGATCATGGGCCGAATTAAAGCACCGGTTTATCCAGAATTTCAAGGATGCTTGTAAGCAGCTTATGTCAATTGTGGACCTGGCCGCTTGTGTTCAAGAGGATGGGGAGTCTACAACCCATTGGGTGAAACGGGTCTCAGCTATTCTGCACTCATCGGATCGCATCAATGCAGATACTGCAGTGTTAACGTTGGAAGGAAATTGCCGGTTTCTGCCGCTCAAACAGAAGTTAGGAAGGCTCAAACGTCACTGCAATGATATGTCAATGCTTATGACCGCTTTGGTTACTTATGCCGATTCAGATAATACCAAAGACCCTGACTCAGAGGAGGACAAACCGATGAAAGGAAAGAAGAACGGCAACACCAAGGGACAACAACATAACCCGGCAGGTCATGGGAATAATGGTAAGCGCAAGGCTGACAATAGTTTGGACTTTGTGGATAACACCAATGCTCAGGATAACGGTCAGCGTCGTAAGGGCAAACAGCCCCAGTGGGGTGGAGGATCAGGCCCCAATCTGGAGCGCTTGTTAAATCAACCTTGTCAAAAGCATGGATCAAAGGAGAAACCAACGTCACACCTTTGGAAGGATTGTTATATCATGCGAGATTTCAAGAACTCCAATATGTTCCAATACGACAATGGCCCACCCGGCGGTTCAGGAGGTGGTTTTCATGGGTCGGGTTACGGAGGTGGTAGCTCCGGTTCAGGATTTCAAGGCAACCAAACCGGCCATAACAATCAAGGGAACCAGGGCAACCAGGGAGGTTATAACCATCAGGGGAATCAGCAGCAGCAGTAGTCAGGTTATCAGAGCAATCCGAAGCAGTTGAATAGTGGGCAGTATCATGTCTTCACCACTAGCTTGTGCAAGCGTGATCTAAAGCTTCACAAGAGGGTCGTGAACTCTGTTGAACCGGCAGTACCTCAATATCTACGCTGGTCTGAGCAACCCATTTTATGGAGTAGAGAGGATCACCCACCCCGTGATGATAATCCAGGTCATCTGGCCTTAGTGGTGGCACCCCAGGTTGGGGGTATAGGTTCACCAAGGTGATCATGGATGGGGGAAGCAGTATCAATATTCTCTACTATGATACCTTCCGCCGTATGGGGTTGACCGATAAGAATCTTAAACCGTCAAACACCGTTTTTCATGGTGTGGTGCCCGATAAGTCTGCATATCCAGTGGACAAGATAGCTCTAGAAGTGGCCTTTGGAGATGATCATGGTTCAAGGTCGGAAACATTGACTTTTGAGGTGGTGAAAATCAAGAGTCCATATCACGCCCTGTTTGGGCGACTGGCTTATGCCAAGTTCATGGCAAGGCCGTGTTATGTTTACCTGCAGCTTAAGATGCCAGGTCATAAGGAGACAATCACAGTACATGGGAGCAGGAAGATTGCTCTGGAATGCGAGGAAGGTGATGCGGCTTACGCGGAATCGGTTTGTGCCACGGAGTAGTTGAAGTTTTATAAGGACAAGGTTGATCCGGCAGACATGACTTCCTTGAAAAAGCCAACTATGGAGCATGACTCGGCGTTGAAGTTTAAATCGGCCAAAGATGGTTGATTTTGTTCCTGGCGATTCATCCAAGCAGGTCAGCATCAACGCTAACTTGGATCCCAAATAGGAAAGCGCGCTCATCGAGTTCATCCATGAGAACCGGGACATTTTTGCATGGAAGCCTTTTGACATGCCAGGTGTCCCGAGGGAACTCGCTGAGCACACACTTAATATAGATCCTAAGCCGGTCAGACAGTTTCTCCGCCGCTTCAATGAAGAAAGGTGCAAGGCTATCGGTGAGGAGGTAGCTCGGCTGTTGGCTGCAGGATTTATCGTGGAGGTTTTTCACCCTGAGTGGTTGGATAATCCGGTGCTGGTTATTAAGAAAAACGACACTTGGCGCATGTGTGTGGACTACAAAGATTTGAACAAAGCTTGCCCAGCAGATCCCTTTTCCCTTCCTCGTATTGATCAGATTATTGATGCTACGGCGGGTTGCGACCATTTGTGTTTTCTGGATGCTTATTCCGGTTATCATCAGATCAAAATGGCAGTTAAGGACCAGGAGAAAACAACTTTTATAACTCCCTTTGGAGCCTTCTGCTATGTCTCCATGCCCTTTGGGCTCAAGAGTGCCCAGGCGACTTATCAACACTGTGTTCAGAATTGTCTTCATAAGCAGATTGGGCGCAATGTTCACGCATATGTGGATGATATTGTGGTAAAGTCCAGGAAGGAGGAAACATTGATAGCTGACTTAAGAGAAACCTTTGATAATCTTTGGGTTTATAAGATGATGCTTAATCCGGACAAATGTGTCTTTGGTGTTACGGCAGGCAAACTCTTGGGTTTTCTGGTGTCTAACAGGGGCATTGAGGCTAATCCGGAGAAGATCACAACTATCACCTCTCTGGCTAAACTGGCATGTATCAATGATGTTCAGCGTTTGGCAGGACAGATTGCGGCCTTGATATCAGTCGTCTTGGGGAGAAGGGTATCCCTTTATATCAGATGTTAAAAAAGATAGATGATTTTGTCTGGAGTGATGTGGCTGATAAATCGTTTGAGGATTTGAAGAGGCAGTTAGCTGAACCACCTATCCTTGCGGCTCCAATCGATAAAGAGCCTTTGCTGCTATATGTGGCTGCTAATGCCTGGGCTATTAGTGTGGCTATTGTGGTGGAGCGCAAGGAGGCTGGAAAGGAGTATCCGGTTCAATGGCCGGTTTATTATATCAGTGAGGTGCTTATCGAATCAAAGCAGAGATATCTGCATTGGCAGAAGCTGGTGTATGGGGTGTTTATGGAAAGCCGGAAGCTCAAACATTATTTCCAGGGTCATCCTATCACAGTGGTCAGTTCTGCCCCTCTGGGAGATATCATTCAAAACAGAGAAGCAACTGGCCGGGTTGCCAAGTGGGCTATTGAGCTTGGATCTCACGGGCTCAAATATACACCTCGCACGGCGATCAAATCCCAAGCACTTGTGGACTTCATCAATGATTGGACAGAGTTGCAGGCACCAGAGGAAAAGCCAGATAACACGTATTGGACTATTCACTTTGATGGATCGAAACAGCTGGAGGGTTCGGGGGCTGGAGTCATCTTAACTTCCCCACGAGGTGACAAGTTTTGTTATGTCCTCCGCTTAATGTTCCCTTGTAATAACAATGCAGCTGAGTACGAGGCCTTACTCCATGGTCTTCGGATGGCTAAGGATATGAACTTAAGCCAGGTTAAGTGCTTCGGTGACTCGGATCTGGTGGCTCAACAGGTATCTGGCACTTGGGATTCTAAAGACCCACTCATGGCTGCATATCGACGAGAGGTGGACATAGTGGCTGGTCATTTCAAGGGTTATCAAGTTGACCATATAGACCGCTGAAAGAATGAAGCGGCAGACTCTTTAAGCCGCCTTGGCTCTCAACGTAAACCGGTCCCACCAAATGTCTTCCTCGACGTACTGCATAATCCGTCGGCCAAGATACCGACACAGGAGGAGTTGGCTATTCCTGATCCAGAGGCTACCGAAGCGAGATAAACCGGAGCGAGCTACCGAAGGATGAAACCTCAGCCTGGCAGATAATCCGGCGTTCCAAGTCAATGACCAAAATCAACGGGGAGTTACATCATTACAACGTCACAAGGGCAATTCAGCGTTGTGTCTCTCCTCAAGAGGGTTGTGAGATTTTGCGAGAAATCCATGAAGGGGATTGTGGTCACCACGCCAGTTCAAAATCTTTGGTGGCTAAAGCTTTTCGTCACGGTTTCTATTGGTTAACAGCTCATGCTTATGCTGAGGATTTAGTCAAGAGGTGCGATGGTTGTCAAAAGTTTGCACGTCGCGCTCATGTTCCGGCTCAGGAGTTGAGGATGATTCCAATAACCTAGCCGTTTGTGACTTGGGGGCTCGATATGGTTGGACCCTTTAAGAGATCCAAGGACAAAAAGACCCACCTGTTAGTGGCAGTTGACAAGTTCACCAAGTGGGTGGAAGCAGAGCCAGCCAGTAAGTGTGATGTAGCCACAGTGGTTCAATTCATCAAAAAGGTGATATTCCAGTTTGGTTTCCCACATAGTATTATCACTGACAATGGTACTAATCTGTCAATGGGTGAGATGGAGGAATTTTGCCAACGTGAGCACATCCGACTTGATGTAGCATCAGTGGCTCACCCCCAGTCTAATGGTCAAGCTGAGAGGGCAAATCAAGAAATTTTGAGAGGTATTAAACCCCGGCTTATGGTTCCTTTAAAGAGGACGCCAGGTTGTTGGGTTGAGGAGTTACCTTCTGTGTTATGGAGCATCAACACCACACCTAACATATCTATGGGTTACATGCCTTTTTTCATGGTTTATGGAGCAGAGGCGGTTCTTCCTAGTGACATCCGTCACGACTCGCCCCGGGTGGCAGCTTATGTTGAAGCTGATAATGAGAAGGCCCGTCAGGACTCACTGAACCTGTTAGATGAGGAGCGTGATCTTGCAGCAGTACGTTCGGCGATTTATTAACAAGATCTCCGACGTTATCACAGCCGCCAGGTTAAGACCAGAACTTTTCAAGAGGGCGATCTGGTGCTCCGACTCATCCAGGATCAGACTGATATGCACAAGTTATCCCCACCTTGGGAAGGACCTTTTGTGGTCAGCAAGAATCCGCACAATGGGTCATACTACCTCATTGATGTTCCAGATCACAAAGACTCACGTAAATCGGAGGAGGAGACCAAACGGCCGTGGAATATAGCTCTTCTTCGGCCTTACTATACTTGAGCCACAGGCTCTTCTTATGTACATATTTATGACAAAGTATATATTATATAATAAACCAGAGCCTCGAATAAAGCGGGGTCTCCGTTCTTTTTACATCATGTGTGAGCCTACAAGAGCTTCTACTGACAAAGCGGCGTTTTGTTAAACCGGCCTATACGGCCACACGGATATAAAGAAAATCACTAGGGGTCTTTGTCGTATCCGAACCATAGCTACACCTCTTGATCGGTTTAAAACCAAAAATGGATATCACTAGGGGGCCTGATTGTCTTCACACCATAGCTACAACTCTTGATAGGCTTTAAGCCAAAAGGAAATTATGTGGAGCCAAAGAGAGTCTGTCAGCTCAAACATAGGTAACCACTGAGCGCAGCTCACATATTACCTGGGGGCTCCTTGCTTCTCAAACCATAATGAGCTTGAACCCTTGTAATAGGCTATCAAGCCAGGTGTATTCACCTAAAACCCCGGGTTATCCTGCCTCTTTAAGTAAGCCACTCCGTCCAGGTAAACCTGGTATGACCCATCGAACGTTTGACAAGTCAATCCCATGGACCCTGAACTTGTCAAAGTTAAACCGGTGATTGGTTAAAGATTGAGGTCCATCCTAAAAGGCTTTGCAAGATGGTTTAACTTAGTGGCCTGGCAGCCCATGAAAAGCCTCGATTTAGGGCCTAGCAGCCCATGAAAAGCCTTGCATATTTCTTTTGTTTTTGCTGTTTTTATGATAAGGGATTTATAAATATTTTTCTGATAAACCGGTGTTCATTAGAACCCGGCATGACTTTCAGCGCTTAGTTGTCAGTACATGATCAGTTTTTAAACCGGTAGCGTACTGCTCCGGTCTGGTTTTGACTAGATGTCACCAGCATTATACGAACACATCAATGGCTTTTCTAGCCCAATATAGTTTCTATAAGAACCGACACGAGGGCAAGGAGTTATCAGTACTCTGGATTGGTGTTTTTCACCTCTACCATACAAGCAGTTGGTCAACCAACAAGGTATGTCACAGATATTATTTATTTTATCTGGTTAATACAAATCTTGGTTATTCATCCAAGTTATGTATATTTTGGGTATCATGACCCGTCCAGTGGTAAACCACTAGGACGCTTTCAAGTTCTTGTATGCAGGAACACAAATCATCATGGACTATGCATAAATAGATCCCAAAAGTGAAACAAGTTTTCAAAATATCAAGCAACACAAGCATGCTCGATGGCATGACAGATAAAGCAGTGGCAGATTGTAGCTGGTAAACCGGTCACCGGTCTAAGATGCTTTATCGGGACGGCTTGACGATTGAGGGTCATCCTGTGCAGTCACATCCTCTTCATCCCTTCCCAGACGCTGGAAATCAACCATTGACCAATTGATTCCGGTTAAAGCTTGAAATACAGCCTCTTCATGGATAAGGCTAGAGGGGTCATGTCAGGAGCGTAAGTATGCTTACGGATTGGAGGCACAAGTTCTTCAACATCATGGATCACGGCAGGTTGTCTCTTTCCTTCAGCATTGTAAACCGGCTGGAAATGAGATAAGTCTGTGTCCTTCGCCAGTTTGCTGGCTATTGGCCACATCTCCTTTGTTAGCTTTCGAAGATCATCATTGTTGAAGTCTGAGCAGTCCTCCTTCACACCTGGATATCCTTTAATGATATATGTCGCTTCAAGATCCGGAATCCATGCCTTGGCCCGGATTAGTGCGGTCAGCGCGCCTGCTCTTGCGGCTGCTTTCTTCAATTCTGTAATCCGGGCAGGTAGCATGGCTAGCTTTTCAAGTGTTTCCTTTATCAACAATGTCGCCGACTTGTTATATGCTGCAGTGCAAATAGCAAGCTGGGATCCAGAATATAGCTGTTCCATTAAAGTGTACGCCGCTTTAAGCTTCATCCGCATGTCAGAACCCAGATGAGCAATGCGGGTGCCTGTCACGGTTTAATATCAGTAAACCGGTTAATGATAAGATCTTATGAATTGGACAAACGGCATGAGGAGGTACTTACCAAACACAGCGGTCGTCATGGCATCAATCTGCCGCTTCAAGCCGGTTAGTTCGTCTACCATTGGCTTCAGGGCTGCTTCTGCATCCTCGGCTTTCCTGGTCAAACCGGCCTTTTCTGTTTCCCAGTCAGCACGCTCCTTGTTGAAGGTCTCTTTCAACTTCTCCATAGCTGCCAGGGCATTGGTCAGCTCCTCTTTGGCTTTGGAAGCTTCTGCTTTTTGAGACTTTACGTTCTCTTGAAGGTCAGCGGTTTGAGCACCCCTCTTACTCAGCTCGGCCTGTAATGGCGAAGATATGTCAAACAACGGGATATGTATTTTCTAAGTACCAAGCGTATAACAAGTTATGCACTTTGTACTTGGGGGCTAATGCCTATTTGCTCTATTATCAACAAATCTTTCACAAGTCTCAAGTACAATGCAAGCATTATCCTTAACACTTGGGGGGCTAATGTACATCTGTTCAAAACTGCCGCATTGATTCAAGACCTGGTTTACCTCGCAAAGATCAACCGGCCCTTGGGGGCTACACCGATGAAAACTACATGAATACAATGACAAAGTACCGGTTTTTACTGAGGACTTGACATATTAAGGATCAGCATGCAAGGATTAAGATATTACAAAGTCCTGGTTTATGATTAACATCATAAACCGGCCCTTGGGGGCTACTTGGGCTGATGGCTATACTTTGGAATCAAGAAAGAAAAGGTGATGAAAATACCTCATAGCATTCCTTCATCAAATTTACCAAACCGGCTTCATAATCACGGTTTGAGTGTAGACGGTTTAAAAAACCGGAGTGAAGTTCTTCAGCGCTGAGATGGGCGTAGCTTGACAAATCAGTGCTCCATTTACCCTTCTCCATGGCAGCACGCTCTTCCTTGGCACTATGTTTGGCCAAGATTATAGGATGGCCAGGAGAGTTGTGGCCCATACCGGTAATGATAACATCGTCTCCTTGGCCTCCGGTAGTTTTTACGGGTGATGGTGGAGTGTCACCGGACTGGAAGACCTTTCGTCAGCCCGGATTAGATCTGCCGGTTCACTGTCAGGTACAGCAGTGTCAGCTTCTGGTTGATTATCAATATTCAGATCTTGAGGGGTGGTTCGTCAAACGTGGCTTCTGGATTTGGACCCTCTGGTTTAGCCGTCTGATCCGGTTCAACCGTTTGCTCTGGTTCACGAACCACCTGGTCTTCGGGCGGATTGTTCACCCGAGCCTTTTTGCTGGGTCTAGCTTTGGCCCTAAAATAGCAACAGACATGAAAGTTAAAGCACACTACAAAGTATGAACAACATCAAAAGAAGGAGTTCAAGTATTTACCCAGCTACGGTTTTGAGAGGAGGAAGTTGGGTCGCTGTTGACTCGCCAGAGGATGAGGGAGGTGTCACCTGATAATTTGAGTCGGATGGATTAAGAGGTTGTCGGAAATAACCGGCCTTGGGATAAGAATTGTTAGAAGTGAGGGAGACCTCAGATCGGTGCTTCCGAACCGAGGTGTCAAGTAAACCGGCCGAAGTGACCTGTTGGCCGCTGTGCTAGGTTGTCCGGCGAGCATCGTGCTGCTGTGTCTTCAAAATAAATGTTGGATCCAAGTAAGCAAGAGGTTGAGAAAAGCTTACTTTCCGGACCGCTTGACGGGTTTTTTGTATTGGCATAGAGTCTGAACCGGAGGAAAGGGTAATTACCTCTACATCGTCAGCCTGGCTGCCCTCTACGTCCTTCTGATAAGTATCATTGTTAATGAGATACATGAAAAGGGAGCCAAGTGAATCAAGTTCTACCTCAACTTTCGGTTCATCTGCGTCGCCATCAAGTTCCATGCTGATGCGTTCAGCTGTCTTCCGCTTTGAGGTTCTCTTGACGGCTTTTGTTTTGGGACGGGATGGCTTTTCCGCTTTCTATGTAGGTTTCTTCTTCCAGAATGGATCATCACCCTATTTATAAACAAGCAGAAGGATATTCATAGGTTGAACAGTTTAAAAAGATGTCGAAGATAAAAAGGAAGGACATTACTTACAGCAGGCGGTTTGTTTTTTGTGTAAAAGGGGTTTAAACCGGTTTTGCGGCACACAGATTCCGATTCGTTCAAAATCTTCTTAACACCCTCAGTAACTTCTTCATCAGTTAATTGAATGTTGATGTGGTGCTGGGAGTCTTCTACTTCACCAGTGTACTCACACATTAAACCGGAGCAACGGCTTAATGGCAAGATGCTCCAGGATATCCAGCAATGCACAAAGTCGATGCCTGATAAACCGTTGGCCATAAAGGCTCGGAGCTTGGCGAGTTGGGGGTAATATGAGGCCCGTTCTGCAGCACTTAAACATTGCGGCAGTGGATGAGTGTTGGAGAGCCGGTGGGCACGGTAACCCAGCAGAGGGTTCTCGTCTTCAAGGGAGGTATCTTTATAGTAGAACCAAGTTTGGTTCCAATCTTTGGGGTGGCTCTGCAGTTTGGCATGAGGAAATTCGACCTCTTTTCTTTTTTGAATTGAGACATCCCCAAGTTCAGTGTTGGGTCTGTCTACAAATTCAGTGCGCCGGTTCAGATGGAAAAAATCCCGGAACAACTCAGCAGTTGGTTCTTCCTGTAGTTACACTTCACAGAAGACTTGGAAGTTGCATATATTGGAAACTGAATTTGGTCCAATATCTTGAGGGTGGAGCTAGAAACTGGCAAGCATATCCCGGAAAAACTTTGACCCGGGCGGTTTGAAACCATGGCCTATATGGTCAACAAATATCACTACCTCACCCTGCTTAGGGGTAGGAGGATTCTCCGATCGAGGAACTCGCCACCGGATCTCATTCTTTTTCGGTAAGGTACCGATGTTGACCATTTCATTCAGCTATTCTTCAGTAACCCGGGAAGGAGCCCAGTTGCAAGCGTAAAACTATTTGGCCATTGCAAACGAAAGGCTGAAAGGAAATACCGGTTTACAAATCATTCATGGTGATACATAAGATACGACGGAACAAAGACATACAAGTATGTAATTTGTGTAAACTGGAGGTGGATATTATAATGAATGACAAGGCAATATCAGAACAAAGGAATGCACACACTGTTAAGCCGGAGTATAACAATGGAGGTAAAAGGCTTGTCCGGTTCACTAGAGGGCTAATGGTATATGATAGATTGTTTTTACAAAGGTAAACCGCTAAAGAGGATACAAATCTAAGGTGAAAAGGGCTAAGTAAGGTAAAACAGATTTCATAGTTTGGCATGGGAATTTCAGATCTGTCGTGTGCTGGATAATCAAAATATATTTTGGTATAATCTCAAGCACTCAAAAGGTTCAGTAAGTTCAAATGAGTTTGATATCAAGCAGATGCCTTAACAAGAAGAAAGGAGTTTAAACTACAAAAAGCGCTGAAAACAATCAGATCTAACTGGCCATTGGTATTACTGAAGGAGGAATAGCTTCAAGCTATGAAGAACACCGAACCCTAATGGCGGATCTGGGGTGAGGAGAAGAGGAACTTACTGGTGCAGGAGGAAGCAGCGGAGGATCACCGCGTTTCTCTGGTACGGTCAGGTCGATGCAGCGGCCTTTGTCGAAGCAGAGGTGAAGCTCGGTGACGGCGGCGACGCTTAGGGGCAGAGATGTCGCGAGGAGGAAGAAGTGAAGGAGACGAAGGGAAAAAAGGAGAAGGACCCGTGGTCCTATTTATAAGGCGAAGCGATAAAAGCGACAAGTGCGGGAATCGAGGAGCTCAAAAATGGATAGTTAATAAGGGTGTCGCCTCGATGGTTGGATATACATTAATGAAGGGAATCTTCGGCTTCAACGAATAGATGATGTCAGGGCGGTTTACTACAGAGTTAAAGGATGACATGACGACAGTTTACCAGGTCTATATGAAGGTGACAGGGCAAGAATTTTTCTAAGTATTGAAGATTGACATGAACAAGTTCAAATCAATTTGGGGCCTAATGTTGGGGATATGAGTACTGGAGATAAACCAGCTCAGAATGGCAGGGTTAGCTCCATGAAGATAGAAGCCGATGAAGACATGAAGATGGTGGCGCTTTATGAAGGCCCAAGGCCCAAAGGCGGGTAAAAGCTTGTAGATGTAAACCAACTCTGTCATGTAACTTGTATTGTAAGTTAGAGGAATAGAGACCGAGCCCGACACACTTATGATCCGGCCTCAGGACTCTGTAAACTGGCGGGCGTCAACCTATGTATATAAAGGGATGACCCAGCCGCGGTTTGAGGACAACACACAACAACTCGAGAGCCAGGCAAAGCGGATTCGCTCCTTGGTCATCGAAACCCTAGCAATACCAATCACAACTAGACGTAGGCTTTTACCTTCATCAAAGGGGCCGAACTAGTATAAAATCCATCGTGCCCCTTGTTCGGTTTAACCCCTTTAAGCTAACCAGTTGCGATGGCTCCACGACTAAGTCCTTTCACGAGGACATATGCCGTGACAAACCCACGACACATCATGAACTCCTGACAATCCTTTGGGAAATTCCAACTTGTAAGCAACTTCTCCCATACGTTCCAGAACTTTGTATGGTCCCACAAAACGTGGTGCTAACTTTCCCTTAACTCCAAAGGGCTTAACTCCTCGGAGTGTTGATACACGAAGATACACTCTGTCTCCAACTTCGTAAGCTGTCTCCTTGCGTTTAGAATCCGCATAGCTCTTCTGCCTGGACTGGGCTACCTTGAAACTATCGCGAATCAGTTTAACCTTCTATTCAGATTCTTTAATCAAATCTGGTCCAAACAACTGTCGGTCTCCAACTTCATCCCACAACAACGGTGTTCTGCACCTCCTTCTGTACAATGCTTTGAAAGGGCCATCTTCAAGCTGGCTTGGTAATTGTTGTTGTAAGAGAACTCTGCGTAAGGCAAATTATCGTCCCAACTGGATCCATAATCTAGTGCACAAGCTCTCAATATGTCCTCCAAAATCTGATTGACTCTCTTAGTCTGTCCATCCTTCTGTGGGTGAAAAGCTGTACTGAACTCTAGCCTGTTCCCAAATTTTCATGCAACTGATCCCAAAACTTTAAGGTAAAGTGGGTTCCTCTATTTGATACAATTGTCCTCAGAACTCCATGCAAACATACGATCCTGGTCACGTATATCTTTGCCAACTTAGCACTAGTGTAAGTGGTCTTCACTGGGATGAAGTAGCTACTTTCGTCAAACGATCGACTACAACCCATATTGAGTCATAGCCTGAACGAGTCCTGGGTAATCCCGTGATAAAATCCATGCCTACCTTATCCCACTTCCATTCGGGTATCAGCAATGGTTGTAGCAATCCTGCTGGCTTCTGATGCTCTGCCTTCACTCTCTGACATACATCACAAACTACTACATACTCTGCAATATCCTTCTTCATTCCGGTCCACCATAATCTATCCTTCAGATCCAGGTACATATTGGTATTTCCTGGGTGAATCAAATATGGCGAATCATGGGCCTCCTGCAAAATCAGCTTCCTGATCCTTTGGTACATATACGCGGTCCTCAAACCATAGGGTATCGTGCTCATCCTCACGAAATCCTTTAGCCTTTCCTTTGCTCATCCTTTCCTTTATCTCGGCAATCTCCTTGTCCGTCTTCTGAGCTTCTCTGATCTTATCCATCAAAGTAGACTAAATCTCCAAAGCTGCTACATAACCTCTTGGAACTATCTCCAAACATAGCTCACGAAGGTCTTCTGCTAACTCCTTGGGTAACTCTCCGGTCATGAGTGTATTGACATGACTCTTGCGGCTCAACGCATCGGCTACTACGTTAGCCTTTTCGAGATGATAGTGCAACTTCATATCATAATCCTTTATGAGTTCCAATCATCTCCTCTGCCTGAGGTTCAACTCCTTCTGCATGAAGATATACTTCAAACTCTTGTGATCCGTGTATACCTCACAACAATTTCTGATGAGAAAATGTCTCCAAGTCTTCAACGCATGCACTACGGCTGCTAACTCCAAATCATGGGTAGCATAATTCAAATCATGGGGTTTAAGTTGTCATGAGGCATATGAAACAACTCTTCTTTCCTGCATAAGTACTGCTCCAAGTCCTTGACGAGAAGCGTCGCAATACACTTCATAATCTTTGAGTTGATCTGGCAGAATCAACACTGGTGATGTAACCAAACGTTTCTTCAATTCCTGAAAACTAGCCTCACATTCCTCAGTCCATTTGAACTTGGTGTCCTTCTTCAACAACTCCGTCATAGGCTTTGCAATCTCCGAGAAATTCTCAATGAACCTCCGGTAGTATCCTGCGAGTCCAAGAAAACTCCGGATCTCTCCAACTGACGTGGGTGCCTCCCAATTTGTCACAGTGATGACTTTGTTGGGGTCTACCGCTATTCCTTCTCCGGATATAACATGTCCAAGGAATCCAACTTCCTTCAACCAAAACTCACACTTGCTGAACTTGGTGTATAGCTGATGTTCTCTGAGCTTCCCATGTACCAAACGCAAATGCTCCTTATGCTCCTCTTCATTCTTCGAGTAGACCCAAATATCATCGATGAACACCACAACGAACTTATCCAAAAAATCCATAAACACCTTCTTCATCATGTTCATGAAATAGGCAGGTGCGTTAGTCAGGCCAAATGACATAAGGTATAGTCATATAGCCTGTACCTTGTGGTAAAAGATGTCTTAGGTATGTCCTGCTCTCGAATCTTCAGCTGGTGATACCCTGATCGCAGATCGATATTGGAAAACACCTTAGCTCCTTGTAGCTGATCAAACAAGTCATGATCATCGGCAGTGGGTATTTTTTCTTGATCGTCACTTCATTCAATCCTCGATAATCAATAACCATCCTTAACGATCCATCCTTCTTCTCCACTAGAAGTACTGGTGACCCCTCCAGTAACTCCTTAATCTGCTTCTTAATTTCCTCTAAATCCTATGTGGGCATCCTGTATGGTCTCTTAGATATTGGCCCTGTGCCTGGCAAAATCTCGATCAAAAACTCAATGTCTCTATCCGGTGGCATGCCTGGCAACTCTTCTGGAAATACGTCCGGGAAATCCTTCACCACTGGTACTTCCTCCTGTACAACTCCTGATAAGGAATTTACTTGAGTCCTAATCGGCGCATGCCGAGATACATACTTGATCCTTCTTCCTTCTGGGGTGGTGAGAAAAATCGTCGTACTGGCGCAATCCATGTTCCGTCCATACATCGATAGCCAATCCATACCCAGAATCACATCCAATCCTTGCGATTCCAAAATTATCAGATCTGAGGGGAAAACATGCCTACCTATGGTCAATGGCATCTGAAAACATCCTTGGCATTGCCATATACTCTGCTCCTGGCGAGCTCACTAACATAGGTGTACTAAGAACTTTGGTGGGCAGTTTATAATTATCCACAAATCCCCTTAATATGTATGAATGCAATGCACCATTACAAAAAAGAACGACTGCAGTAAAAGACTTAACCAGAAACTTACCTATTATTGCATCTGGCTGGGCTTCAATCTCCTCCATGATAACGTGGTTCACTTGTCCCCTGTTGAAAGGGTTGGGCTTCTTCCCAGATCTTCCATTGCCGTTTCCATTCTTAGCTTCAGGACATTCATTGGTGTAATGTCCGGTCTTCTGGCACTTGTAGCAAGTAACGTGGCATAGATCTTTCTTGGCGGGCGTTCCTGGCTTGGAACGGTTCTGTCTGTTGCTTCCTCCATTCCCGTTCTTGGAGCTACTATGGTTGTGCAAACTTCCTCCATTGTGAGTGTGGCCTTCATGGTTATGGACAAGTCCTCCCGAGTTCGGGGTAAAACGGGGTCTCTTCTGAGCTCCAGAATTATACTTCCCTTGTCCATACTTCCTCTTACGGTTATCAATCTGATGCTGCTTCCCTTCAAGCATGAGAGCTCTATCTACCAACTGTTGTACCATCGACTGCATGCTCATCCCATCATTCAATCCTTCCAAAAACTTCTCCTGCTTAGCTGCATCCGTAGCAACGTCATCTGGGGCTTAACGAGCTAGCTTGCTAAAGTCATCCACATACTGGCTAACGGTGCGTCCTCCTTGGAGTAAGTTGCGAAACTAACACTTCTTTATGCTATAGCTCCTGTTGATACATGGGCAGTGCGAAAAGCCTGCTGGAACTGGCCCCATGTAACATTGGCTATAGGATAGGTGATAGTGTAATTCTCCCACCATGAGGCTGTTGGTCCATCCAATTGGTGTGCGGAAAAACGCACCTTCTCAGCATCTGTGCATCCTGTAGTGGTTAACTCCCTTCCAATCCTGCGGAGCCAATCATCTTCCACTATCGGCTCGATGCTACTGGAAAACACCGGCGGCTGCAACCTCAAAAAACGGGCTAAGTTGTCAACTAGGGGTGGTGGTGGTGGGTTGTTGTTGTTGTTGTTGTTGTTGTTGTTTTTACTTCATTGGTTCTGAACTAACAACTACATCAAGGTATTCTACTGCTTGATCAACTGAGTGAGCTCTGGTGGAAAGGTAAATCCGGGGTCACGTCTTGGAGGCATCTGAGGGTTTAGAGGAAAGAGAATAGAATAGAATGAGGTCTAGTGAGAAAACACTACCCATATGCACATGAGACAAACACAATCATATCAGTCAATCAATCAAGCAAGGGCATACAATCGGTCTAGAACTATCATTACGAAAGTGCTCGGACAATACTATTTACATGGTGGAATACTACTACTGATATGGTGGTCGACTAGAAATATTGATCGGTCGAAGACTCCATGATATCCGCTCCAGCTTCATCAACATAGTCATCATCGCTATCACCGGGGTCCGAGTCGGTGTCATCGATGATGATGTAGTTCTCCGGGCAAGTAGAATCGTCATCTTCTCCTCCTGGCGTAGGGTCTCCCATGAATACTCCTAGCTTCCTTGTTAGATCATCATTCTCTCCACTAGTATCGTCATTTCCTCCTCGTATCCATCGCGTGTAGACTTGAGTTCTTCTTCAAGCTCCATGATCCTTGTCATTGCCTTCTTCAGATCTATCATTCCTGCGCACATCTGGTTCTCCTAGCGACGAATGTCCTGGTTTAACTCCTGGATGAAAGCGGCAATTGATCTATCCTTCCTGGTGCTGATCATCTCCCATTTCTCATCTTGGCGCCCACAAATCTGGTAGATAGTATCCTTGAGATCCTTGTGGTAAACTTCTCCAATGCGTCCCATGGTGATGTGGGCTGCCATACTCTTTCCTAAACTCCAGGTTGGTGCATCGAAGGAAAACTCTATGGGCTTAGTGACTGACGTAAATGTCCTTCCTGGAACTTGAACTTGAATCATCCAGCGCTCCTCTTCTAGTAAAGTGGCGTTGTAAGTCCTGGTGAAACTTGGTATTCCAATGTTCAGGTACCTAGTGACTTCCTTCAAGTGTCGTCCAAAGGGTGTTTCTTCAACCGGTTGTGCAAACTTGTTCCTTGCACCCACCATCCTAAAGAGTAGAAAATGGAGAGGAGTCAGAAATGAGAAGATAGTAGTGTTCTAGGGCTTTAGCTTAGTGGTCGTGTCCTACAGTCAGTGTGTGCTCTGATACCATCTTGTAGAGACCAGACCTCAAACAATCTGATCTCTGTGCATCAGTCTCATCCCTGGATCGGTAATGTTGACACGCACAGTACTTGAGGATTTATAACAGAGTAGCAATCACACACTTATTACATCGAATGTATCAAAAGAGAACTTACTACAATAAATATGGCTTAAGGCCATCTAATACGATAATAGTGGAAAGCTTGGAAGATAAAGTGAGTCCATCAACTCCAACGGCATCACTGAGTGAAAGACCACGACCTAAGGCTCCTTACTCATCGTCTGAAAAGTCTCCAACATGATACGTTGCATCTCGGAACGGGTCAGCACATGGAATATGCTGGCAATGTAACACATGAGAGTATTGAATAGAATAATGCCATCACTACATGCATATATGGCTGGTGGAGGCTGTATGTTTAATGTTTTGCGAAAAGCCAATTTTTCCCTACCGCAAAGGAATATATTTTATTTAACTACAAAGTTGGTTGAAAAACATTGAGAAGGTAAACCCCCTCTCAATCCCAATTAAAAGTAATTAATAACCCAATCAAATTTATATTAAGAGTGATGAGATCCACATGATAATCCAAGAACTAGATACTCAAGATGTCCATAACCGGGGACATGGCTAACCATGATTAGTTTGTACACTCTGAAGAGGTTTGTGCACTTTTCCCCACAAGACTCGATCTCCTCTATTGGATTTCTCGCACTACATGATGTTTGAGAAACGGATGACCGAGGCACAGTCTTTCCGAAGAGGTCCCCTTAACCGATAGATAGACCTGTACACCTACAATCCCCTACATTTGCTAGTCCATCATGGAAAGGTTTCCCACAACTTACTCAACTATGCCAGAGCCCATAATGGCATGTGGCTGCACACGGAAGTTTCCAGCATGAATAATCTTATGATCCCTTTGAGCCTAGGTGGCATTCCATAGGAGAATCACACGGTACCCCGGGATTTCCAAAAATGCAGGCAATCACTGGGTTCCCTAGGTGCCTCAATCCACCCAGATATGTATTAAAGTTTCCACCTTAAGTTAACCATTAATTAACAACTCACATCTGTCATGGATACTCCCAAACCATGTCCACGAGCATAGCATAGCAATATAAGCATAACGTAGAAGTAACTCCCAGGGTTTGATAATAAACAAGTAAATACGTTCTACCTCATCTACTTCCCAAAACCCACAATTTATTCAGATCCTAACCATGCTGTTTGAGGATTGATCTAATGCAATAAAACTGGGTAGTAAAGAGGTATGATCAAAGTGTTACTTGCCTTGCTGATGATCCGTGAAACCTAGAGACTCGTAGTGGCACACTTCGCACTCCGGGTACTCTATCGCAATCAAACAAGCATACAATAAGCTATCAAGCAAGGTGCACGGATAAAACTCAAATAAGAAAATCTAACCAGAAAGTTCAACCTAAGAACTCCGGTTTGCAAAAAGAATCAAATCGAACGAAGCAACAAAACTCAAACTGTGAAAGAAACAAGCTTCGATTACTAATATGGACTAAAGTCAAATTTTACAGTAACAAAAACTTGTTTAAGTTGATTAAATAGAAAGAGGGCTTCGAGACGAAACTCTAGGCGCTTGAATCGCCTGATTCCGATAAACGAGTGAAAGTATAAACTAAAACGAAAATCGGATCAGAAATCGCGATCGAAAATAATTGCGAAAAATCCGAGAAAAAGAAAAACTGACGAACAGGCTAACGAACGAACATTCACTATCTGTGGCTAAACGGTGAAAATTGTTCATTAAAATGAACGAACGAACAAGCGTTCACTAAAGAACTAAACCGGAAAAAATAAAAATAAAACCGAACTGACAATAAAAAAACAGAATCTAGGGTTTTCGAAAAAAAACCAATCGATTTTCTCGCAAAAACCGAGGCGGCGGCGGCTACCTCCGGCGAAGTCCGGCGAGACGGCGGCGGCGGCGGGCGGCTCTGGCGGGGTCGGGTGGCGGCGCGGGGCGGCGGGTGGCGGCTCCGGTGGTGCGGTGCGGGGCGGCGCTAGGGTTCGGCGTCGGGGCGCGAGCTATGGTGGGCTGGTGGGTGGGCTGAGGGGCAGTGGGCCCCAGCTTATAAAGCTCCCCGGGCTGTGGCATAGTCCGGGTCGCCCATGGCCCGGTAGGTCGGTTTGAATTTTTTTTAAAGATTCCGACGTGCAGAAAAAGAAAGAAAAGAAATACTAAACAGACTCCAAAAATCCCTAAATAAATTTTCCCCGTCCTCTAAAAATATGGCGGACAAGGTGAACATTTATTTGGGCCTAAAATGCAATTTTGAAAAACGCGTATTTTTTTTCCTAATTCAGATAAAATAGCGATAAAAATCTGAATAAAATTCTTATTTGATTTTAATATTAAATCTCCAATATTATATCCTCTCTCTTTTATTTTTATAAAAGAAATATTCAAAGAGAAAATAATTAAAAATCAAACGATCCTCTTTTCATAATTCGAGAAAAACTCAAATATGAAAATAACGAAATCCCCAACTCTCTCCGTGGGTCCTTGAGTTGCGTAGAATTTCTAGGATCAAGCCAAAATGCAATAGAAATATGATATGCAATGATTACCTAATGTATAACATTCCAAATTAAAAATTTGGGATGTTACACTAGTGTTATTCGAAAATTCTCCGGTTTCATGCGATTCGGAATGAGTTTGTTAACAAGACTTGATCAACCTTGTTAGAGGATTCCTTTTGATGAGCATGAGATGGTTGAATTTAGAAAGCACAACCTTCTGTACCCCCTTTTACTTTCTTTTATTTATATTAAATAAAGTAAAAATAGTATTTTTTGTCTGTTTTCTGAACTATCCTTGCAATAAAAAATACCCTGAAAAATAAAAGTTCTCCAAATGCCCTGAAATTTAATATGATTTTTTTTCAGAATACTTGAGAATTATTAGCACTGAGAACACACCAGGGGGACCCACCATGTGCCCACGAGGCAGGGGGCGCGCCCAATCATCCACCAGCTCAAACCCGTGTTTCAGCTCATCTTGCTGCCATTTTCGATGTCCTTGCTCAAAGCACCATTCACAAAACTGCTTTGGGGATTGTTCTTCTGTATGTGACTCCTCCAATGTCCCAATTAGTTTTTGTTCTAGTGCTTTATTTATTGCAAATTTTTGCTGCTTAGGTGACCCTGTTCTTGAGCTTGCATATCAAATTTATGTGGTCAAAAGTAGTTTTAATGCATGATATGGCCTTTAGGCACTTGTAGGAGTAGTTGCTATCAATCTTGTTGAGTTTGGTTCACTTTTATTTTTGAGTCACTAAAAATTTCAGAAATTTTTCAGAGGAAGAAATATTTTTAGAAAAATGTACCAAGGTGGTTCTTCAAAAAAGCAAGGACCCAGGCCCGCAATACGTGAGCCGGACTATGAGCTACCAAGAGAAGCTCAAGTGCGGCCTTGTGAATGGCCGTCAGAAAATTTCATGGTCCAAGCAGGAATTAAGGAGGAATTTAAAGCACATGTGTGTAACGCTGAACTTGAGGGCTTCGTGTCAGATAAGTGCCCCCAGTACCACTACCTAACTGATTCCTTTGTGAGAAGGTTTAGATTTACATCATCACACAATTCTCACACTGTCCTATTTGATCTTTATGATAAATCTTATACCATGGACTTAGAAGATTTTAATACTGCTTGTAAACTTCCGCAGTGGGCTAGTGTTAGTGAACCTCGCAAATATGAATTTAAAGAATTTCTTGCTAGTATCACTGTGGGGGAATCTAGAGAAATAACACAAGCTACCATAGGGAGCATTCATTTTCCTTCCATATATTATTTTGCTCGCTTTGTAGGTAGATGCATAAACGGTAAGGATGATGCATGTCATATGTGTGTTCCAGATCTTAGTGTTCTCAAGAGTGCTGTATTAGGAGATAGACAATATTACTTGGGGGCCATTGTTGCACGTAGGTTGCATTATAACAGTATTAATGGAGATTTGTTCGGTGGAATTTACGCAACCCATTTAGCTAATTTTCTTGAGGTACCCATACATGGAAATGATATGGAGTTTCCCCCTACTTATCTAGATTATAATGCTATGGCTCGTCATCAGTTTGTTGAGAGGAACGGACAGTTCCTCCAATACCGACTAATCTTTGACAGACGTTGCACTATCCATGTTGCTCTTCCTGCTCCTGGTTTCTTTGACTTTCAGGAAAAAAGGAGATATATTATAACCAGGGAGGAGGCGAACGAGTATGAGAGGAGTACGGAGGCAGCTCGCCTCCAAGCTGCAGCTCATGAAGCAATTGCCGTTGCATCTCAATACGACCCCAGCTACAACTTTGATCCATGGACATAGACCAACTTAGGCCAAAAACCTAAGCTTGGGGGAGTACGTATTTCTCACCGACATTACATTCATGTTCACACACTCATGCCAGTTGTCGGTGCTCATACTTTTTCATTGTATCATCCATGCTAGTTTATTTTCTTTTCTGGCATTCTTCTTGTGTGTTTGAAAAACCTTAAGAAAAAAAATTAGTTGTAGCTTTTAGCTAGTTTAATTTACATGCTTGTAGTAGTAGTAATTAAAAAGAAAACACAAAAAGATTTCTCGATCTTCTTTTGCTTGTTGGGAGCTTTCCCGTGTAAATAGTTTTGTTTCTTTTCTTTTCTTAGGGGGTCGAGAGGAGAAGACCATAATGAAAATGTTGAGTGGCTCTCATATGCATTATTGTTGATATAACAAAGAGCCCATATTACCTTGTCTTCTCCCATGTATTGAATGCTTGCAGATTCCAGCTTAGTCCAATGCACGTGCACTATTATTATTATCCACACCATTCGGTCGTGCAAGTGAAAGGCAATAATGACGATATATGATGAACTGATTGAGATGAGAAATGCTGGTATGAACTCGACCTCTCTTGTTTTTGTAAATATGATTAGTTCATTGTTCCTAATTCAGCCTATCATGAATGAAACATGTTTGCAATGACAACTAGAGATTATAGTTGCCCATGCCATGCTTAATTTTCTAGGAGTTTATAATGGTTTACCTTGCGTGCCAACATGCTATTAAAATGGTGGTGATGTGGTATGATAGGGTGGTATCCTCCTTTGAACGATTCGAGTGGCTTGACTTGGCACATGTTCACGCATGTAGTTGAAACAAAATCAACATAGCCTCCACAATATTTATGTTCATGGTGAATTATATCCTACTCATGCTTGCATACAGTGTTGATTAATTTTAATGCATCTTCATGACTGTTGTTGCTCTCTAGCTGGTCGCTTCCCAGTCTCTTTCTAGCCTTCACTTGTACTAAGCGAGAATACTGCTTGTCCATCCAAATCCATAAACCCCAAAAGTTATTCCATATGAGTCCACAATACCTTCCTATATGCGGTATCTACCTCCGTTCCAAATAAATTTGTATGTGCCAAACTCTAAACCTTCAAATAAAAATTCTATTTTGTATGCTCGAAAAGCTCATGTATCAACTAGGGTTGTCTGTATCTTCCATGCTAGGCGGGTTATTCTCAAGAGGAGTGGACTCCACTCCTCACTCGCCAGAAAATGGCTGGTCACCGGGATGCCCAGTCCCATGCTCAAACCAAATCAAAATAATTCCAAACAAAACTCCCTCGGGATTGTTGTTAGTTGGAGGCACCCGTTGTATCGGTCAAGCCATGGATTGATGCTTGTTGGTGGTGGGGAGTATAAACTTTACCATTCTGCTTGGGAACCGCCTATAATATGTGTAGCATGGAAGATATCGAGATCTCTCGGTTGTTATGTTCATAATGAAAGTATACCGCTCAAAATATTATTCATCTCTACTTCAAAATCGAGCTCTGGCACTTCTACAAATCCCTACTTCCCTCTGCGAAGGGCTTATCCATTTACTTTTATGTTGAGTCATCATCCTCTTATTAAAAAGCACCAGTTGGAGAGCACCGCTATCATTTGCATGTATTATTATTAGTTTACATTGAGTATGACTGTGAAGGGATCTCTTTTACCATGAATTGCAATTTCTAGTCAGCCCTTGATCTTCAGGGGTGCTCTGCATTTATGTTTTGCGGTCTCAGAAAGGGCTAGCGAGATACCATCTTGTTATATCATATTATGATTGTTTTGAGAAAGTGTTGTCATCCGAGATTTATTATTATTGCTCGCTAGTTGATTATGCCATTGATATGAGTAAACATGAGACCTAAATGTTATTGTGAATATGGTTAGTTCATAATCTCTGCTAAAAACTTGAATGCTGGCTTTACATATTTACAACAACAAGAGCAAACGGAGTTTGTAAAAGTTCTTCTTTATCACTTTCAGTTTATCGACTGAATTGCTTGAGGACAAGCAAAGGTTTAAGCTTGGGGGAGTTGATACATCTCCATCATATCTACTTTTACAAACACTTTTGCCCTTGTTTTGGACTCTAACTTGTATGATTTCAATGGAACTAACCCGTACTGACGCTGTTTTCAGCAGAATTGCCATGATGTTATTTTTGTGCAGAAATAAAAGTTCTCGGAATGACCTGAAAATCATAGGAGAATATTTTTGGAATATATAAAAAATATTGGCGAAAGAATCAAGGCCAGGGGGCTCACACCCTGTCCACGAGGGTGGGGGTGCGCCTACCCCCCTGGGCGCGCCCCCTACCTCGTGGCCCCCCTGACGCTCCATCGACCTCAACTTCAACTACATATATTCACGTTCGGGGAGGAAAAAATCAGGGAGAAGGATTCATCGCGTTTTACTATACGGAGCCGCCGCCAAGCCTTAATCTCTCTCGGGAGGGTCGATCTGGAGTCCATTAGGGGCTCCGGAGAGGGGAATCTGTCGCCATCGTCATCATCAACCTTCCTCCATCACCAATTTCATGATGCTCACCGCCGTGTGTGAGTAATTCCATCGTAGGCTTGCTGGACGGTGATTGGTTGGATGGGATTTATCATGTAATCGAGTTAGTTTTGTTAGGATTTGATCCCTAGTATCCATTTTGTTCTGAGATTGATGTTGCTATGACTTTGCTATGCTTAATGCTTGTCAGTAGGGCCCGAGTGCCATGATTTCAGATCTGGACCTATTATGTTTTCATGAATATATGTGAGTTCTTGATCCTATCTTGCAAGTCTATAGTCACCTGTTATGTGTTATGATCTGTTAACCCCGAAGTGACAATAATCGGGATACTTGTCGGTGATGACCGTAGTTTGAGGAGTTCATGTATTCACTAAGTGTTAATGCTTTGGTCCAGTACTCTACTAAAAGGAGGCCTTAATATCCCTTAGTTTCCAATAGGACCCCGCTGCCACGGGAGGGTAGGACAAAAGATGTCATGCAAGTTCTTTTCCATAAGCATGTACGACTATATTCAAAATATATGCCTACATTACATTGATGAACTGGAGCTAGTTCTGTGTCGCCCTATGTTATAACTATTGCATGAGGAATCACATCCGACATAATTATCCATCACTGATCCATTGCCTACGAGCTTTTCACATATTGATCTTTGCTTAGTTGCTTTCCCGTTGCCACTGTTACAATTACTACAAAACTACTACTGTTACTTTTGCTACCGTTACCGGTACTATCATATTACTTTGTTACTAAATACTTTGCTGCAGATATTAAGTTTTCCAGGTGTGGTTGAATTGACAACTCAGCTGCTAATACTTGAGAATATTCTTTGGCTCCCCTTGTGTCGAATCAATAAATTTGGGTTGAATACTCTTGCTACCTCTTGAACACTGCGTTGGTTTTCCCTTGAAGAGGAAAGGGTGATGCAACAAAGCAGCGTAAGTATTTCCCTCAGTTTTTGAGAACCAAGGTATCAATCCAATAGGAGACCATGTGCGAGTCACCTCATACCTACAAAAACAAATAAGAACCTCGCAACCAACGCGATAAAGGGGTTGTCAATCCCTTCACGACCACTTGCAAGAGTGAGATCTGATAGAGATAATGATAATAAGATAAATATTTTTGGTATTTTTATAATATAGATTGAAAGTAAAGATTGCAAAATAAAATAGATTGGAAACTTATATGATGGAGAATAGACCCGGGGGCCATAGGTTTCACTAGTGGCTTCTCTCAAGATAGCATAAGTATTACAGTGGGTGAACAAATTACTGTCAAGCAATTGATAGAAAAGCGAATAATTATGAGAATATCTAGTTATGATCATGTATATAGGCATCACGTCCGTGACAAGTAGACCGACTCCTGCCTGCATCTACTACTATTACTCCACACATCGACCGCTATCCAGCATGCATCTAGAGTATTAAGTTCATAAGAACAGAGTAACGACTTAAGCAAGATGACATGATGTAGAGGGATAAACTCATGCAATATGATATAAATCCCATCTTTTTATCCTCGATGGCAACAATACAATACGTGTCGTTTCCCTTTCTGTCACTAGGATTGAGCACCGCAAGATTGAACCCAAGGCTAAGCACTTCTCCCATTGCAAGAAAGATCAATCTAGTAGGCCAAACCAAACTGATAATTCGAAGAGACTTGCAAAGATAACCAATCATACATAAAAGAATTTAGAGAATATTCAAATATTGTTCATAGATAATCTTGATCATAAACCCACAATTCATCGGATCTCGACAAACACACCGCAAAGAGAGTTACATCGAATAGATCTCCAAGAGAATCGAGGAGAACTTTGTATTGAGATCCAAAGAGAGAGAAGAAGCCATCTAGCTAATAACTATGGACCCGAAGGTCTAAGGTAAAGTACTCACACATCATCGGAGGGGCCATGGAGTTGATGTAGAGGCCCTCCGTGATCGATGCCCCCTCTGGCGGAGCTCCGGAAAAGGCCCCAAGATGGGATCTCTTGGGTACAGAAGGTTGCGGCGGTGGAAATAGGGTTTCATGGTGCTCCTGGATGTTTGCGGGGTATATGAATATATATAGGAGGAAGAAGTAGGTCGATGGAGCAACGAGAGGCCCACGAGGGTGGAGGGCGCGCCCAGGGGGGTAAGCGTGCCCCCTGCCTTGTGGCCTCCTTGATTGTTTCTTGACGTCCACTCCAAGTCCCCTGGATCACGTTTGCTCCAATAATCACGCTCCCGAAGGTTTCATTCCTTTTGATATTCCTTTTCTGCGAAACACTGAAATAGGCCAAAAACATCAATTTGGGTTGGGCCTCTGGTTAATAGGTTAGTCCCAAAATAATATAAAGTGTAAAATAAAGCCCATTATCATCCAAAACAGATAATATAATAGCATGGAACAATCAAAAATTATAGATACGTTGGAGACGTATCAACCATCCCCAAGCTTAATTCCTGCTCGTCCTCGAGTAGGTAAATGACTAAAATAGAATTTTTGATGTGGAATGCTTTCTAGAATATTCTTTAATGTATTTTTCTCTATTGTGGCATGAATGTTCAGATCCTTAAGATTCAAGATAAAAGTTTATTGTTGACATGCTAATCAAGCAATTATGTCTTATCAAAATACCATAGCCAAAGAAAACTTATCCCTACAAAGTCATATAGTTTGTCCATGCTTCATTTTCGTCACACAAAATGCTCTCATCATGCACAACCCCGATGACAAGCCAAGCAATTGTTTCATACTTAGCCTTTTCAAACTCTTTCTACTTTTACGCAATATATGAGCGCGAGCCATGGACATAGCACTATGGGTGGAATAGAATATGATGATTGAGGTTGTGTGAGAATACAAAAAGGGAGAAATTCTCACATGACGCGGCTAATAAATGGGCTATGGAGATGCACACCGATTGATGTCAATGCAAGGAGTAGGGATTGCCATGCAACAGATGCACTAGAGCTATAAATATATGAAATCTCATCGAAGAAACTAAGTGGGTGTGCATCCAACTCGCTTGCTCACAAAGACCTAGGGCAGTTGATGAAGCCCATCATTGGAATATACAAGCCAAGTTCTATAATGAAAAATTCCCACTAGTATATGAAAGTGACAACATAGGAGACTCTCTATCATGAAGATCATGGTGCTACTTTGAAGCACAAGTGTGGAAAAAGGATAGTAACATTGTCCCTTCTCTCCTTTTCTCTCATTTTTCATTTTATATTTGGGCCTTCTTTTTTTGGCCTCTTTTCTTTTTTTTATTTTTCGTCCGGAGTCTCATCCCGACTTGTGGGGGAATCATAGTCTCCATCATCCTTTCCTCACTGGGACAATGCTCTAATAATGATGATAATCACACTTCTTTTTACTTACAACTCAAGAATTACAACTCAAAACTTAGAACAAAATATAACTCTATGTGAATGCCTCCGGCGGTGTACCGGGATTGCGATGAATCAAGAGTGACATGTATGAAAAATTATGAACGCTGGCTTTGCCACAAATACGATTTCAACTACATGATCATGCAAAGCAATATGACAATGATGATGTGTGTCTTAATAAATGGAACGGTGGAAAGTTTCATGGCAGTATATCTTGGAATGGCTATGGAAATGCCATAATAGGTACGTATGGTGGCTGTTTTGAGGAAGATATAAGGAGGCTTATGTGTGATAGAGTGTATCATATCACGGGGTTTGGATGCACCGTCGAAGTTTGCACCAACTCTCAAGGTGAGAAAGGGTAATGCACGGTACCGAAGAGGCTAGCAATGATGGAAGGGTGAGAGTGCTTATAATCCATGGACTCGACATTAGTCATAAAGAACTCACATACTTATTGCAAAAATGTACAACTCATCAAAACCAAGCACTACGTGCATGCTCCTCGGGGGATAGATTGGTAGGAAAAGACCATCGCTCGTCCCCGACCGCCACTCATAAGGAAAGCAATCAAAGAACACCCCATTCTTCAAATTTGTCACATAACATTTACCATATGTGCATGCTACGGGACTTGCCAGCTTCAACACAAGTATTCATCAATTTCACAATTACTCAACTAGCACACCTATAATATTACCACCTTTATATCTCAAAACCATCTATCAAGCATCCAACTTCTCTTAGAATTTAAAATTTATAACCAAAGTGAATTACCATGCTGTTATGAAGGACTCTCAAAATGATATAAGTGAAGCATGAGACATCAATTATTTCTATAAAATAGAACCACCGCCGTGCTCTAAAAGATATAAGCGAAGCACTAGAGCAAAAATTATCCAACTCAAAAGATATAAGTGAAGCACATAGAGTATTCTAATAAATTCCAATTTATGTGTGTCTCTCCCAAAAGGCGTGTACAGCAAGGATAATTGTGGTAAACTAAAAAGCGAAGACTCAAATCATACAAGACGCTCCAAGCAAAACACATATCATGTGGCGAATAAAAATATAGCTCCAAGTAAAGTTACCGATGGACGAAGACGAAAGAGGGGATGCCTTCCGGGGCTTCCCCAAGCTTAGGCTTTTGGTTGTCCTTGGATTTTACCTTGGGGTGCCTTGGGAATCCCCAATCTTAGGCTCTTTCCACTCCTTGTTCCATAATCCATCAAATCTTTACCCAAAACTTCAAAACTTCACAACACAAAACTTAAAAGAAAATCTCCGTGAGCTCCGTTAGTAAAAGAAAACAAACCACCACTTCAAGGTACTGTAATGAACTCATTATTTATTATATTGGTGTTAAACCTACTGTATTACAACTTTTCTATGGTTCATAAACTCTATTACTAGCCATAGATTCATCAAAATAAGCAAACAACACACGAAAAACAGAATCTGTCAAAAATAGAACAGTCTGTAGTAATCTGTAGGTTTCGAATACTTCTGGAACCCCAAAAATTCTAAAATAAATTGATGGACGTGAGGAATTTATCTGTTAATCATCTTCAAGAATAATTAACTAAATAGCACTCTCCAGTAAAAAATGGCAGGAATTATCGTGAGTGCTAAAGTTTCTGTTTTTTACAGCAAGATCAAAAAGACTTTCCCCAAGTCTTCCCAACGGTTCTACTTGGCACAAACACTAATTAAACACAAAAAACACAAATGAAACATAGGCTAGATAAATTATTTATTACTAAACAGGAACAAAAAGCAAGAAACAAAAATAAAATTGGGTTGCCTCCCAACAAGCGCTATCGTTTAACACCCCTAGCTAGGCATAAAAGCAAGGATAGATCTAGGTATTGCCATCTTTGGTAGGCAATCCATAGGTGGCTCTCATAATAGATTCATATGGTAATTTAATTTTCTTTCTAGGGAAGTGTTCCATGCCTTTACTTAACGGAAATTGGAATCTAATATTCCCTTCCTTCATATCAATAATTGCACCAATCGTTCTAAGGAAAGGTCTACCAAGAATAATAGGACATGAAGGATTGCAATCTATATCAAGAACAACGAAATCTACGGGCACATGATTCCTATTTGCAACAATAATAACATCATTAATCTTTCCCATAGGTTTCTTAATAGTGGAATCCGCAAGGTGCAAGTTTAAAGGACAATCATCGAATTCACAGAAACCTACCAAATCACACAAAGTTTTTGGGATCGTGGAAACACTAGCACCAAAATCACACAAAGCATAGCATTCATGATATTTAATTTTAATTTTAATTTTAATTGTAGGTTCCCACTCATCATAAAGTTTTCCAGGGATAGAAACTTCCAACTCAAGTTTTTCTTCGTAAGATTGCATCAAAGCATCAACGATATGTTTAGTAAAAGCTTTATTTTGACTATAAGCATGAGGAGAATTTAGCACAGATTGCAACAAGGAAATACAATCTATCAAAGAGCAATTATCATAATTAAATTCCTTGAAATCCAAGATAGTGGGTTCATTGTTATTTAAAGTTTTAACCTCTTCAATCCCACTTTTAACAATTTTAGCATCAAGATCTGAAAACTCTGAATCATTGGGACGCCTTCTAACTGAAGTTGATTCATCTCCACTCCCATGATTATCAAGATTCATATTTCAAAACAAGGATTTAATAGGGGACACATCAATCACTTTTAGATCTTCATATTTATTATCATGAAAACTAGAAGAACACGCTTTTACAAAGCAATCTTTTTTAGCACGCATCCTAGCGGTTCTTTCTTTGCACTCATCAATGGAAATTCTCATGGCTTTGAGAGACTCATTGATATCATGCTTGGGTGGAATAGATCTAAGTTTCAAAGAATAAACATCAAGAGAAATTCTATCCACGTTCCTAGCCAATTCATCAATCTTAAGCAATTTTTCTTCAATCAAAGCATTGAAACTCTTTTGCGAACCAATAAATTCTTTAATACTAGATTCAAAATCAGAGGGCATCTTATTATAATTTCCATAAGAATAGTTGTAGGAATTACCATAATTATTAGAGGAATTACTAGGAAACGGCCTAGGATTAAAATTACCTCTATACGCGTTATTACAAAAATTGTTCCTACCAACAAAATTCACATCCATAGATTCATTATTATTCTCAATCAAAGTAGACAAAGGCATATCATTAGGATCAGTAAGAGAACTCTTATCAGCAAACAATTTCATAAGTTCATCCATCTTTCCACTCAAAACATTAATTTCTTCAATTGCATGCACCTTTTTACTAGTAGATCTTTCCGTGTGCCATTGAGAATAATTAACCATAATATTATCTAGGAGTTTGGTAGCTTCTCCTCAAGTGATTTCCATAAAAGTGCCTCCCACGGCCAAATCTAAAAGATTTCTAGAAGGAAAATTCAATCCGGCATAATTTTTTTGTATAATCATCCATAAATTCAAACCATGTGTAGGGCAATTACGTATCATTAATTTCATCCTCTCCCAAGATTGTGCAACATGCTCATGATCAAGTTGCTTAAAATTCATAATATCGTTTCTAATAGAGATGAACTTAGCAGGAGGAAAATACTTAGAGATAAAAGCATCTTTGCACTTATTCCATGAATCAATACTATTTTTAGGGAAAGACGAAAACCAAGATTTAGCACGATCTCTAAGCGAAAACGGAAATAGCTTAAGTTTAACAATATCATTATCCACATCTTTCTTCTTTTGCATATCACACAAATCAATAAAGTTGTTTAGATGGGTAGCGGCATCTTCACTAGGAAGGCCAGAAAACGGATCTTTCATGACAAGATTCGGCAAAGCAGTATTAATTTCACAAGATTCAGCATCGGTAAAAAGAGCAATAGGAGTGCTAATAAAATCATTATTGTTGGTATTGGCAAAGTCACACAATTTAGTATTATCTTGAGCCATCGTGACAAGCGAGCAATCCAACACACAAGCAAACAAGCGAAGAAGCAAAAGAGACAAATTAAAAAAGGAGAAGGGGAACGGAAAAAGAGGGTGGATAAAACGGCAAGGGTGAAGTGGGGGAGAGGAAAACAAGAGGCAAATGGAAAATAATGTAATGCGAAGGATAAGAGTTGTGATGGGTACTTGGTATGTCTTGATTTGGCGTAGATCTCCCCGGCAACGGCGCCAGAAATCTTTCTTGCTACCTCTTGAGCACTGCGTTGGTTTTCCCTTGAAGAGGAAAGGGTGATGCAGCAAAGCAGCGTAAGTATTTCCCTCAGTTTTTGAGAACCAAGGTATCAATCCAGTAGGAGACCATGCGCGAGTCACCTCGTACCTACACAAACAAATAAGAACCTCGCAACCAACACGATAAAGGGGTTGTCAATCCCTTCACGGCCACTTGCAAGAGTGAGATCTGATAGAGATAATGATAATAAGATAAATATTTTTGGTATTTTGTGATATAGATTGCAAAATAAAATAGATTGGAAACTTATATGATGGAGAATAGACCCGGGGGCCATAGGTTTTCACTAGTGGCTTCTCTCAAGATAGCATAAGTATTATGGTGGGTGAAAAAATTACTGTCGAGCAATTGATAGAAAAGCGAATAATTATGAGAATATCTAGTATGATCATATTTATAGGCATCACGTCTGTGACAAGTAGACCGACTCCTGCCTGCATCTACTACTATTAATCCACACATCGACCGCTATCCAGCATGCATCTAGAGTATTAAGTTCATAAGAACAGAGTAATGCCTTAAGCAAGATGACATGATGTAGAGGGATAAACGCATGCAATATGATATAAACCCCATCTTTTTATCCTCGATGGCAACAATACAATACATGTCGTTTCCCTTTCTCTCACTAGGATCGAGCACCGCAAGATTGAACCCAAAGCTAAGCACTTCTCCCATTGCAAGAAAGATCAATCTAGTAGGCCAAACCAAACTGATAATTCAAAGATACTTGCAAAGATAACCAATCATACATAAAAGAATTCAGAGAAGATTCAAATATTGTTCATAGATAATCTTGATCATAAACCCGCAATTCATCGTATCTCGACAAACATGCCATAAAAAGAGTTACATCGAATAGATCTCCAAGAGAATCAAGGATAACTTTGTATGGAGATCCAAAGAGAGAGAAGAAGCCATCTAGCTAATAACTATGGACCCAAAGGTCTGAGGTAAAGTACTCGCACATCATCGGAGGGGCCATGGAGTTGATGTAGAGGCCCTTCGTGATCAATGCCCCCTCCGGCGGAGCTCCGGAAAAGGCCCCAAGATGGGATGTCTTGGGTACAGAAGGTTGCGGCGGTGGAAATAGGGTTTCATGGTGCTCCTGGATGTTTGCGGGGTAGATGGATATATATAGGAGGAAGAAGTAGGTCGATGGAGCAACGAGGGGCCCACGAGGGTGGAGGACGCGCCCCCTGCCTCGTGGCCTCCTTGATTGTTTCTTGACGTCCACTCCAAGTCCCGTGGATTATGTTTGTTCCAAAAATCACGCTCCCAAAGGTTTCCTTCCGTTTGGACTCCGTTTGATATTCCTTTTCTGCGAAACACTGAAATAGGCAAAAAACAACAATTTGGGCCGGGCCTCCGGTTAATAGGTTAGTCCCAAAAAAATATAAAAAGTGTAAAATAAAGCCCATTATCATCCAAAACAGATAATATAATAGCATGGAACAATCAAAAATTATAGATACATTGGAGACGTATCAACTCTACCCTCGAAAACTACTGTGATCCCCTATACTTGTGGGTTATTAGGTGTCATGATGACATTCACCTGAAGACTTTCAAGGCACCTTTTGGGAACCCAGATTTTCTTCATAGGGGGGTCATTCCTGTAGTTAGTGCCAACATATCTAGCAAATACTTCACCATTCTGATTTTTGAACAGTTTGTAATTGGTGTCAAATGACTCATCAGAAGAATATGAAGATTCACATGTAAAGCTAGATAAAGTAGATGGATCCACTGAAGGTCCCTTTGTATGAACCCATGAGGTTTTGGGGTACTTCTCAAGTTTCCAGTAGGTCCCATCAGCATTGAGTTTCCTCTCAAAGGCAATACCCTCTTTCCTAGGGTCCCTGTTGAGGATCTGCTTCTTAAGCACATCACAAAGAGCCTGATGCCCTTTGAGGCTTTTGTACATGCCTGTCACATACAATTCCTTCAGCCCTGCATGGTCAGTGATACTAGCAGCATCCTCAGATGAGGAATTAGTGATTGCAGAGACAAGTGAAGAATTTGCAGCAATAGAAGCATTTGAGCATTCAGGTGAAGAATTAGCAGATTCACGTTCAATGCATTTCAAACTTGGAGGAATAAATTCTTCCCGAGTAGCACTGATTTGTTGAGCAAGTAATGAATCACGCTCCTTCTGAAGATCTTCATAACTCACTCTTAACTCTTCAAGATCTTGCTTTCTTTGAAGAAAATCGTAAGAAAGCTTCTCATGATCAGATAAGAGAGTGTTATGATGACTCTGAAGGTTATCAAACTTGGACCGTTGTCCCTGAAGACTTTCAGCCAAAGCTTTAGAACGATCCATTTCTTCACCGAACATATCGTCGCTCTCATCTAGCATGTTTTGAACTTTTTCCAAAGCTCTTTGTAGTTTAGTGGCAAGGGAAGCAAGTTTGACATAACTGGGTCCAAATTCATCACCAGATTCATCATCACTCAACTCAGATAGGTAGCATTCAGTTACCTTGGCACCTTTTGCCATAAGGCATGGTGCAGAGGATGATGATTCTGGATTGAAAGTCATAGCCTTGCGCGATTCCATAAAGTCCTCAAACCAGGGTTCATGGTGAGATCGATGGCCTTCATAGACCTCAAAGAGTCGGTCCCAGATGAGCTTCGCATGGCAGAGATGCATAACGTTCCTGAACAGATTTTGTGATAGGCCGGAGCAGGTGATGTCCTTCGCCGTGAGGTTGAGTAGCGTGTACTTGCGAATATCATCAGCCTCCGCCATCTTGCATAGGTCAGTAAGACCAATCTCGGTGACTGAGGGAGTCCTGGATTAGGGGGTGTTCGGATAGCCGGACTATACCTTCAGCCGGACTCCTGGACTATGAAGATACAAGATTAAAGACTCCGTCCCGTGTCCGGAAGGGACTTTCCTTGGCGTGTTAGGCAAGCTTGGTGATACGGATATGAAGATCTCCTACCATTGTAACCGACTTTGTGTAACCCTAACCCTCTCCGGTGTCCATATAAACCGGAGGGTTTTAGTCCGTAGGACAACATACACATCAACAATCATACCATAGGCTAGCTTCTAGGGTTTAGCCTCTTCGATCTCGTGGTAGATCTACTCTTGTACTACCCATATCATCAATATTAATCAAGCAGGACGTAGGGTTTTACCTCCATCGAGAGGGCCCGAATCTGGGTAAAACTTCGTGTCCCTTGCCTCCTGTTACCATCCGGCCTAGACGCACAGTTCGGGACCCCCTACCCGAGATCCGCCGGTTTTGACACCGACATTGGTGCTTTCGTTGAGAGTTCCTCTGTGTCGTCGCCGTCAGGCTCGATGGCTCCTACGATCATCAATAGTGATGCAGTCCAGGGTGAGACCTTCCTCCCCGGATAGATCTTCGTCTTTGGCGGCTTCGCACTACGGGCCAATTCGCTTGGCCGTCTCGAGCAGATCGAAAGCTACGCCCCTGGCCGTCAGGTCAGATTTGGAAGTTTAAACTACACGACTGACATCCGCGGGGACTTGATCTTCGACGGATTCGAGCCACTGCCGAGCGCGCCGCACTGTCCCGACGAGCATGATCTAGCTCTGCCGCCGAACAGTGCCCTGGAGGCCGCACCCGCATCATCTTCGACCCTTAATTCGGAACCAACCGCATCGATCGAGGACGGATGGTTGGACGCCGCCTTGGGGCTGCGATCTTAACAGCGATTGAGCCGAACACCAGCCCCGCACTCCGCGAAACTCATGATTTCAAGGAGCCGGACTCCTCTCCGGACTCCGAACCATTCGCGCCTCTGCCGATCGAATCCGATTGGGCGCCGATCATGGAGTTTACTGCCGTGGACATCTTTCAGCACTCGCCCTTCGGCGATGTTATGAAATCACTAAAGTCTCTCTCTTTATCAGGAGGGCCCTGGCCGGACTACGGTCAGCGAGATTGGGATACGGACGATGAAGAAATTCAAAGCCCAGCCACCACCCACTTTGTAGCCACCGTCGACGATTTAACCGACATGCTCGACCTCGACTCCGAAGACATCGATGGTATGGACGCCGATGAAGGAGACGATGAAGAACCAGCGCCTATTGGGCCCTGGAACGCCACCTCGTCATATGACGTATACATGGTGGACGCACCAAAAGATGACAACAAAGAGCGGAAGGACGCACCGAAGGCTTGTTCCCTCGAAAAGCAGTCAAAGCAGCGACCCAAGCGTCGCCCCAAATCCCGCCTCGACAGAAATAGCAATCACACAGACCCAGCGCTGGAGCAGGGCGAACCGCTGCCGAACAACGGCAATCCGGATAATCAAACCGAACAAACAAATCCTATCAAGGATGATGGTCCGGATGACATAATGCCGGACAGGCACCCGGAGCAGCAGACTGCCCGTAAAAGGCTTGTTGCCACCGCGAGGAGTTTGAAAAAGCAGAAGCAAAGGCTCAAGGCCGCGCAAGACACACTCCAAATCAGATGGAGTAAAATACTCAACACAGCAGCAAGGTACGGCGACAATCGCCCCTACAAGAGCTACCCAAAGCGGAAGCTGCTACCCGAATTTGATGAGGAGGCCTCAGACCCCCCACAACCAAATATCAAAGCAGCCACCTGGTCGGATAGATGACCCCTCTACCAACACAGAGCGGCATACAACGCTGCTCACCATACAACAGGCAACCAATGCGAGGGCTCGCACCCAAAGAACGGTGCAATAAGATCCATCTATGGACCACGCAAGTGCGCCCCAGCATACAATGCAACACAATAAACATCCTAACAACGCGGTACACCCAGCTACAGGGGTGCCGCACACCCCCTATGTTTCACCGATGAGGTGCTGGACCACGAATTTCTAGAGGGATTCAAGCCCGTAAACATAGAGGCATATGACGGAACAACAGACCCTGGGGTCTGGATTGAGGACTACATCCTTCATATCCATATGGCTCGAGGAGATGATCTCCACGCCATCAAGTACCTACCCCTCAAGCTCAAAGGGCCAGCTCGTCACTGGCTCAAAGGCCTCCCCGAAAGCTCCATTGGAAGTTGGGAAAAGCTCGAAGACGCCTTTCGGGCAAATTTTCAAGGGACTTATGTCCGACCTCCGGATGCGGACGATTTGAGTCATATAACTCAACAGCCCAGAGAGTCAGCCCGAAAGCTTTGGAACAGGTTTCTTACTAAAAAGAACCAAATTGTCGACTGTACGGACGCCGAAGCCTTAGCAGCTTTCAAGCATAGCGTCCGTGACGAATGGCTCGCTAGACACCTCGGCCAAAATAAGCCGAGAATGATGGCCACATTAACAAACCTCATGACCCGCTTTTGCGCGGGAGAGGACAGCTGGCTAGCCAGATGCAGCACCAGCGACCCCAGTACATCTGAAGTTAGAGATGGAAACGGGAAATCACGGCGCAACAACAATAACAAATGTCGGAATAAAGAAGACAGCACGAAGGGCACGGCAGTAAATGCCGGATTCAAAAGCTCTCGGCCAGGACAAAAGCCGCCCCCTAAAGGCACCAGGGACGAATTGTCCAGCCTCAACAAAATTTTGGACCAAGTATGTCAGATTCATAGTACCCCTGGTAAACCTGCTAATCACACCCACAGAGAATGTTGGGTCTTCAAGCAGTCCGGCAAGCTCAACGCCATACACAAGGGGGAGGATACACCAAGTGAAGACGAGGATGAGCCCCCCAAGCAAGACACGGGGGAACAAAAGCAATTTCCACCAGAAGTCAAAACAGTAAACGTGTTACACGTAATCAAGGGAAAAAACAATGCGGTACTCCCAGGAAAGTATACCCAAGTGCCTGTCACCACGAAGTCCTGCCACTGGTCATCTCAACCGATCACTTTCGACCATCAGCAAGTATCCGACACGCCGGATGGGCTGCCCTGGTATTAGACCCAGTCATTGGTGGATATCACTTCACAAGGGTCTTGATGGACGGTGGCAGTAGCCTAAACCTAATATATCAGGATACAATCCGCGGGATGGGGTTAGACCCAACACAAATTCACCATAGCAATACTACCTTTAAAGGAGTAACGCCAGGCCCAGGGGCTCGTTGTACGGGCTCCCTCCTACTACAAGTTACATTCGGCTCCCCCGATAACTTCCGTCGCGAGCATTTAACTTTCCACATCGCTCCGTTTCAAAGTGTCTATCAAGCACTGCTCGGACGCGAAGCTTTCGCTCGCTTTAATGCAATACCACACTATGCCTCCCTCACACTCAAGATGCCTGGTCCACATGGCATCATTACAATGCACGGAAATATCAAGCGATCTCTGCGCGCCTAAGAGAGTGAGGCTGCCTTGGCCGCCGCACACTAAAGGCGCCCGGACAAGCGAAAGCATCCAATAGGTCGTCAAGACCTCAGATACAACTAATCAAGTCCGGCGCCGCTATTTATACGGAAATAAGTGGTCACACCCCTATTTGTCAATACAAGGGGCTCAACGCGCGCAGACAAGTGGCAATTTCTTATCATCTTGAATTATACATGGTTTCTTTAAAAACTATCCTTTTGCACGACAACTTTTTCACTTAACTTCCTCTCTTTTACAGACGATCATCGTGCTACACCCGTCCAGGATACGGCACAACGGAGACACAGGCGCAGACATGCAACAGGGACCCGCTCCAAGGATTCTTTTTAGATTAAGACCCTGCGTAAACCTTTTTTACTGTCTCTTGTTGATACATATCCACCGTTGAGAAGGATGCTGACGTCTTGGCATGTGGCCACGCCAGAACAATGCACGTACCTGGATACACGGGGCTTCTTACAAAGGCCAATATTTATGCCTGGTTTATACCACAAAGACCAAATACCTTAGGGAGTGTTTGGCGTCGCGAGTTTGGCCCTATATGCATCAGCTCCGAATCATTGTCTTTGGTCAAATGTTGGGTTTGCCCGGCTCCTGTGTTTTGGTGCCTTACGTTCTGCCTTGCCGGCTAAGGTAGCACCAGGAGAACTACTGCGATTGTGCCCTGGTTCATCCGGACGAGCACCTCAGTAGAGAAAGCCAAAAACTGACTGTCATGATATAGCGTGAGACTGGTCAACCACTCGATGACCTATGGGAATGTTAGAATTCCTCCGCCTTAACAAAGTGTCGTTTCCCGGCCAGGCATGTACGCACCCCGAGATCGGGAGAATGCGGAGCCACCAGGGGCTATCTAGTAGCCCCACTGTCAAACTCCTATGGCTAAGTGAAAGTGCTAAAGCGTTATAGTTTGGTTGCCTCGCTCGCTCCGCTATCACCTCCTTAATAGGACCAAGACGTTGGGTTAAGTGTGAATGCGTGTTTTTGCGAGCACCTCCGCATTATATGTGTGAGGGTTGAAGCCGACGGCTGCAATCTTTTAGGTTATACACATGTATACATAAACGGCCGCCCAGGAGGCATCATATTACTTTCAGGCAAAAGTATAAAAATAGCCTTATAAAAATTTATAAAAGCATTTCGCTTACAATGAGATTACATATCACTCAAACATAATATTTTTTGAGCACTGGGTCTCTATCAAATGGGCACCCTCAAGAACTTCTTCAAAGTAGTGCTCGGCAGCCTTTCAACCTATAGCCGAATCCCGCGCTGCAACATTGGTAGCATCCATCTCCGCCCAATATGCCTTAACACGGGCAAAGGCAATCCGTGCGCCCTCTATGCACGCCGACCTCCTCATCGCATTAATGCGCGGCACCACGTCAAGGACCTGCTGCACCAAGCTGAAATAGCTGTTCGGTTTTGACCTTCCCGGCCATAGCTGATCCACAACAGACCTCATAGAGAGTCCGGACAACCTATTTAGTTCGGCCCATCCGGCTAATTGGTCAGTCAATGAAAGTGGACGCTCAGGAGAATGGAATTGTCTCCAAAACAGCTGGTCTACTCCATGGTCCGTCTGAACCTGGAAGTACTTGGCCGCATCGGCAGCGCTCGCCGCCAAATCCATATACACATCCTTCGAACTCCACAGCCGATCCAGAGGGGCATACCATGTGTAATGCCCCGTGACTGATGTGTCAGGTGTCGTCCAGTTATTCGCTGCTGTTGCCTTGTCATTGCTTGTGTGTCATGCATTGCATATCATGTCATCATGTGCATTTCATTTGCATACATGTTCATCTCATGCATCCGAGCATTTTCCCCGTTGTCCGTTTTGCAATCCGGCGCTCCGTTCTCCTCCGGTGGTCATTTCTACCTTTCTTTCATGTGTGGGGATTAAACATTTCCGGATTGGACCGAGACTTTCCATGCGGCCTTGGTTTACTACCGGTAGACCGCCTATCAAGTTTCATACCATTTGGACTTCGTTTGATGCTCCAACGGTTAACCGAGGGACCAAAAAGGCCTCGTGTGTGTTGCAGCCCAACACCCTTCTAAAGCGGCCCAAAACCCACCAAAACCCTCTCCATCATCTAGAGCGTTTGATCACGATCGCGTTGCCGAAAACCGCACCTCATTTGGACTCTCCTAGCTCCCTCTACCTATAAATATGTGCTCCCCTCCCGAAATTCGTGGATGAACCCTAACCTTCATCCTCCTTGCGCCGCCGGACACGTCCGCCCGGCGGCCGGACATGTCCACCCCGCCCGGCCACCTCACTCCGACCTATCAGCTTCCGCCATGTCACTCCGCCGCCGATTTCCACCAACCAGGCGCCGCCACCTCATCCGCGCTGACCCTCCTCTCTCTCCTCCCCGCGTTAGGCCCGCCGCGGCCCATCGCGGACC
Organism: Triticum dicoccoides; assembly: GCF_002162155.2. Taxonomy (NCBI): domain Eukaryota; kingdom Viridiplantae; phylum Streptophyta; class Magnoliopsida; order Poales; family Poaceae; genus Triticum; species Triticum dicoccoides. The sequence continues at coordinate 279,633,548 of NC_041392.1, read as the reverse complement.
CGCCCGGGCTCGAGCCGTCCGCCGCCACGCCCGAGGTGCCCGAGGCC
>NC_041392.1:279605699-279633085 GCF_002162155.2 Triticum dicoccoides | reverse complement strand
CCGACCGCCCTCACTTCTCCGGCGCCGCCCCGCGCCTCCCTGCCTTCTTTCCCATCTCCGGCGAGATCCGGCCCTGCCTCGAAATCCATGCCAAGAACCCTAGATCTGGAGGTGGCAATTTCTACTAAGTCCCCGAGTTTCCCATGTTTCAAATGCACATGTTCATCGCCTCGTAACTTTGCATCAATAGCTCCGATTCATGCATATAGCATATCAAAATGTTCGCCTCAGAGAGTACATCATTTCATCTCATTGCATCATTTTCATTTGAGTTCATCTTGATGCCCGAAATGCTGTTAGAACAGAGCTATTTGAGTTAATTGTCAGATCTGCTACTCCATTTAGATATTTGTCATTTTTGCCATGATTAATGTGTGCATGATATGCCCCTGAGCTCTACATATGTTTTGTTAAGGGTTTTGCCATCTATCCAGAGGTGCAACCCATGTATTTTTGTGATATGTGTGGTGACTAGCACAAGCTTGCAAAGTGGAGCATTCATTAATGCTGATTTCAGGGACTTAGCATCTCCACCAAGTCCTTGATCTGTTTATCTCATTATGCCATATGTTCATGTTGTTTCCTAGTGATCCGTGCCTCTTTTGAGGATGATCAGTAATGATGTTTTGTTAATCTTATAGTGCTCTATCCATCCATGTCTTTGTTTGCAATTATGGAGCACCCTATCTTGAGTCAATCGAGCTCTACTTTTGCTATTTCATGAATCTGGGCAGATTGTCTACTTGTTAGCAATTTTGCCGAGGATGTTGTAGTTGATCCGTGCATGCCATGTTATTGTTCTTGCCATGTCTAGCTTGTATAATGTGTATTCTTGATGGGTGTATGCTTAGATTGTCATGGCTTGCTCTGTAGTGAGTGCATCGAGCTCGTAAACATGCCTACTTGATATCTGTTTTCAGCATGCCCCAGTTTTCACTAAGTCTGAGAACTGATTATGCTTTTGCCATGTTCACATGCTTGCAATTGTATTTTCTGATCCCTTTTGGCTCAATGTCACTAAGGGACTTTTGTTAAGCTCTTTGAGTAGCTCCATTCCATGCTTTACTTTGCCATGTTAAGTTCCTGTAGCATATAGTTTTCTTGCTTCAAAGAGTGCTATCTGATCTGAAATTCCAGAGAAGTGTTAATTTCACTAAGTCTGAAATCTGTTTACCATATGCATTTTTGCCATGCTTGTTTGAACCTGTTAATGGATGATTTGGCCGTAGCTCACTGCTAGACTTTTGTTAAGAATCTTGAATGGATCCCTGCCATATATTTTGTTGTCATGTTTGGGTGTTGTAGCTTGTTCATCTCATTGCATTTAGATGGCTACTTGCTGTATATCGCAGAACGTGGTCATATTTGAATTGCTTGCCATTTCCAAACCGTAACTCCGATTCCGGTGTTCTTTATATCGTTTTCAAGCGATTTCATCTCACCTTTCCAGTGGAACCATTGGATTTCCAAGTTGAGGCCAGGTTCGTTCATTCATTGCCAAATCATGCATATGCATCGCATACCGCATCCCGCATATCATCCCATGTTCATGTGTTGGTTGTTTACTATGTTGTGTGCTTCTTTCCGATGTTTGCTTCTTCGGGTTGGTTCCGGTAACGTCGCGTTTGTGAGGACCCGTTCGTCTACGTCCGTTTGTCTTCTTCATGGACCCGTTCTTCTTCCTTGCGGGATTTCAGGCAAGATGACCATACCCTCGAAATCACTTCTATCTTTGCTTGCTAGATGCTCGCTCTTTTGCTATGCCTATGCTGCGATACCTACCACTTGTTTATCATGCCTCCCATATTGTTGAACCAAGCCTCTAACCCACCTTGTCCTAGCAAACCATTGCTTGGCTATGTTACCGTTTTGCTCAGCCCCTCTTATAGCGTTGTTAGTTGCAGGTGAAGATTGAAGTTTGTTCCTTGTTGGAACATGGAGATGTTGTTCCTTATTGGAACATGTTCACTTGTTGGGATATCACTATATATCTTATTTACTTAATGCATCTATATACTTGGTAAAGGGTGGAAGGCTCGGCCTTATGCCTGGTGTTTTGTTCCACTCTTTCTGCCGTAGTTTCCGTCATATCGGTGTTATGTTCCCGGATTTTGCATTCCTTACGCGGTTGGGTAATAATGGGAACCCATTGACAGTTCGCCCTGAGTAAAACTCTTCCAGCAATGCCCAACATTGGTCTTACAATTCGCCACCTAGCCTTTTCTTTTCCCTTGGGGGTCGCGCGCCCAAGGGTCATCATTATTTTAACCCCCCGGGCCAGTGCTCCTCTGAGTGTTGGTCCAACCGAGCGATGTCCGGGGCTACCAGGGGCAACTCTGGGCTGGCCTACCCGACGTCTGGCTCATCTGAGTGTGCCCTGAGAAAGAGATATGTGGAGCTCCTATCGGGATTTGTCGGCACATTCGGGCGGTGTTGCTGGTTTAGTTTTACCTTGTCGAAATGTCTTGTAACCGGGATTTCCGAGTCTAATCGGGTCTTCCCGCTAGAAGGTCTATTCCTTCGTTGACCGTGAGAGCTTGTGATGGGCTAAGTTGGGACACCCCTGCAGGGATTTGAACTTTCGAAAGCCGTGCCCGCGGTTATGGGCAGATGGGAATTTTTTAATGTCCGATTGTAGATAACTTGAACCTTAACTTAATTAAAATGCATCAACCGCGTGTGTAACCGTGATGGTCTCTTTCCGGCGGAGTCCGAGAAGTGAACACGGTGTTGGAGTTATGTTTCACGTAGGTTGTTCTAGGATCACTTCTTAATCATAGTTTCTCGATCGTGCTTTGCCTTCTCTTCTCGCTCTCTTTTGCGAATATGTTAGCCACCATATATGCTAGTCGCTTGCTACAGCTCCACCTCATACCTTTATCTTACCCATAAGCTTAAATAGTCTTGATCGCGAGGGTGCGAGATTGCTGAGTCCCCGTGGCTCACAGATACTTCCAAAACCATCATGCAGGTGCCGATGAGTCTGTGCAGATGACGCAACCAAGCTCAGGAGGAGCTCGATGAAGATCTTGTCATTTGTGTTGTTTCGTTCTAGTTGATCAGTAGTGGTGCCCAGTTGGGGTCGATTGGGGACCTTGTCGCATTTGGGGTTCTTCTTTTATTTTGGTTCCGTAGTCGGACCTTGAGTGTATTTGGATGATGTAATGCTTTATTCATGTATTTGTGTGAAGTGGCGATTGTAAGCCAACTATGTATCTTTCCCTTATGTATTACATGGGTTGTGTGAAGATTAGCTCACTTGCGACATTGCTTTCAATGCGGTTATGCCTCTAAGTCGTGCTTCGACACGTGGGAGATATAGCCGCATCGAGGGCGTGACATCGTGGATCTCCGAATTTCCTCCGCAACATAAAGGATTTCCCAGCTACAATATCCCCGGCTTCCCGTAGCTCCACCTTCTTTGCCCTCATAGCAGAGCGGAGATCCTTTTTCGTCGCAGCAGCCTTCTCAAGGTCCGATGCCTTCGCTTGGTTTTCCTTTTTCAAGAACCCGGCAACGGTCGGCGGCGGCTTTTAATTCTATAGCCATCTTGGCCATCTTGTCTCGGGTCTCGCCATGCGCGGCCTTCTCGGCTTGCAACTCTTCGGCCGCCTTCACATCAGCCGCATTACCCAGCCTCGCTTGTTCCTTGGCTCGGGCAAGTTCTGCCCGCAAGGCTTCAACAGTGGCAGCTCCATCTGCAGTCACAACATATTAAAGATACTGGCATCATGCTGCTCTTCCTATGTGGCGTTTACCAGATATTGACACTTACCCTGTGCCTCGTCAAGACTTTTGTTAACAAGCTTGATGTCGGCGTCTGCCGCATCCAACTGCCATTCTAAATGGGCAAACTCGCTAGTCCGGCTAGCCACCGGAGCTTCCATCACCTGCACATAGAGGCAGTATGGTTATTTCCTGGGATTATGATCCTCTGTTCGTCATCGTCTCCGACGACAACCAGAGTCTCAGGGGCTACTATCTACACAGGGCACACCTAGCATGTGCAGGATTATCATACATTCTTTTACGTACCTCAAAGCATGTCAGTAGACTCATAAAAGCTTCATGCAATCCGCTTTCGGCGGACGATATTCTCTCCATCACCGTATTCATCATCACACGGTGTTCATCTGAGATGGCCGCTCGCCCCACCAACTCCCTCAGAACATCCGATCACACACTAGACGGGGCCGGACTCTTTTGTCTGCTCTCTTCGGGAGCCGGACACTGGGAGCTTCGGGGGTCAATGGGATTATCTTCTGGCCTCACCGGACTCGGAGAGGCCCTCCGCGACGACACATCAGGGTCACCCGCTTCTGGAACGGAGGAGTCCGGAGGAGGCGTTTCGCTCTCCATCATCTCTGGAAGAAGATCCCCCGAAGATGAGCTCATTTGAGAGGGGCTAAGGCCCGAACTGCAAAAATATATGCGGTGGTTATTTTCTCAGAAGAAAAAGATGGCATATTTGTACTACTAAAAGTATTTCAGGTCACTTACGACTCGTGGGAGAATTGATCCCCCCGCGGACTTTGTGCGGCAACAACACCCCCCAAGGTAGGACCCTCTGCAGGAGACTTCTTCTCCCGTTTGGAAGCTTCGGCTTCTGAATCCCCGGGAGCAGTCCTTTTCCTCTTCTGGTCGCCTTCCCTCATGGAAACGCTCGCTCCCTCGGCTAGAATGGGCAGCGTTGGGGGCCCGCATTCGCCCGCATTATCCTCCATAGTATCTTCCTTCAAGGGCTTCGGGCAAGGTGCGGTCTGGAGCATCTTTTCCAATACCAGATTTTCCAAACCCTCAGGGAGGGGGGCCGAACACCGAATCAACTTCGCCTTTGTTAGCCAGTCCTGGTCAAAAAGAGAACTCTCAGAAATAACTTCGTAACAAAGTACAGATAGTATGTTCGGCCGGAAGATGCCTTACCTGTTCGGCAGTGCGGTTACTACTCAGGCCCACGTCCTCGGTGATTTCCGGACACTCCACCTGAGGTCCGAAGAATGACTTGTACATCTCCTCGTGCGTCAGGCCGGGAAAATTTTGAATGGCACACGGTCCCTCGGGATTGAACTCCCACAGGCGAAGAGGTCGGCATTTGCAAGGCTGGACTTGACGAACCAGCATAACCTGTATTACCGTAACCAAACTGAAATCTCCATTGGAGAGATCTCGAATGCGGCCTTGCAGTATAGGCACGTCCTTGACTGGCCTCCAGCTCAGACCTCTGCTGATCCATGACATCAGCTGTGGTGGAGGGCCCGAGCGGAAAACAGGGGGAACCGCCCACTTGGCACTTCAAGGAGCCGTGATGTAGAACCACTCCTGTTGCCACAATTCAGACACCTCTGGGATGGAACCTTTGGGCCACGAAGCTCCCGTCATCTTGCGTATTGAGGCACCTCCACATGCTGCATGTTGCCCCTCGACCATCTTCGGCTTCACTTCAAAGGTCTTGAGCCATATGCCAAAGTGAGGGGTAACCCGGAGGAAGGCCTCACACATGACAATAAATGTCGTGATATGAAGAAAGGAGTCCGGAGCTAGATCATGAAAATCTAGCCCGTAGTAAAACATCAAACCCCCGACGAAAGGATCCAGGGCAAGGCCTAGACCTCGGAGGAAGTGGGAAACGAACACGACGTTCTCGTTGGGTTCGGGGGTGGGGACGGCTGCCCTCGGGGAGGCAGCCGATGCAAAATCTCGGCGGTCAGATATCTGGCCTCCCTCAACTTCTTGATGTCTTCTTTCCTGACGGAGGAAGGCATCCATCGGCCTTGAAGGCTAGATCCGGACATGACTGAAGGTTCGGAGCGCCTGACCTGAACTTCGGGCGTTTGAGCTTGAGGTGGGGGAAGGATTCGATTGAGCATGGGAGGGAAAAATAAAAGCATTGTCCCCTTTATAAAGAGGGTGAATATCAAGCGTCCTCTCCGTGTCCGTTCGGACTTGCCTATAATCTAGGAGTCCTAGAAGCGGTTGGGTTACCCACGCCCGTATTGATGAGAATCCAGGGATAAGGGGACACGATCTCTGCTTTAACAAGACGTGCCAAGGAAACCGCCTCGCATGACGCGCTGAGGTGGGATAATAAAACGACTCAGATAAAGGCTTGGCCGTGGTGTGTCACGCTACGGAATACGTCAGCAGATTATATTGGTGTAAATATTATTCTCTCTATGGCAATATGTGGAAACTTATTTTAGAGAGCCGGACACTATCTTTGTGTTCAAAATCTTCTATGAAGTACTTGGAGGAGGAACCCGCCTTGCAGTGCCGAAGACAATCTGCGTGCCGGACTCGTCGTCATTGAAGCCTGGTTCAGGGGCTACTAAGGGAGTCCTAGATCAGGGGGTGTTCAGATAGCCGGACTATACCTTCAGCCGGACTCCTGGACTATGAAGATACAAGATTAAAGACTCCGTCCCGTGTCCGGAAGGGACTTTCCTTGGCGTGGAAGGCAAGCTTGGCGATACGAATATGAAGATCTCCTACCATTGTAACCGACTTTGTGTAACCCTAACCCTCTCCGGTGTCTATATAAACCGGAGGATTTTAGTCCGTAGGACAACATACACATCAACAATCATACCATAGGCTAGCTTCTAGGGTTTAGCCTCTTCGATCTCGTGGTAGATCTACTCTTGTACTACCCATATCATCAATATTAATCAAGCAGGATGTAGGGTTTTACCTCCATCGAGAGGGCCCGAACCTGGGTAAAACTTCATGTCCCTTGCCTCCTGTTACCATCCGGCCTAGACGCACAGTTCGGGACCCCCTACCCGAGATCCGCCGGTTTTGACACCGACAGTGACGGTCCATAGTTCACTGTTCATCGCCATGAGGCACTTCTTCATCATGGCCTTCCACTTGGGATAATCATGACCATCAAAGATGGGGCATATCACAGTCTTCATTCCTGCAATCGACATAACTAAAACTCTAGGCGGTTAAACCAAAATCACATAGAACAAGGGAGTACCTTGCTCTGATACCAATTGAAAGTGCGTTAAGTCGACTAGAGGGGGGGTGAATAGGCGATATTTATGAGTTCTTCACTGAGAAATTTCAGGGTGTGGAAATTCCTAAGCAAAGAACTACTTGCAGCGGAATAAGTACTCAGATGTATACATGACATAACATGAACATGGATATCATGATGAAATGAAAACAGACATAGAGTAGAAAAAGCGTAAGCACGGGATAAAACAGAATGAAGACAAACAGACTGAAGAAATTGAACTGAGGAAATTGATAAAGTCTTCAGTCAAAGCCTTCAAACAGATATGAACAAGCACACGACACATTAATGAGGAAATGAAGGGGTTGAGGAAATAGAACCAATAAGCTTGGTGAATACAATGATTTGGTAGACCAGTTCCAACTACTGTGACAGTTGTACGTCTGGTTAGAGCGGCTAGGTATTTAAACCTGAGGACACACAGTCCCGGACACACAGTCCTCACCGTATTCTCCTTAAACTAAGGTCACACAGACCTCGTCCAATCACCCGTGGTAAGGCTTCAGGTGACTTCCAAACCTTCACAAACTTGGTCACTCGGCGATCCAAAATTTCCTCTTGGATGCTCTAGACCATGGCGCCTAACCGTTTGGAGGATGCACAGTCCTCAAAGGTAACAAGCATCGGTTCCACACAGGAACAATCTCTTCAGTGATGCTCAATCACTTGGGTTTGTAGGTGTTTGGTTTGGGGCTTTGGGTTTTTCCTCACTTGATGATTTTCGCTCAAAGTCCTCAGAGGATGGGATTCTCTCAATGACAAGTGTCACTTTCTCGCGGAGCAGCCAACCAGCTAGTGGTTGTAGGGGGCGGCTATTTATAGCCTAGGGAGCAGCCCGACATGATAAGACATAAATGCCCTTCAATGATATGACCGTTAGGTGGGTAGATATTTTGGGACAGCTGGCGCGTAGCACAGCAACGGTTAGAAATTTGACTATCAAATTCCTCAGGACTATCATGTTCCTCGCTTGTAGGTAATCTGCACTGGCGAATTCCTAACTCCTTAGTTAAAACAAATTCCTCAGAGACTAGAAGAGCTTCATCTTTTTCACTGAAGAAATTAACTGAACTGTATGAGATTTCCAATGGCTTCACTCGAATGGATTGGTAGGTGTAGGATTTTGAGATGAGCATCACTTGGAAACTTTTCCTTAGTTTTACCTCGACCCCCTTTAACAGTACGGTGTTTCCTACGAGTCAAGAAGGAGAAAAAGAAACTACGAAAACAAAAGTCTTCATGCTTCATGATCCTCATATGAATATCAAGTCTTCACGGTCACACCAATTTCTTCACTTTCGAAGTCTTCAGAAAGCCAAAGTCTTCAGTCGAAGACATTCATTTTTAGGGGTCGACTTTCTTTGTAAATATCAAACTCCTCACAGACTTATAGACCTGTGTACACTCACAAACGCATTAGTCCCTTAATCTATAAGTCTTCAATACACAAAAATCATGAAGGGGCAGTAGATGCACTTACAGAGCACGTAAATAAATTCTAGGGGTTGTTTAGATAAAGAAACAACTAAGTTAGTTTCAGTAGAGAGCTCTTTGTCACGAGAAAGTTATTTGTCCCTAGACAATCGATAACTAGACTGGTAATCATTATTGCAATTTTATTTGAGGGAGAGGCATAAGCTAACATACTTTCTCTTCTTGGATCATATGCACTTATGATTGGAACTCTAGCAAGCATCCGCGACTACTAAAGAACATTAAGGTAAAACCCAACCATAGCATTATAAGGCATCAAGTCCTCTTTACTCCCATACGCAAACAACCTACTTACTCAGGTTTGTGCTTCTGTCACTCACGCCACCCACCATAAGAAAATCATTAACATATTGCAAACCCTACAACGGGGATCCCTCACGCTTGCACGACACGGAGAGCGCCATAGGACAGCACCAATAATAAAGCATGCAACTCAAACCAATCATGATCATCAATTAACCCATAGGACAAAACGGATCTACTCAAACATCATAGGATAGCGATACATCATTGGGAAATAATATATAGTGTTGAGCACCATTTTAAGTAGAGATTACAACCAGTAAAAATGGGGTTACACCGCTGCATAGAGGGGGGAAGAGTTGGTGCTGACGGCGGTGAAGTTGTTGGTGTAGATCGTTGTTGCGATGATGGCCCCGGCAGCATTCTGGCGCCACCGGGAGAGAGGGGGAGACAGCCCCCCCCCTTGTTCTTCTTCTTCCTTGACCTTCCCCCTAGATGGGAGAAGGGTTTCCCCTCTGGTCCATGGCCTCCATGGAGGCGGAGGGCGAGAGCCCCTCCGAGATTGGTTCTCTCTCTCTCTCTGTTTCCTTCTGTTTCTGTGCTCCCTGATTCTTCCCTTTCACCGTTTCTTAAATTCCCGGAGATCCGTAACTCCGACTAGGCTGAAATTTTGGCACGATTTTTATCCGGATATTGGCTTTCTTGCGGCGAAAGAAGGGCACCAACTGCCTTACGGAGTGGCCACGAGGGCCTAGGGCACGCCCTACCCCCTGGGGCGGGCCCCTCACCCTCGTGGGCCCCTCGGGCATCGTCTCGCGTTGATTCCACTTCCCAAAATTCACTTATTTTCCAAAAAATCTCCGTAAGTGTTTATTCCGTTTGGACTGTGTTTGATATTCCAAAATTCACATATATTCCTGAAAATAATGCTTAAGCTTCCGGGTCGTCATGAACACCCCAAAAACACGTTTCTGCCAATGTGGATATCTCTGTTTGGACTCAATGAGCACCTCACTAACGTAGTAAACCGGCCGAAGAACCGGATATTCCTTGCCAGCCTCTTTGCGCTCTACGACAATGGCCACACTGACAGCCTGTGTGTTAGCAGCCACATATAACAATAAGGGCTCCTTATCAATGGGAGCAGCAAGAACCGACGGCTCAGCGAGCTGTCTCTTTAGATCTTCAAAGGCAGAGTTAGCAGCATCACTCTAGATAAAATCATCTGTCTTCTTCATCATTTGATATAGCGGTATGGCCTTCTCACCTAATCGGCTTATGAACCGGCTTAAAGCAGCAACACGACCTGCCAACCGCTGAACGTCATTGATGCACGCCGGTTTAGCCAAAGATGTAATTGCTTTGATTTTCTCCGGTTTAGGCTCGATGCCTCTGTTAGAAACGAGAAAACCCAAAAGCTTGCCCGCCGGCACTCCAAAAACACACTTGGTCGGGTTAAGCATCATCTTGTAGACCCGGAGGTTATCAAAGGTTTCCTTCAGATCATCTATCAAGGTCTCCTTCTCCCTGGACTTCACCACTATATTGTCCACATAAGCATGAACATTGCGCGCAATCTGATTGTGAAGATAGTTCTGCACACATCGCTGATAAGTCGCCTGGGCACTTTTAAGCCCAAAAGGCATAGACACATAGAAGAAGGCTCCAAACGAAGTAATAAAAGTCGTCTTCTCCTGGTCCTTAACTGCCATCTTGATCTGATGATAACCAGAATAAGCATCCAAAAAGCTCAAACGCTCACAACCCGCCGTAGCATCAATTATTTGATCAATGCGAGGGAGAGCGAAAGGATCAGCCGGACAAGCCTTATTTAATTCCGTGTAATCCACAGACATGCCAGGTGCCGTTCTTTTTAAGCACGAGCACTAGGTTAGCCAGCCACTCTGGATGAAAAACTTCACTAATGAACCCGGCCCCCAAGAGCCGGGCCACTTCTTCACCAATGGCCTTGCGCCTTTCCTCATTGAACTGCTGAAGAAACTGCTTGACCGGCTTAAATTTTGGATCAATATTGAGAGTGTGCTCAATGAGTTCTCTTGGTACACCCGGCATGTCAGAAGGTTTCCATGCAAAGATGTCCCGATTCTCACAGATGAACTCGATGAGCGCACTTTCCTATTTGGGATCCAGATTAGCACTGATACTAAACTGCTTAGATGAGTCACCTGGAACAAAATCAACAAGCTTAGTGTCATCAACCGACTTAAACTTCAGCAACGGCTCATGCTCCGTAGTTGGCTTTTTCAAAGACGTCATGTCCGCCGGGTCAACATTGTCTTTGTAAAACTTTAACTCCTCTGTTGCACAAACAGATTCAAAGTAAGCGGCATCGCCTTCCTCACATTCCAAGGCTATCTTACGACTCCCATGCACTGTGATGGTACCCTTATGACCCGGCATCTTGAGCTGCAAATAAACATAACAGGGCCATGCCATGAACTTGGCATAAGCCGGTTGTCCAAACAGGGCGTGATATGGGCTCTTGATTTTGACCACCTCAAAAGTTAACTTCTCAGCCCTAGAATCATGCTCATCTCCAAAGGGTACTTCCAGTTCAATCTTGCCCACTGGGTACGCCGACTTACCTGACACCACTCCATGGAAAACAGTGTTAGACGTCTTAGGATTTTTGTTAGTCAACCCCATGCGACGGAAAGTCTCATTGAGGGAGTCCTGGATTAGGGGGTCTTCGGACAGCCGGATTATATCCTTTGGCTGGACTGTTGGACTATGAAGATACAAGATTGAAGACTTCGTCTCGTGTCCAGATGGGACTCTACTTGGCGTGGAAGGCAAGCTAGGCAATACGGATATGTATATCTCCTCCTTTGTAACCGACCTTGTGTAACCCTAGTCCCCTTTGGTGTCTATATAAACCGAAGGGTTTTAGTCCGTAGGACAACATACAATCATACCATAGGCTAGCTTCTAGGGTTTAGCCTCTCCGATCTCGTGGTAGATCTACTCTTGTACTACCCATATCATCAATATTAATCAAGCAGGACGTAGGGTTTTACCTCCATCAAGAGGGCCCGAACCTGGGTAAAACATCGTGTTCCCTACCTCCTGTTACCATCCGCCTTTGACGCACAGTTCGGGCCCCCTACCCGAGATCCGCCGGTTTTGACACCGACATTGGTGCTTTCATTGAGAGTTCCTCTGTGTCATCGCCGTTAGGCTTGATGGCTCCTACGATGATCGATAGCGATGCAGTCCAGGGTGAGACTTTTCTCCCCGGATAGATTTTTGTATTCGGCGGCTTTGCACTGCAGCCAATTCGCTTGGCCATCTGGAGAAGATCGAAAGTTACGCCCCTGGCCACCAGGTCAGGTTTGGAAGCTTAAACTACGCGGCCGATATCCGTGGAGACTTGATCTTCGACGGATCGAGCCCCTGCCCTGTGCGTCACACGGTCACGATGAGCACGATTTAGCTCTACCATCGGACAGTGTTCAGGAGATCGCACCGGCAGCCGCTCCGACCCTCAATTCGGAGCCCGGTGTGCCGTCCATGGACGGGTGGATGGACCCCACCACGGAGGCCTTACCCTCAGCGGCGATCGAGCCGAACATCGACCTTACCCTGCACGATAGCCGTTTTGTTAGACTGCCGGATCCTTCTCCAGCCACAGACTCCGAACCGCCTGCACCCATTCCTAGCAAATCCGATTGGGCGCCGATCATGGAATTTACCTCCGCGGATATTTTTCAGCACTCGCCCTTTGGCGACATACTGAACTCATTAAGGTCTCTTTCCTTGTCAGGAGGATCCTGGCCGAACTATGTCCAGCAGGATTGGGATGCGGATGGCGGAGGAATTCGCGGCCCACCCACCACCCACTTAGTAGACACTGTCGATGACTTAACCGACATGCTCGACTTCGACTCCGAAGACATCGACGGTATGGACGACGATGCGGGAGACGAAGAGGAACCACTGCCCACAGGGCATTGGACAACCACCTCATCATACGATATATACATGGTGGACACACCCAAAGAAGGCAATGGCGACGAGACAGCGGAGGATGACCCCTCCAAGAAGCAACCCAAGCACCGACATCAGCGGCACCGCTCTAAGTCCCGCCAAAGCAAAAGTGGTGATACCGGCACAGGAGATAATAACACTCCGGATAGTGCGGAAGACAACAACAATCCCCTCCAGCAAGATTTAGAGCAGGAGGATGGAGGAGCCAGCCCTCCTAAGAGAGCGGCAGATGGAGAGGCGGAGGATGATAATTACATGCCCCCCTCCGAAGACGAGGCAAGCCTCAGCGATGACGAATTCGCCGTGCCAGAGGATCCCATCGAACAAGAGCGCTTCAAGCGCCGGCTTATGGCCACGCAAATAGCCTTAAGAAAAAACAGCAGCAGCTTCAAGCTGATCAAGATCAGCTAGCTGACAGATGGATTGGAGTCCTCGCGGCCGAGGAATATAAACTCGAACGCCCCTCCAAGAGTTACCCAAAATGCAGGTTGATACCCCGACTGGAGGAAGAAGCGTATGACGTGGCTGATCGGCCACCTCGTGGCCGCGATAGAGAGGCATTCCAGCCAAAAAAACTCAGCCCGCACCCCGACATCATTCAAATAAAAAGGCATGGGGAAATACGCCAGACCTGCGAGACATATTGGAGGACAAAGCAAAGCATGCAAGATCGATCTACGGATCACGAGGGCGCGCCACTATGCGAGATGATAAACGTCACGCCGGATACAGTAAAAGTAAATCCGGTCGGGCCAAACACAGCGGGCAAGACCCATTCAAGCTGCATCACGATATAGCCCAATACAGAGGCGCCGCGCACCCCCTATGCTTCACAGACGAAGTAATGGATCATCAAATCCCATAGGGTTTCAAACCTGTAAATATTGAATCATACGACGGCACAACAGATCCTGCGGTATGGATCGAGGATTTCCTCCTCCACATCCACATGGCCCGCGGTGATGACTTACACGCCATCAAATACCTCCCACTAAATCTCAAAGGACCAGCGCGGCATTGGCTTAACAGCTTGCCAGCAGAGTCCATTAGCTGTTGGGAAGATCTGGAGGTCGCATTCCTCGACAACTTTCAGGGCACCTATGTGCGACCACGAGATGCCGATGACTTGAGCCACATAATTCAGCAGCCAAAAGAATCGGCCAGGCAATTCTGGACTCGGTTCCTAACAAAAAAAAATCAAATCGTTGACTATCCGGATGCAGAGGCCCTAGCAGCTTTCAAACACAACATCCGCGACGAGTGGCTAGCCCGACACCTTGGTTAGGAAAAGCTGAAATCTATGGCAGCCATCACGACACTCATGACCCGCTTTTGTGCGGGAGAAGACAGTTGGCTGGCTCGCAGTAATAACATATCAAGGAACCATGGTACTTCGGACACCAAGGACGGCAATAATAGGTCACGTCGCAACAAACATAAGCCGCATTAACAGCGACAATACCGAGGACACGACAGTCAATGCCGGATTCAAAGGCTCTAAACCCAGTCAGCGGAAAAAGCCATTTAAAAGAAGCACTCTGGGCCCGTCCAGTTTGGACCGCATACTCGATTGCTCGTGTCAAATACACGGCACCCCCGACAAGCAAGCCAACAACACCAATAGGGATTGTTGTGTATTCAAGCAGGCCGGCAAGTTAATTGCCGAAAACAAAGATAAGGGGCCACATAGCAATGACGAGGAAGAGCCCCGGCAGCCGAACACCGGAGGACAGAAGAGGTTCCCCCCACAAGTGCGGACGGTGAACATGATATACGCAACCCACATCCCCAAGAGGAAGCGGAAGCGTGCGCTCAGGGACGTATATGCGTTGGAGCCAGTCGCCCCAAAGTTCAACCCATGGTCCTCCTGTTTGATCACCTTTGATCGCAGGGACCACCCCACTAGTATCCGTCATGGTGGATTCGCCGCACTGGTCCTAGACCCAATCATCGACGGATTTCACCTCACTCGAGTCCTTATGGCTGGAGGCAGCAGCCTGAACCTGCTTTATCAGGACACATTGCGCAAAATGGGTATAGACCCCTCAAGGATCAAACCCACAAAAACGACCTTTAAAGGCGTCATTCCAGGTGTAGAGGCCCATTGCACAGGCTCAATTACACTGGAAGTGGTCTTCGGATCCTCGGATAACTTCCAAAGCGAAGAATTAATCTTCGATATAGTCCCGTTCCGCAGTGGCTATCATGCACTGCTCGGGCGAACCACATTTGCAAGATTCAATGCGGTACCGCATTATGCATACCTCAAGCTCAAGATGCCAGGACCTCGAGGGGTCATCACAGTTAATGGAAACATAGAGCGCTCTCTCCGCACGGAGGAGAACACTGCGGCCCTCGCAGCAGAAGTGCAAAGCAGCCTCTCAAGGCAATCCACCAGTTCAGCATTTCAAGACCCGGACACCTTCAAGCGCGCTCAGAGCAATTGACAACTAGACCGCCCGGCACGATCTGAGCTCGTGTAGCAATGCGGCCCCCACCCTGGCCCAAGCCAAACAGCAAAATTCGTGCCACGCGTACACAATTACGCATTAAAAATACCATGGGCACAAGCGGGGAGGGGGCACAACTATGGCACGCCCCAATACGCGGCTTAAACCGCACTAGGGGCCTCCCACTTTGTTATTTTTCTCTTTTAGGACTTTAATCTCTGGAAACTCTGTCCGGCAGCATGATTGCCAAACACATGATGCAGCAACCAAGGAGGCAGAAAGCTACGTCACACCACGGAACTCCCAGGTGGATTACAATAACGAGTGAAATATTTGCTTTAATACTATTCCTCAGCTTGCCCTTGGAAGGGACATAGTCCTACTTTTTGCTTATCGCACTATCTGTATCATTCCGCTTTAACGCACCTTTTTGAATAAACAATGCGTAGCATTAAGACTATTATCGCATTCTTCTTTATATATATATATATATGTGTGTGTTCATTAATGACGTCATGCAACCGTACACTTTGGTACGGCCAATACACCAGGGGCTTAAGTACCCCACAATATGGTGTGAGAAGTCCGAACACTTTCACAAGTGCGGCACCCCGAACTTATAGCATTATATGCATCAGCTCCGAATCATATCTTTGGTCAAATGTTGGGTTTGCCCGACTCCTATGTTTTGGTACCTTACGTTCCGCTCTATCGGCTAAGGTAGCACTAGGAGAACTACTGCGATTGTGCCCCGGTTCTGCTAGGCTAAGCACCTCTGTAGAGAAAGCTAAAACTGACTGTCATGATAAGGCGAGAGACTGGTCGCTGTTCGGCGAGGTTTCGAATCCCTAAAGACTTATGCCGCTTAGAGCGAGGAGCCGGTCCTGTCCGGCTTAAAGGCGTGTATCATGCCCCGAATTCGGCCTTCCGAATACCAGGGGCTTCGCTGAAATTTAAAATTATAGAATTTTATGGCTAAGTGAGAGTGATAAAGCATTATTAGTCCGGTTGCCTTGTTCGCTGTGCTGAGCACCTCCCTCGAAGGACCCAAAGATGGGAACAAGAGTGCTCAGGTTTATCCCGAACACCCCAGCACTAGCGGCATGGGGGCAGAAGCCGAGGACTAGCCATCTCTCGGATTGGATAAACAGCCAAACAGAAGGTAATATTTTAAATTCAAACAAGTGTTGCATAGCGCATATGAAACAAGTTTTCATCATACAGGATCACATGAGCAAGTTTACTCCAATATTACATCCTTTGTACATTCGTCCGCTACAAGATGGGCACCCTTCAGGACACCCTCATAATAAATTTTGGGGGTGAGATGCTCCTTGCCCTGCGGCGGTCCTTCCTTGATCATCTTCACGGCGTCTAGCTTGGCCCATTGCACCTTCACATGGGTGAAAGCCCGGCGTGCACCATCGATGCAGATGGACCGCTTGACGACCTCTAGTCATGGGCAGGCATCCACAAGCCGCCTCACCAGGCCGAAGTAGCTATTCGGAAGGGCGTCGCCCGGCCACAGCCGGACTATAAGGCCCTTCATGGCCTCTTCGGCCGCCTTGTGTAGCTCGACCAGGTGCTTTAGCTGGTCGCTCAGAGGCATCGGGTGTTCGGTCCCAGTATACTGAGACCAGAACAGCTTCTCCGTTGAGCTTCCCTCCTCGGCCTGATAAAACTGTGCGGCATCCGACACGCTGCGGGGAAAATCTGCGAATGCTCCTGGAGACCTCCGGATTCGGGTAAGTAATAGGTAATTTACTTTCACATGCTTGCTTTGCATATAGAATGCCTTACCCGCCGCTATTTTCTTCATCGCATCAATCTCCTGGAGGGCCTTTTGGGCTTCGGCTTTGGCACTCTTTGCGCTCTCGAGGGCCGCGGCAAGCTCAGACTCTCGCGTCTTCGAGTCAAGCTCCAACACCTCGTGCTTCGTCACGAGAGCCTGGAGCTCTTGCTGCACCTCGCCCACCCGATCCTCTTGCCTTTCCCGCTCGGTGCGCTCCTTGGCCGCTTTATCTTCGGCCTCGGACAGCGCTTGCTTTAGGGTCGCCACTTTGGTTGTGGCCCCTGGCAAATTCATGATGATCCTGTCATTTTGCAATCGCATTCTTTTTATACATATCCATAGACTAGGTACTACTTACCTTTGTTCTCCTCGAGCTGCCTCTTGGCAAGGCCGAGCTCGTCCTTGGAACCTTTAAGGTCCTGCTTCAGTGCGGCGACCTTTGCAGTCAGTGCGGCAGATGCCAGCAGCGAAGCCTGCATACGCATATTGACATACTTATATTAGACTCCTGCGATATTGTTTGATCCTCTGTTCGGCTTTTCTTTGTGAACACCGAATAGAGCATCAGGGGCTACTGTCTATGCGGTAATATTTTTCCTATATTTTAAACACTTACCACAAAGCCTGTTAGAAGGCTGGCACAGGCTTCAGTCAATCCGCTTTTGGCGGACTGAACCTTCTGGACCACCGCACTCATAATAGTACGGTACTCCTCGTCGATGGAAGCGCTGCGAAGCGCTCCCAACAGATTGTCCGGCGCCTCTGGATGGACAGAGGTCACCGGCACAGTCGTCTTGCCCCTCTTGGAAGGAGGCCGCCTGCCCGAGTCCGGAACCACTGGAGGTGCCGGCGCGGTGTTCGGCTGAGGGCCGAACTCGGAGCCCTCAGGGGCCTTGTTCCCCCTGCTCCCGGAGTCCAGAAGGTCGCCTTGAGGCGCCTCCGGGACTGTCTCCCCTCGACCCGGTGCCTCTTGAGACAATACCTCGGCATCGTCCGCAGGGCAAGGGGAGGTGGCGGTCGGAAGTGGATCGCTATCCATATCCGACGAGCCTAGGGAGCCGTTCGACGATACATCGATACGGGCTCGTGGCGGCCTGCATAATCATATTCGGCATTAGGGGAAGCAGTGCGACAAAGGAATGCTATGAGTTACTCTGGTATCTGAATACTTACGACTTCGCCAGGGGCTTGGCCCTGAGCAGCCAGTCGTCTTCGCCTTCAGCGGCGGTGGTGGAACTGTCCGGAAGGAGAGTCCTTCCCTTCCTAGACCCTTCGGCCTCCCCAGTTGGGGCGGCCTTCCTTTTCTTGTCTCCCCCATCTGAAGGGGGAGCATCTTCTTCCTCCTCCTCGTCTTCGGGGGAGGAGTGTGTCGTAGAGTTATCGGACAATGAGTCTGATGACGCCTGGCGTCGGGAACTCTTTCGGTTTCCCTTGGCCTTCTTGGTCTTCTCCGGCACCTTGTAAGGGGTCGGAGTCAACATCTTCGTCAGGAGAGCGTCTGCTGGGCCTTCGGGCAAAGGAGCCGGACAGTCGATCTGTCCGGCCGTCTCCTGCCAGTCCTGTCAAAGGTATGGGAGCTTAGATCCCGCATAGAGTCAAACTATGAAAAACAAGTATCCTGTGAGAGGTGAAACAGCTTACCGCGCTGGCTTGGCGCTTCGCGCAGAATCCGCGATCCTCGGTAGTGGGAGGGGGAACCTCGGCACCCTTGAATAGCACCTTCCAGGCATCCTCGTGAGTTGTGTCGAACAGCCTGTTCAGAGTTCGGTGCTGGGCCGGGTCGAACTCCCACAAGTTGAAGGCCCGTTGTTGGCACGGGAGGATCCGGCGGATGAGCATGACCTGGACTACATTGACGAGTTTGAGCTTCTTGTTCACCATGTTTTGAACACATGTTTGGAGTCCGGTCAGCTCTCCCGAACTACCCCAGGACGGGCCCTTCTCTTGCCAGGAGGTGAGCCGCGTGGGGATGCCAGATCGGAACTCGGGGGCCGCTGCCCATTTAGGGTCACGCGGCTCGATGATGTTGAACCACCCCGATTGCCACCCCTTTACGGTCTCCACGAAGGATCCCTCGAGCCATGTGACGTTGGGCATCTTGCCCAACATGGCACCTCTGCACTCCGCCTGGCGGCCGCTCACTACCTTCGGCTTGACAATGAAGGTCTTCAGCCATAAGCCGAAGTGGGGCTTGATGCGGGGGAAGGCCTCGCACACGACGATAAACGCCGAGATGTTGAGGATGAAGTTCGGGGCCAGATCATGGAAATCCAGGCCGTAGTAGAACATGTGCCCCCGGACTAATGGGTGGAGAGGGAATCCCAGCCCGCGAAGGAAATGGATAAGGAACACTACCCTCTTATGGGGCCTGGGGGTGGGGATGAGCTGCCCCTCATCTGGGAGCCGGTGCGCGATGTCGTCGGGCAGGTATCCGGCTCTCCTCAGCTTCTTGATGTGTCCCTCCATGATGGAGGAGACCATCCACCTGCCTCCCGCTCCAGACATGGTTGGAGAAGGTCGAGGTGGGAAATGCGGGCTTGGGCGCTGGAGCTCGAGTGTGCGAAAAAGGATGAGCAAAGGAGGAAGAAGGCGTGGATGAAAAGGTGAATCCTTATCCCTTTATATGGGCGGACGAAACTATGCGTCCCCACTAGCCTGGTAAAACTCGCTTATCCCCCAAGCGCCGTAATCGATGGCGCGGTTGGGTTACCCACGCCCGTATTGATGATAATCCCGTGATAAGGGGACACGATCTCTGCTTTGACAAAACGTGTCAAAAAACTGCCTCGCGTTATGTGTGGGGCTAGTTAAAGGAAACGGTTCGAATAATCATCGGGCCATGACATAATGTCGTGTTGCCAAAACAAGTCAGCAAATTAGATTTGTGGAAATATTATTCTCTCCATGGTGGTATGTGGAACTTATTTTGCAGGGTCGGACACTATCCTTGTATTCAAATTCTTTCGTGATGTATTCGGAGGAAGAACCCGCCTTGCAATGCCGAAGACAACACTGTGCGCCGGACTCATCGTCAATGAAGCCTGGTTCAGGGGCTACTAAGGGAGTCCTGGATTAGGGGGTCTCCGGACAGCCAGATTATATCCTTTGGCCGGACTGTTGGACTATGAAGATACAAGATTGAAGACTTCGTCTCGTGTGCGGATGGGACTCTACTTGGCGTGGAAGGCAAGCTAGGCAATACGGATATGTATATCTCCTCCTTTGTAACCGGCCTTGTGTAACCCTAGCCCCCTCCGGTGTCTATATAAACCGGAGGGTTTTAGTCCGTAGGACAACATACAATCATACCATAGGCTAGCTTCTAGGGTTTAGCCTCTCCGATCTCGTGGTAGATCTACTCTTGTACTACCCATATCATCAATATTAATCAAGCATGACGTAGGGTTTTACCTCCATCAAGAGGGCCCGAACCTGGGTAAAACATCGTGTTCCCTGCCTCCTATTACCATCCGCCTTTGACACACAGTTCGGGACCCCCTACCCGAGATCCGCCGGTTTTGACACCGACACTCATAATAGAGGATGCTGATGCTACTGCCTCCGTCCATGAGTACTTTAGTGAATTTATATCCACCAACTTGAGGTGCCACCACCAAGGCCAGGTGACCCGGATTGTCAACCCCGGGGGGGTGATCTTCCCTACTCCATAGAATAGGCTTCTCAGACCATCTCAAATAACGAGGGACTGCCGGCTCAACAGCATTCACAGCCCTCTTATGAAGCTTCTGGTCCCGTCCGCACAAACTACTGGTGAACACATGATACTGTCCACTATTCAACTGCTTTGACTTGCTCTGGTATCCCGATTGTTTTTGCTACTACTGACCTCCTTGGCCAGGTTGCTTATTGTAACCACCTTGATTTCCTTGAGAGCCTTGAAATTTGGAATTTGAACCGCCGCCCGGACCATGAAAACCGCTGCCACCTGAGCCGCGTCCGGCCCATGATTGCTACTGAACATGTTAGAGTTCTTGAAATCCTTCATGATTGTACAATCCTTCCACAGGTGAGTGGCCAGTTTCTGCTGAGTACCGTGCCTTGGATAGGGCTCATTTAATAGCTGCTCACGAGTGGGACCTGACCCACCGGACCGAGGAGGTGGCCTCCCCTTACGTCGCTGATTGTTGCCCTGTGCATTGGTGTTAGCCACAAACTCCAAGCTACCATCAGCCTTACGTTTATTATTGCCTCCTTGATTTGCCGGGTTATGCTGATGACCCTTGTCGTTCTTCATCCCCTTCCCTGTCTTCTCCTCGTCAGACTCGGGATCCTTGGTACTATCAGAATCGGCATACTTGACTAGAGCCGCCATCAGCTGGCCCATGTCATTACAATCGCGTTTGAGCCACCCCAGCTTTTGCTTCAGAGGCATAAAACGACAATTTTTCTCCAACATTAAGACTGCAGAGCTGGCATCCATCTTATCAGATGAATGTATTATGGCTTTGACCCGGCGCACCCAATGGGTCATGGATTCTCCTTCCTCTTGTTTACAATTAGTTAAATCCACAATTGACATAGGTTGCTTGCACGTGTCTTTGAAATTCTGAATAAACTGGACTTTTAATTCTGCCCATGAACCAATGGAATTGGGCTGCAGCCCCTTCAGCTAGGTGCGGGCCGTTCTATCCAACATCATGGTGAAGTACTTGGCCATTGTCGCGTCGCTGACCTCCAGTAGTTCCATGGCCATCTCATAGCTTTCAATCCACGCCCTTGGCTGTAAATCGGCCGTGTAATTAGGCACCTTTCGAGGCCCCTTGAAATCCTTGGGCAAACGCTCATTACTCAGAGCCGGTACCAAACAAGGGACACCTCCAGTCCTTGCGGCCACGCCCGCCTCAATAGAGGTCGTCGGATGAACCGGAAAAGACTAGTGAGCCGCCCACTAAGCCGCCTGCTCAGCTGCCTGTTGAGCCGCCCGCTCAACCTCTTGGCGGATCCTATCCTGGTCCACCAAGTTAAGAGCTCCATCACGTGTCGGGTCATGCCCGCACGGCTGGTCACGGCGCCGGGCGTTGCTTGTAACGGTTGCTGAATCTATGTGCCTACTATAACTCGGGCTCCGGCTTGGGCGAGGGGTTGAATGGATCCTGTCTCGACTATAAGAATATGCCTCCTGCTGCACGAGAGCCGTCTGAAGAAGTTCTCTGACCCTTCGGGTTTCAATTGCCGTCGGAGAGCCACCCTCCACTGGGAGACCCGCCAGTTGCACCGTCGCAGCGATCATGTTCTCCAAATGGTTAGAATAATGACCCGGTGGTGTTGGTACATAAGGAGGTGGAGCGGTATTCATATGAGGAGGTTCCATCACTCGTGGTTGAACCGGCGTCCCAGCCCCGAGTGTTGCCACCCGGTTTACCTCTGGCGGGTTACTGGGGCCTGCACCGGGTGTGCGGAAGAGGTTTCTAGGATCATAAGTCAGAGGCATACGTGATTGAGCCTTCTGGTGTCTTCTCCTCATGACCTCAATTGATGCGTTCAGATCCATCATGAGCTGGAAAGCCTCTGATTGAATCTACTGAGCTTGAGCATCTAAATCCGACCGCTCTGCGGCCATCCTGACGTCCTCCGCTGCTAGGTTTTCCTTGGCTTGTACTACCTCCTCACGTAACTGTGCCACTTCTACATCATGCTGAGCCTGATCCACCGGGTTAACCACGACAGTTAATAGGGTTGTCATCCTGTCCATGAGATCCATCAATACCTGAGCCAGTGGGCACGTAGGGCCTCTTGCCCCGGCCAGCGCTGACCCGGAGGTTATCGCTGCCTCAGCCATAGAGTTTTGAACGGGCTGTGTGCCAGTCATGAAGATACCTGCCCTGCTTGGCGGCTCAAAGGGGTCCGGTATACTGCTGCCATTGGAACAGCCCCCAAGCCCACCGTCTTACACTTGATATAAATAATTCGTCTCCCCTGTGGATGATCCACCGTCAGAGCAGATGGCCGTCTCAAAGCGAGACACAGATCCTTTAGGAAACTCTCCTCCATGGATGCATCCCACGAAGGCATGCTTCATGGCGGGCTGAGTCCGGGCGGGTCTCGCGTGCTAAGCCGTCTCGATGATGTCGGTGCAGATGTCCGGCTCAGGGCCTGGCTCGCCGATCTGGCCGATGAAGACGTGGATTCCACCAAAGGGGACTCGGTACCCGTACTCAGTTAAGCCGGCGTCGGGGCCCCAGCCAGGGTCATTGATGTAGAGCTTGCCGCGACGACTCTTGGTCATCCGTCCCACAATGTATCCCTTGAGCCCTTCGAAGTTTCCCTTCAAAAACTCAAATCCACCGTGCGCAGGCCCCATGGTGGGCGCCAACTGTCATGCAATTGTCACGGCAGATGTCCTAGTGAAAGGACTTAATCGTGGAGCCATCGCAACTTGGAAGCTTCAAGGGGTTAAACGGGACAAAGGACACAAGAGGATTATACTGGTTCGGCCCCTTGCGGTGAAGGTAATGGCCTAATCCAATTGAGGTGATATTGCTAGGTTTCGATGACCAAGGAGCGAATACGCTTAACCTGGCTCTCGATCTGTTGTTTCTTACCTAAGCCACCGTCAGGTCGTTGAAGGAAATATGCCCTAGAGGCAATAATAAAGTTATTTTTTATTACCTTATTTCATGATAAATGTTTATTATTCATGCTAGAATTGTATTAACCGGAAACATAATACATGTGTGAATACATAGACAAACAGAGTGTCACTAGTATGCCTCTACTTGACTAGCTCGTTAATCAAAGATGGTTGAGTTTCCTAGCCGTGGACATGAGTTGTCATTTGATTAACGGGATCACATCATTAGGAGAATGATGTGATTGACTTGATCCATTCCGTTAGCTTAGCACTTGATCGTTTAGTATGTTGCTATTGCTTTCTTCATGACTTAGACATGTTCCTATGACTATGAGATTATGCAACTCCCGTTTACCAGAGGAACACTTTGTGTGCTACCAAACGTCACAACATAACTGGGTGATTATAAAGGTGCTCTGCAGGTGTCTCCAAAGGTACTTGTTGGGTTGGCATATTTCGAGATTAGGATTCGTCACTCCGATTGTCGGAGAGGTATCTCTGGGCCCACTCGGTAATGCACATCACTAT
This sequence comes from Triticum dicoccoides, assembly GCF_002162155.2. Taxonomy (NCBI): domain Eukaryota; kingdom Viridiplantae; phylum Streptophyta; class Magnoliopsida; order Poales; family Poaceae; genus Triticum; species Triticum dicoccoides. The sequence continues at coordinate 279,608,960 of NC_041392.1, read as the reverse complement.
AAGCCTTGCAAGCATTGTAAATATGAGTTAGTTACGGGATGATGTATTATGGAACGAGTAAAGAGACTTGCCAGTAACGAGATTGAACTAGGTATTGAGATACCGACGACCGAATCTCGGGCAAGTAACATACCGATGACAAAGGGAACAACGTATGTTGTTATGCGGTTTGACCGATAAAGATCTTCGTAGAATATGTGGGAGCCAATATGAACATCCAGGTTCCGATATTGGTTATTGGCCGGAGACGTGTATCGGTCATGTCTACATAGATCTCGAACCCGTAGGGTCCGCACACTTAAAGTTTCGGTGATGATTGTATTATGAGTTTATGTGATTTGATGTACCGAAGGTAGTTCGAAGTCCCGGATGAGATCGGGGACATGACGAGGAGTCTCGAATGGTCGAGAAGTAAAGATCAATATATGGGACGACTATATTCGGACATCGGAAAGGTTCCGAGTGATTCGGGTATTTTCGGAGTACCGGGGAGTTACGGGAATTCACCGTGAGAAGTATTGGGCCTTATTGGGCCATACGGGAATAGGGGAGAGAGGCCAAAAGGAAGGAGGCGCCCCCCCTCTGGTCCGAATTGGACAAGGGGTGCAGCCCCCTTTTCCTTTTCCCTCTCCCCTCTTTCCTTCTCTCCTACTCCGGAAAGGAAAGGGGAATCCTACTAGGACTTGGGAGTCCTAGTAGGACTCCCCACACTTGGCGCGTCCCCTCTAGGGCCGGCCTCTCCCTCCCTCCTTTATATTCGGAGGCAGGGGCACCTCTAGACACACAAGTTGATCTGTTGATCTCTCCCAGCCGTGTGCGGTGCCCCCTCCACCATAATCCACCTCGATCATATCGTAGCGGTGCTTAGGCGAAGCCCTGCGTCGGTAGCATCATCATCACCGTCACCACGCCGTCGTGCTGATGGAACTCTCCCTCAAAGCTCTGCTGGATCGGAGTTCGTGGGACATCATCGAGCTGAACATGTGCTGAACTCGGAGGTGTCGTACGTTTGGTACTTCATCGGTCGGATCGTGAAGACGTATGACTACATCAATCGCGTTGTGTTAACGCTTCTGCTTTCAGTCTACAAGGGTACATGGACAACACTCTCCCCTCTCGTTGCTATGCATCACCATGATCCTGTGTGTGCGTAGGAAATTTTTGAAATTACTACGTTCCCCAACAGTGGCATCCGAGCCTGGTTTTATGCGTAGATGTTATATGCACGAGTAGAACACAAGTGAGTTGTGGGCGATACAAGTCGTACTGCTTACCAGCATGTCATACTTTGGTTCGACGGTATTGTTGGATGAAGCGGCCCGGACCGACATTACACGTACGCTTACGCGAGACTGGTTCTACCGACGTGCTTTGCACACAGGTGGCTGGCGGGTCTCAGTTTCTCCAACTTTAGTTGCACCGAGTGTGGCTACGCCCGGTCCTTGAGAAGGTTAAAACAGCACTAACTTGACGAACTATCGTTGTGGTTTTGATGCATAGGTAAGAACGGTTCTTGCTCAGCCCATAGCAGCCACATAAAACTTGCAACAACAAAGTAGAGGACGTCTAACTTGTTTTTGCAGGGCATGTTATAATGTGATATGGTCAAGACGTGATGAGATATAAGTTGTTGTATGAGATGATCATGTTTTCTTGAATTTATCGGCAACTGGCAGAAGCCTTATGATGTCTCTTTATTGCATAAGATGCAAGTGCCAAATAATTGATGTACTTTATCGCTATGCGATAGCAATAGTTACAAGAGCAATAGTTGGCGAGACGACCATGTGACGACACATTGATATAGATCCAGATGATGGAGATCATGGTGCCATGCCGGTGACGATGGAGATCATGACGATGCTTTGGAGATGGAGATCAAAGGCACAAGATGATGATGGCCATATCATGTCACATATTTTGATTGCTTGTGATGTTTATCTTTTATGCATCTTATTTTGCTTAGATCGGCGGTAGCATTATAAGATGATCTCTCACTAAATTTCAAGGTAAAAGTGTTCTCCCTGAGTATGATCCATTGCCAAAGTTCGTCGTGCCCAGACACCACGTGATGATCGGGTGTGATAAGCTCTACGTCCATCTACAATGGGTGCAAGCCAGTTTTGCACACGCAGAATACTCAGGTTAAACTTGACGAGCCTAGCATATGTAGATATGGCCTCGGAACACTGAGACCGAAAGGTCGAGCGTGAATCATATAGTAGATATGATCAACATAGTGATGTTCACCATTGAAACTACTCCATCTCATGTGATGATCGTACATGGTTTAGTTGATATGGATCACGTGATCACTTAGAGGATTAGAGGGATGTCTATCTAAGTGGGAGTTCTTAAGTAATATGATTAATTGAACTTTAATTTATCATGAACTTAGTCCTGGTAGTATTAGCATATCTATGTTGTAGATCAATAGCTCGCCTTTAGCTCCTCTGATTTGTTTTATATATGTTCCTAGAGAAAAATAAGTTGAAAAATGTTAGTAGTAATGATGCGGATTGGATCCGTGATCTGAGCATTGTCCTCATTGTTGCACAGAAGAATTATGTGCTTGAAGCATCTCTAGGTGACATACCTATTGTAGGAGCAGATGCAAACGTTATGAACGTTTGGCTAGCTCAATATGATGACTACTTGATAGTTTAGTGCACCATGCTTAACGTCTTAGAATCGGGGCTTCAAAGACGTTTTGAACGCCATGGAGCATATAAGATGTTCCAAGAGTTGAAATTGGTATTTCATACTCATGCCCGTGTTGAGAGGTATGAGACCTCTGACAGTACTTTGCCTACAAGATGGAGGAGAATAGCTCAACCAGTGAGCATGTTCTCAGATTGTCTGAGTACTACAATTGCATGAATCAAGTGGGAGTTAATCTTCCAGATAAGAGAGTGTGACGCCCGGATAATTAAGCTACAGTAACCTCTGCTAAATATGCCACGTCACCTCCGTCACTGTTTAATCTCGCGTCGGTTCGAAACTTTTCAAATTCAAAATTTAAATATTGTCAAACATCAACAGTTTTCAAACATCGAAACAAAAATGTTCGGGTTGTGCCGAATATCACAGAGGTAATTATAGTAAAGAAAACACAAATTTATCAAATACTTAAATGCCCTAAGTTGAATTAAAACAGTTAAAGAAAATAAATTAAAGGAAAGAAACAAGAACAGAATACAAAAAAAAGGAGGAGAAGCCCCCCCCCCTGCTGGACCGCGGCCCAGCTGGCCATCGGGCCAA
>NC_041392.1:279597549-279605264 GCF_002162155.2 Triticum dicoccoides | reverse complement strand
CTCGTCACCTCCCCGACCCCGGAGGCCGCCGCTCGCCGCCCCACCGTCGCTACCTCGCCGGCGCCTCATCCCCGCCGGCCTTCTTCCTCTTCGTCGGCGTCCCCATCAACCCCCACGAGCCCCGCTACCCCGTCCCTGCTCCTCGATGTGAGCCTCGCCTCCTCCCCTTCCCTCGTACGCCCGAGTTTCGGGCGACGCAAGCCTCCGCCCTTCTCACCGTGGCCTCGCCTCGCAACCGGCCGCCTTAACCGCCTATCCGCGTCGCCGGCACCTGGCCGCACCGGCCAGGGTCGCCGCCATCCCCGCCTCCCAGCACCCCGGCCACCCACTGGCCGCTGACGGCCCTCTCGTGCAACCCCGCACCGGCGCCAGGCTGCGCCTCTTGCTCTCGCCCCTCTGCCCCGCCCCCGGACATCGGCCTCCCCCTGCTCCGGCGCCCCTGCCGTGGCCGGCGACCAGGATCCGCAGCGCCCAATCAGGCTGGGCGCTCGCGCCCGACGCCCACGCCGACTCCACCCGCTAGCGCCCCGCCCGCTAGGCCTCTGTGCCACAGACAAACGGGCCCCAACCCCCCTTAAAAAAAGAGAATTAAAAATAAAAATAATAAATAAAAATAAAAATGATTTAATAAAATTAATTATTAATTAATTAATTATCTAATGAATTAATTAAGTTAATTAATCTGGTTTAAATTAATTTAATTAACTAGTTAGGTTAATTAAATAGTAATTAAATTAGCTAATCTGTAATTAACATAAACAGTGTATGACAGGTAGGTCCCACTGGACCCACCTGTCAGGTTGACCAAGTCAACTCTGTTGACTGCTGATGTCAGCATGACATCATGCTGATGTCATTAATCTGTTTTTCGAATTAATTAAATAATTAATTAAATTTCAGAAATTAATAAAATCTTTAAAAAATCATATCTTTTAATCCGTAACTCGGATTAAAATATTTTCAACATGAAAGTTGCTCAGAACGACGAGACGAATCCGGATACGCAGCCCTTTCGTCCGCCACACACCCCTAACATATCAAACTCGCAACTTTCCCCCTCCGGCTCCTCTTCCCGAAAACACGGAACACCGGGAATACGTTCCCGGATGTCTTCCTCCTTCGTCGGTATCACCTCCTACCGCGTTAGGGCACACCTAGCATCGTTACTTGTCATGTCATGCATCGATATGCATCTGTTTACATGGTATTCATTGTTTCTTCCCCCTCTTCTCTCCGGTAGACTACGAGACCGACGCTGCTGCTGCCCAGTTCGACTACGGAGTTGACGACCCCTCTCTCTTGCCAGAGCAACCAGGCAAGCCCCCCCCCTTGATCACCAGATATCGCCTATTCTACTCTATACTGCTTGCATTAGAGTAGTGTAGCATGTTACTGCTTTCTATTATACCTATCCTGATGCATAGCATGTCCTTGATACTACTGTTGTTACCTTTACCTGCAATCCTATATGCTTAGTATAGGATTCTAGTATATTCATCTGTGGCCCTACATTCTTGTTCGTCAGCCGTGCTATACTATCGGGCCATGATCACTCGGGAGGTGATCACGGGTATATACTATATACTTTATACGTGATACATGTGAAGACTAAAGTCGGGTCGACTGGTGGAGCACCCGCGAGTGGATCTTTGTGGCGGAGCGACAGAGCAGGTTGAGACCGCCTAGGAGAGAGGTGGGCCTAGCCCTGTTCGGCGTTCGCGGATACTTAACACGCTTAACAAGATCTTGGTATTTGATCTGAGTTGGCTACGAGCCTATACGCACTAACCAACTACGTGGGAAAGATATGGGCACTCGGCGACGTGGTATCAGCCGAAGCACTTCGTGACGCCAGTGACTGAGTGGCGCACGCCGGATTGGAACGTAAGCCTGCTCTTGTATTAAGGGGGCTAGTTCTGCTTTCGGCCGCGTACGCAATGTGTAGGTGTGCTATGGGCGATGGGCCCAGACCCCTGTGCGCTTAGGTTTAGACCGGTGTGCTGGCCTCTCTGTTGAGCCTAGGTGGGGCTGCGACGTGTTGATCTTTCGCGGCCGGGCATGACCCGGGAAAGTGTGTCCGGCCAAATGGGATCAAGCGTGTTGGGTAAGTTGGTGCACCCCTGCAGGGAAGTTAATCTATTCGAATAGCCGTGATCTTCGGTAACAGGACGACTTGGAGTTGTACCTTAACCTTATGACAACTAGAATCGGATATTTAATAAAACACACCCTTCCAAGTTCCACAGACAACCCGGTGATCGCTTTTCCACAGGGCGACGAGGGGAGGATCGCCGGGTAGGATTATGCTATGCGATGCGACTCGAGATGCTACTGGAGATGCTACTTGGAGATGCTACTTGGAGATGCTACCTGGAGATGCTACTGGAGATGCTACTTGGAGATGCTACTTGGAGATGCTACTTGGAGATGCTACTTGGAGGACTTCAATCTACTCTCTTCTACATGCTGCAAGACGGAGGCTGCCAGAAGCGTAGTCTTCGACAGGATTAGCTATCCCCCTTTTATTCTGGCATTCTGCAGTTCATTCCATCGATATGGCCCTTTACACATATACCCATGCATATGTAGTGTAGCTCCTTGCTTGCGAGTACTTTGGATGAGTACTCACGGTTGCTTTTCTCCCTCTTTTCCCCTTTCCCTTCTACCTGGTTGTCGCAACCAGATGCTGGAGCCCTGGAGCCAGACGCCACTGTCGACGATGATTCCTACTACACTGGAGGTGCCTACTACTACGTGCAGGCTGCTGACGATGACCATGAGTAGTTTAGGTGGATCCCAGGCAGGAGGCCTGCGCCTCTTTCGATCTGTATCCCAGTTTGTGCTAGCCTTCTTAAGGCAAACTTGTTTAACTTATGTCTGTACTCAGATATTGTTGCTTCCGCTGACTCGTCTATGATCGAGCACTTGTATTCGAGCCCTCGAGGCCCCTGGCTTGTATTATGATGCTTGTATGACTTATTTTATTTGTAGAGTTGTGTTGTGATATCTTCCCGTGAGTCCCTGATCTTGATCGTACACGTTTGCGTGTATGATTAGTGTACGATTGAATCGGGGGCGTCACAAGTTGGTATCAGAGCCGACTGCCTGTAGGAATCCCCCTTCCAACTCCTTGGCCGAAGTCGAGTATAGACTTTACAAAACTTTTACAGACATGGCTGTGCGGCCCATGGGCCCACGTCACCATTGGGTGGTATTAGGATCTTTTACTCCTCGACCTTTACTCTGGGATTCTGAACTCTCTTCTATTCGGGTTAAACGATTTTTACTAAATTCTAACTTTTAGGTTCTCGAAAATACTTTCTACCGGAGGGGCCCTTCAGTCCGGATGATCATCGACTGCACCCGAAGATTTCGAAGATACTCTTTGATATTCTCTTGAGACTTTGTGCCCATCACTTTTGCTATTCCCGACCACCGATAAATCCGTATGGAAAACTACTTACACTTGCCATTCATACGATCATCCCCCATTGATCTTGTTATTACAAGATACCCCGAAGTTTTCTCTATTGTTCCGAGAATACTTTGTGCCTACTGCCTAGCAGTTCTTTGCCACATGAATACCCCTTCAAATAATTTCTCGCACTTATCGAGTATCCACTCGTCCCCAGTTGATTCATGTATTTCACAAAAGTCTTCGAAATGCCATTCGATCTTCCGAAAATCTCGAGCAGCCTATTCCTCTTGAAATTCTTGCTTGCTTGCATTATGGTTAGTCCCATAAGTCTCATAGTCTTATTGACATTCCTTGTCATTATCATTTTGAGTCTGTTGACTCAATATGTTTGCGAATACCCGCAAACATCATTGATCCTTATAAATTACCTTTCTGGCTGAGCTACCATTCTTTTAACTGGAATTGGTTCTCGACCAATCCAATTGTCGTTGATTGTACCCTAAGGCTATTCAACTTATCCATCCCTAATCAGAGCATTGCTTCTGATCCCTTGTTTTGGAAATCATAATTCCTTTGTTATCTAAGCATCGAATTATTCAGATGTTCTATAATCTGATGCCCATGCAATCTTTCTTCCTCTGATTGAGTACAGATACTCACATCAGCTCCGTTGTGGATCGCCCGATCCATTGTTGGATTTCATCCGACATCGTCCTTCATATTCAATAACCTTGTGAGCCTTTCCACGGGTGTATATTGCCTTTGGTAAATTGTATCCTCTGCTTGGCCAACCATGCTCTGCTTTCGAGCTTGTGTATTTAGTTTTGAAACTTGTGGTATATGTTCTAAGATGCCCCGATGGGTTGAACCTATGCCTTCCTTAATATGTGTGAACTCGAAAGTTTTCACGAGTCATACTCTTCTAGTATTTTGCCAGATAAAATTTCAACACTACAGCTTCATCGAACGTGAGAAGTGAATGAAAGATTATACATTGAAGAAGTGGGAGTCGACCTTGAACCTTGTGTTCATGCCCATGGGCACGATGTAGATCTTATCATTAAAAGCTTCTCTTAAATTAATTATTCCCTTGGTATAAGTTCAACTTATATCTGGGATCTGGCCTTTTGCAATCGTGGTTCCGGCCATGTTCTCCTTTTAAATACCATTTCTTGGACAAGTTGAAGTACTTGTCTTCTGCAGATCATTGCACCTGTCCAACCTTTACTTTGCTCTACCGTTGAGTATTAAACTCTGGTATCTCAAGAATATCATGGAACTGCATAACTTATTATGAGTTCTTCAAGTATTATATCTCACTGATTCCAATTTTCCCCGGGTTCTGAGTTGTTAGACACTCAAGGACATTGATAAGTGAATCAATTCCGCACTCCGATTCAATAAAGTAATCTCCGTTGATTATGAGTTTAATAATCCTTCAAGTCATTCCTAGCCTGATCGGCTATATCATTACCATGTTAAATTTTAACTGTGCTACCCGGTCCTTCTTCTCGTAGCACAATTATTTGGCGATGAGCTAAGCTTACGTTGATCTTCCTCCTCATATAACTTCGCCTTAAAAACAATGAGCTTGATTTCGAGTTTGTGTCGTATCTGTGGCTCCAATAATCTTTTGTTGCATCAGTCCTTTTGCTTGATGCAGTCGTTGTTCAATTGCTTCTTCGTGGATTCTCTCGACAACAAATTGTCGTGATCATCATCAACATTTTGACTCCTTCCAGGATATCAATGGAATTCTTGATGATAAGTGCCATCCTCGTTCCTTGGTAATTTCAGTTACCATCAACAACATCCTTACCTTCCTTTCATCACAAACTTGTTCATGTTATGGATGCAATTTACTATCCAGCTCGTATTATGATCTACCTTGAAGTATTACTGCCTTTTGTCAAGGATGTTGTGAGAATTTCACCACCTCTTAAGAATTCTTGTTATTGTGATGCTTCTCGCCATCACCATTCTTTTCTTGGTCCCCGTGTTGAGTGAACTCTGTTGTGCGAATTCAAAACTTCTAGCAACCATATTGCTTTGAAGATTATGGTCGACATTTCCTTCTTAGACCATTGGATATCGGATCACCATTCTAAACATTGATCATGTACCTATGCCCATATTTCGGGTGCACCTTTCAACCAATGTTTACTCGTGGATGTTCTCCTCGAGCATACATAATTATATCATTTGATCTGACAAGTGTTATCTCCTTGCTCAGATAATTATGGAAATCCATCTTTTGGGAATCTCAATGAATTGTCGCTGAGTCCCTCAGCCACCTCCTAACCCTCTCCTTGATTTAATGATGAACTCTTGTTTTGGAACTTGCTTCCTTGGTTCATTTCCCGAGAATCTTACAATGACAAACCGTCAATTGGTGTCGCACCCTCTCTTCTCAGGCATCATGAGTCAGAGGTATCCTAACACCGACCAGATCTTAATCTCGGTCAGATATGGTGGTTGGGACAACTCTCCATGAGCTATGATGTTGGTCCTTTGATGACCCGGTAATATGATGTCATGCCTAACACCCCTGGCTGGAGGACCTATCATTATAATTTCTTCTACAAGGATAACCATTCTTCCTGGAGGAAATTGTAAGACTTATTTTATAAGTTGTTCCTGATGGATCTTTTGTGTATCCAAAGTCCGACCTTTGCTTGAAGACCCTGCCAATGCTATCTCGAAGCATGTCTGTGGTACTCCGATTTTCAATAACAACATTTGAAGCACAATGCAAAACTCTCTTTATCAATTATCCAAACACTGTTGTATGGGTAATGTCATTTAATTTCTTCCCCCCTTTCCTAAAGGGTTTTCTATGTTATATCCTGTCATGGATATCATGCTCTGGTTGTCCTTGGGAAGGATATACCCTTGAAATATGTGTTTAAACACATTTTCCTTTCCATCGTTCTGTTTAATCTGATAATCATATTTTCCTTTCCGTTGGTCGGTTTAACGTTGCTTGTGATCTATATGAGCTAAGCCGTAATATTCTCTTGCTTATGTAAACACCCCCAGTGTACAATTCTGTCAGCAAGACCCTATTGCATTTGTCGATAACATTCCGGTAGCCACCGATGGACGAGAACTTTGCCTATTGGTCCGCCTCGTTTCGACGAGCAGGAAAATGGTTCTCTTCGTCCCTCGCCCTTGGTACCGATGTTGTTGCCGACATAAATGACAGGCTATCCTCTAACATGCCTTGCTTACATGATCACGCAAGATGTCACCACTCCTTCTACTTTTAACCCACATGGTGGGCCCATAACCCATAGTTCCACAGGATCGAAACCTGATTCTTCTACACACCCCCATTTCCAAAGTTATTCCACCCGCTTGGCTTCATAGGTAATTCACGGGCCACCTTCATAGTGATCTATTCTGGTACCAGATGCAATACTTTCCCATTGCTCTGAACCCCTGTCACATTTTGTTTCAGGCCACAAACGGTTGCCTATCCACTTGAAACTCCTTATTTCACCTTCTTAATTTACTCTCGATGACTTTCTTGAATTTCAACTCAGGAGGTGACTCTATACCTCGTTCACTGAGATAGCCCCTAGGTACTTAACATGTATTGAACTTCGTACTTCACGAGTTTTCCCCCTTATCTTTTTCGTAAGTACAACGGAGACCCCGAAGGAAGAATGACGACTTCATCATGATGCCCGTATGCATTTAATGGAAGACATCAATGCTATGGATCAACCTCTTTGAGAAGAGCAACCAGGGCCGAGAAGATCTGTTAGAATTTCGTAAGCAGAACTTCCCCCATACTCCATCTCTTAAATCTCGGGACGAGATTTCTTGTAGTAGAGGAGATTTGTGACGCCTGGATAATTAAGCTACAGTAACCTCTGCTAAATATGCCACGTCACCTCCGTCACTGTTTAATCTCGCGTCGGTTCGAAACTTTTCAAATTCAAAATTTAAATATTGTCAAACATCAACAGTTTTCAAACATCGAAACAAAAATGTTCGGGTTGTGCCGAATATCACAGAGGTAATTATAGTAAAGAAAACACAAATTTATCAAATACTTAAATGCCCTAAGTTGAATTAAAACAGTTAAAGAAAATAAATTGAAGGAAAGAAATAAGAACAGAATACAAAAAAAAGGAGGAGAAGGCCCCCCCTGCTGGACCGCGGCCCAGCTGGCCATCGGGCCAACCAGGCCGGCCCAGGTCGGCCCCCACTCCTCTCCCTTATCCACTCCTCCCCCCCACTCCCCACCGACAGCCCCCACTCCCCCTCGAAATATCCCCCCTCTCCCCCG
>NC_041392.1:279510162-279597015 GCF_002162155.2 Triticum dicoccoides | reverse complement strand
GTCACCGACCCGCGCCACTCGCCGGGGCCCTGCCGCCCGCCACACCGTCTCCATCGCCTGCACCTCGACGTCGCCTCGGAGCCGACGACCTCCCCGCCTTGTCACCTCCCCGACCCCGGAGGCCGCCGCTCGCCGCCCCACCGTTGCTACCTCGCCGGCGCCTCATCCCCGCCGGCCTTCTTCCTCTTCGTCGGCGTCCCCATCAACCCCACGAGCCCCGCTGCCCCGTCCCTGCTCCTCGATGTGAGCCTCGCCTCCTCCCCTTCCCCCGTACGCCCGAGTTCCGGGCGACGCAAGCCTCCGCCCTTCTCACCGTGGCCTCGCCTCGCAACCGACCGCCTTAGCCGCCTATCCGCGTCGCCGGCACCTGGCCGCACCGGCCAGGGTCGCCGCCATCCCCGCCTCCCAGCACCCCGGCCACCCACTGGCCGCTGACGGCCCTCTTGTGCAACCCCGCACCGGCGCCAGGCTGCACCTCTTGCTCTCGCCCCTCTGCCCCGCCCCCGGACATCGGCCTCCCCCTGCTCCGGCGCCCCTGCCGTGGCCGGCGACCAGGATCCGCAGCGCCCAATCGGGCTGGGCGCTAGCGCCCGACGCCCGCGCCGACTCCACCCGCTAGCGCCCCGCCCGCTAGGCCTCTGTGCCACAGACAAACGGGCCCCAACCCCCCTTAAAAAAACAGAATTAAAAATAAAAATAATAAATAAGAATAAAAATGATTTAATAAAATTAATTATTAATTAATTAATTATCTAATGAATTAATTAAGTTAATTAATCCGGTTTAAATTAATTTAATTAACTAGTTAGGTTAATTAAATAGTAATTAAATTAGCTAATCTGTAATTAACCTAAACAGTGTATGACAGGTAGGTCCCACTGGACCCACCTGTCAGGTTGACCAAGTCAACTCTGTTGACTGCTGATGTCAGCATGACATCATGTTGATGTCATTAATCTGTTTTTCGAATTAATTGAATAATTAATTAAATTTCAGAAATTAATAAAATCTTTAAAAAATCATATCTTTTAATCCGTAACTCGGATTAAAATATTTTCAACATGAAAGTTGCTCAGAACGACGAGACGAATCCGGATACGCAGCCCTTTCGTCTGCCACACACCCCTAACATATCAAACTCGCAACTTTCCCCCTTCGGCTCCTCTTCCCAAAAACACGGAACACCGGGAATACGTTCCCGGATGTCCTCCCCCTTCGTCGGTATCACCTCCTACCGCGTTAGGGCACACCTAGCATCGTTACTTGTCATGTCATGCATCGATATGCATCTGTTTACATGGTATTCATTGTTTCTTCCCCCTCTTCTCTTCGGTAGACTACGAGACCGACGCTGCTGCTGCCCAGTTAGACTACGGAGTTTACGACCCCTCTCTCTTGACAGAGCAACCAGGCAAGCCCCCCCCCCTTGATCACCAGATATCGCCTATTCTACTCTATACTGCTTGCATTAGAGTAGTGTAGCATGTTACTGCTTTCTGTTATACCTATCCTGATGCATAGCCTGTCCTTGATACTACTGTTGTTACCTTTACCTGCAATCCTATATGCTTAGTATAGGATGCTAGTATATTCATCTGTGGCCCTACATTCTTGTCCGTCAGCCGTGCTATACTATCGGGCCGTGATCACTCGGGAGGTGATCACGGGTATATACTATATACTTTATACATGATACATGTGAAGACTAAAGTCGGGTCGACTGGTGGAGCACCCGCGAGTGGATCTTTGTGGCGGAGCGACAGGGCAGGTTGAGACCGCCTAGGAGAGAGGTGGGCCTGGCCCTGTTCGGCGTTCGCGGATACTTAACACGCTTAACGAGATCTTGGTATTTGATCTGAGTTGGCTACGAGCCTATACGCACTAACCAACTACGTGGGAAAGATATGGGCACTCGGCGTCGTGGTATCAGCCGAAGCACTTCGTGACGCCAGCGACTGAGTGGCGCGCGCCGGATTGGAACGTAAGCCTGCTCTTGTATTAAGGGGGCTAGTTCTGCTTTCGGCCGCGTACGCAACGTGTAGGTGTGCTATGGGCGATGGGCCCAGACCCCTGTGCGCTTAGGTTTAGACCGGCGTGCTGGCCTCTCTGTTGAGCCTAGGTGGGGCTGCGACGTGTTGATCTTTCGCGGCCGGGCATGACCCGGGAAAGTGTGTCCGGCCAAATGGGATCAAGCGTGTTGGGTAAGTTGGTGCACCCCTGCAGGGAAGTTAATCTATTCGAATAGCCGTGATCTTCGGTAACAGGACGACTTGGAGTTGTACCTTGACCTTATGACAACTAGAATCGGATACTTAATAAAACACACCCTTCCAAGTTCCACAGACAACCCGGTGATCGCTTTTCCACAGGGCGACGAGGGGAGGATCGCCGGGTAGGATTATGCTATGCGATGCGACTGGAGATGCTACTGGAGATGCTACTTGGAGATGCTACTTTGAGATGCTACTTGGAGATGCTACCTGGAGATGCTACTGGAGATGCTACTTGGAGATGCTACTTGGAGATGCTACTTGGAGATGCTACTTGGAGATTCTACTTGGAGATGCTACTTGGAGATGCTACTTGGAGGACTTCAATCTACTCTCTTCTACATGCTACAAGACGGAGGCTGCCAGAAGCGTAGTCTTCGACAGGATTAGCTATTCCCCTTTTATTCTGGCATTCTGCAGTTCAGTCCACCGATATGGCCCTTTACACATATACCCATGCATATTCACGGTTGCTTTTCTCCCTCTTTTCCCCTTTCCCTTCTACCTGGTTGTCGCAACCAGATGCTGGAGCCCTGGAGCCAGACGCCACCGTCGACGATGATTCCTACTACACTGGAGGTGCCTACTACTACGTGCAGGCTGCTGACGACGACCATGAGTAGTTTAGGTGGATCCCAGGCAGGAGGCCTGCGCCTCTTTCGATCTGTATCCTAGTTTGTGCTAGCCTTCTTAAGGCAAACTTGTTTAACTTATGTCTGTACTCAGATATTGTTGCTTCCGCTGACTCGTCTATGATCGAGCACTTGTATTCGAGCCCTCGAGGCCCCTGGCTTGTATTATGATGCTTGTATGACTTATTTTATTTGTAGAGTTGTGTTGTGATATCTTCCCATGAGTCCCTGATCTTGATCGTACACGTTTGCGTGTATGATTAGTGTACGATTGAATCGGGGGCGTCACAGAGAGTAATTGACAAAGTTCTCTAGTCACTATCACCGAGTTACTTGAACTTAGTGATGAACTATAATACGCAAGGGATGACAAAAGTAATTCCCAAGCTCTTCGAGATGCTGAAATCGATGAAGGTAGAAATCAATAAAAGCATTAAGTGTTGATGGTTGACAAAGACCACTAGTTTCAAAAAGGGCAAAGGGAAGAAGGGGAACTTCAAGAAGAACGGCAAGCAAGTTGCTGCTCAAGTGAAGAAGCCCAAGTCTGGACCTAAGCCTGAGACTGAGTGCTTCTCCTGCAAAGGGACTGGTCACAAGAAGCGGAACTGCCCCAAGTATTTGGCGGATAAGAAGGATGGCGAGGTGAACAAAGGTATATTGGATATACATGTTATTGATGTGTACTTTACTAGTGTTTATAGCAACCCCTCGATATTTGATACTAGTTCAGTTGCTAAGAGTAGTAACTTGAAACAGGAGTTGCAGAATGAACAGAGACTAGTTAAGGGTGAAGTGAGGATGTGTGTTGGAAGTAGTTCCAAGAATGGTATGATCATCATCGCACACTCCCTATATTTTCGGGATTAGTGTTGAACCTAAATAAGTGTTATTTGGTGTTTGCATTGAGCATGAATATTATTTGATCATGTTTATTGCAATACAGTTATTCATTTAAGTTAAGAATAATTGTTATTCTGTTTACATGAATGAAACCTTCTATGGTTATACACCCAATGAAAATGGTTTGTTGAATCTCGATCGTAGTGATACACATATTCATAATATTGAAGCCAAAAGATGCAAAGTTAATAATGATAGTGCAACTTATTTGTGGCACTGTCGTTTAGGTTATATTGGTGTAAAGCGCATGAAGAAAATCCATGCCGATGGGCTTTTCGAATCACTTGTTTATGAATCAGTTGATGCTTGCGAACCATGCCTCATGGGCAAAGATGACTAAGACTCCGTTCTCTAGAACAATGGAGCGAGCAACTGACTTATTGGGTATAATACATACTAATGTATGAGGTCCGATGAGTGTTGAGGCTCGCAGCGGGTATCGTTATTTTTTGACCTTCACAGATGATTTGAGCAGATATGGGTATATCTACTTAAAGAAACATAAGTCTGCAACATTTGAAAAGTTCAAAGAATTTCAGAGTGAAATGGAAAATCATCGTAACAAGAAAATAAAGTTTCTACAATATGATCGTAGAGGCGAATATTTGAGTTACGAGTTTGGTCTTCAATTAAAACAATGTGGAATAGTTTCACAAACTCATGCCACCTGGAACACCACAGCGTAATGGTGTGTCCGAACGCCATAACCGTACTTTATTTGATATAGTGCAATCTATGATGTCTCTTACCGATTTACCACTATCGTTTTGGGGTTATACATTAGAGACAGCTGCATTCACATTAATAAGGGCACCATCTAAATCTGTTGAGACGACAACGTATGAACTGTGGTTTAGCAAGAAACCTAAGCTGTCGTTTCTTAAAGTTTGGGGTTGCGATGCTTATGTGAAAAAGTTTCATCTTGATAAGCTCAAACCCAAGTCGGAGAAGTGTGTCTTCATAGGATACCCAAAAGTAACTATTGGGTACACCTTCTATCACAGATCTGAAGGCAAGATATTTGTTGCTGAGAATGGATCCTTTCTAGAGAAGGAGTTTCTCTTGAAAGAAGTGAGTGGGAGGAAAGTATAACTTGATGAGGTAACTGTACCTGCTCCCTTATTGGAAAGTAGTTCATCACAGAAATATGTTTATGTGACTCCTACACCAATTAGTGAGGAAGCTAATGATGATGATCATGTAACTTCAGATCAAGTTACTACCGAACCTCGTAGGTCAACCAGAGTGAGATCCGCACCAGAGTGGTACGGTAATCCTGTTCTAGAGGTCATGTTAATTGACCATGATGAACCTATGAACTATGAGGAAGCGATGATGAGCCCAGATTCCGCGAAATGGCTTGAGACCATGAAATCTGAGATGGGATCCATGTATGAGAACAAAGTGTGGATTTTGGTTGACTTGCCCGATGATCGGCAAGCCATAGAAAATAAATGGATCTTCAAGAGGAAGACGGACGCTGATAGTAGTGTTACTATCTACAAAGCTAGACTTGTCGAAAAAGGTTTTGACAAAGTTCAAGGTGTTGACTACGATGAGATTTTCTCACTCATAGAGATGCTTAAGTCTGTCTGAATCATGTTAGCAATTGCCACATTTGATGAAATCTGGCAAATGGATATCAAAAATTGCATTCCTGAATGGATTTCTTGAAGAAGAGTTGTATATGATGCAACTAGAAGGTTTTAACGATCCAAAGGGTGCTAACAAAATGTGCAAGCTCCAGCGATCCATCTATGGACTGGTGCAAGCATCTCGGAGTTGGAATATACACTTTGATGAGTTGATCAAAGCATATAGTTTTATACAGACTTGCGGTGAAGCCTGTATTTACAAGAAAGTGAGTGGGAGCTCTGTAGCATTTCTGATATTATATGTGGATGACATATTGCTGATTGGAAATGATATAGAATTTCTGGATAGCATAAAAGGATACTTGAATAAAAGTTTTTCAAAGAAAGACCTCGATGAAGCTACTTACATATTGAGCATCAAGATCTATAGAGATAGATCAAGACGCTTGATAAGTTTTTTTCAATGAGTACATACCTTGACAAGATTTTGAAGTAGTTCAAAATGGAACGGTCAAAGAAGGAGTTCTTGCCTATGTTGCAAGGTGTGAAGTTGAGTAAGACTCAAAACCCGACCACGGCAGAAGATAGAGAGAGAATGAAAGTCATTCCCTATGCCTCAGCCATAGGTTCTATAAAGTATGACATGCTGTGTACCAGACCTATTGTATACCCTGCCCTGAGTTTGGCAAGGGAGTACAATAGTGATTGAAATAGGTATTGAGATACCGACGATTGAATCTCGGGCAAGTAACATACCGATGACAAAGGGAACAACATATGTTGTTATGCGGTTTGACCGATAAAGATCTTCATAGAATATGTGGGAGCCAATATGAGCATCCAGGTTCCGCTATTGGTTATTGGCCAAAGACATGTCTCGGTCATGTCTACATAGTTCTCGAACCCTTAGGGTCCGCACGCTTAAAGTTTCGGTGACGATTGTATTATGAGTTTATGTGATTTGATGTACCGAAGGTAGTTCGGAGTCCCGGATGAGATCGGGGACATGACGAGGAGTCTCGAATGGTCGAGACGTAAAGATCAATATATTGGACGACTATATTCGGACGTCGGAAAGGTTCCGAGTGATTCGGGTATTTTCGGAGTACCGGGAGTTACGGGAATTCACCGGGAGAAGTATTGGGCCTTATTGGGCCATACGGGAATAGAGGAGAGAGGCCAAAAGGAAGGAGGCGCCCCCCCCCCTCTGGTCCGAATTGGACAAGGGGTGCAGCCCCCATTTTCCTTTTCCCTCTCCCCCTCTTTCCTTCTCTCCTACTCCGGAAAGGAAAGGGGAATCCTACTAGGACTTGGGAGTCCTAGTAGGACTCCCCACACTTGGCGCGCCCCCTCTAGGGTCGGCCTCTCCCTCCCTCCTTTATATACGGGGGCAGGGGGCACCTCTAGACACAGAAGTTGATCTGTTGATCTCTCCCAGC
This sequence comes from Triticum dicoccoides, assembly GCF_002162155.2. Lineage (NCBI taxonomy): Eukaryota > Viridiplantae > Streptophyta > Magnoliopsida > Poales > Poaceae > Triticum > Triticum dicoccoides. Next base: position 279,590,179 of record NC_041392.1, on the reverse strand, counting down.
CGTGTGTGGTGCCCCCCTCCACCATAATCCCCCTCGATCATATTGTAGCGGTGCTTAGGCGAAGCCCTGCGTCGGTAGCATCATCATCACTGTCACCATGCCTTCGTGCTGACAGAACTCTCCCTCAAAACTCTGTTGGATCGGAGTTCGTGGGACGTCATCGAGATGAACGTGTGCTGAACCGGAGGTGCCGTACGTTCGGTACTTGATCGGTCGGATCGTGAAGACGTACGACTACATCAACCATGTTGTGCTAATGCTTCCGCTTTCGTTGTACGAGGGTACATGGACAACACTCTCCCCTCTCGTTGCTATGTAACACCATGATCCTGTGTGTGCGTAGGAAAATTTTGAAATTACTACGTTCCCCAACAGTCGTCCCCTTATATACACGGGTTGACGCCCTACGTCCTACAGAGTCCCGGCCGGCTCATACAACGTGTCCGGCTCGATGACGTGTCTTACATGCCTTATATTACAAGTCTATTCATACATGGCCATTTATACTTACGGGCCCTCAGCCGCCCCTGGGCCTGGGCCTATCATAAGCCTAACTGTGAACTGCCACCTTGTATACTCTTGGGCTTCATACAGGTGAACCATCATTGTGGTTGACCCGGCCCCTTCTGGGCGGGTCATATCCGCAACATTAGGCCCCAGGTTGATTTGAACTTTGTTCATGTCAATCTTCAATATTTAGAAAAAATCCATCTACAATTGCTGTGAAAACCTAGCAACCCGCCATGATGTCTTCTCCAAGAATTCTGGAAACCCGCCACGACGTCATCTTAACGGATCTTTATCTTCAACGTCTTTCCGAAAATTGAGGCGTCCAATTAGCTGGATAATCATCATTTTTGCCTCCTCGTCTTTCGCGCCTGCCTATCGCCCCTTTCCTTATAAATAGGATCCGAAGCCATCTCACATTTTTCTCCTTCTTCCTTCTCTCGCAACCCCTCTACCGCTCGAGATCCACCGCCATCGCAGAGCACTTCGTCTTCCTCAACCTCGGCCGCTGCATCAGCCTGAGTCGATCCAGATAATGGCGGCGACCCTCCACAGCAGATCGGTGGTTGTAAGTTTCTGCCTTTCATGCCTTAGATCCGCACTAGGGTTTGCGAGCTTCTTCGTGTTCTTCATAGTTCGTCGGAGTTCATCGTAGTTCACCGTCCAGGCTATACCACAAGCTTCTTTAATCTGAGAACGGCGTTAAACTGATGTAGTAGCTGTTTTATTTCTACTTTCAGTATCAGTAGATCCCCTTTCTTGGAAGAAAAATCTTGTGCAAGCTCATGAACTCATATGTACTGACTTTTAGGTCTAGAATTATTTTTCTTTTCTGAACAGCCATTGATCCAAAATAATATCCGCAGTCTGTGAAACTTGTTTACCTTAGTACTTAACCAATTTTTTGTTGCTGGCAACTTTTGAATATCCTTAGTCATGGTGGCTTACCATGCCGGGTTATTTTTCCTTCATATACCATTAGCCCTTATTTAAGCCACCATTACACATTTGTATTGCAATCATTAACTTGTAATTCCACCAATTAATCTGAACCGGCAAATTACTTCCTTTTTAGCTTGTCTTTTCGTCATGCCACCAAAGACGACCACATTTTGCAACTGGGTCCCTTCCATAGTTACTGAGGACACTCTGAAGGATTTTGTCACCGTTGGGTATTTACCAGAGAAGAGCGTCATGCCTTACCGCGCCCTGACCCGGCCGAAGAAAAGCCTTAGCCAAAAGATGGTGTAATCACCGTCTTCACTGATCATATGAATCGGGGTTTTTCACCGCCCGGCTCAAAATTCTTCAGAGAGGTCCTGCATTTTTGCAAGCTTCATACGCAAGACATTGGACCCAATTCCATATCAAACATTTGTAATTTCCAAGTTCTCTGCGAGGTTTATCTTCAAGAAGAACCTACTGTTGAACTCTTCAGTGAGTATTTCTATTTGAACCGCCAGAATGAATATACCAACAGCCCCAGCTTGGAACTTGGTGGGATTTCGATTCAGCGCAGACGGGATGCTGTCTTTCCTCTAGTAGTCTTGCCAAGCCATACCAAGGACTAGAACCAAACTTGTTTCTATTGCAAAGACACGTCGCCAGCTGATGAAAAACCAATGCCGGGTTATCGCGTTGAGCGTCTTGACGCTAAATATTCACTCCCTGATAAGTTTTCTGTCGCTGAACATCGCTGAACGTAAGAAACTTACCCGAACCATCAAAAGGGTTCAAGCCTTGCTAGGAAATGGCTTAACTGGAGTTGACTTGATCTGCTATTGGATCGCATGGCGGATCATCTCTCTGAGCCCCCGATCTGACTTGATGTACAACTACAACATAGGAGCAGATGATCCATTACGTTATAGCTCCCTACGTCTGACTGAAGAAGCCATTGTTGAAATGTCGACCACCCTTGTCAATAGGAAATATGAAGACTGCAGGAAAGTAGGATTGGATCCTTTCTGCAAACTTAACCCGGCACCAGAGGTAAATCCTCTTGACTCCTTTTTCTTCAACAGTTAAGTGTTTGCATGAGTTTCAATCTGTTATTTTTTCTACATGATAAATCTGACTTTTGGAAGGCCAAATATGATCATGAGGCTGCCAAAAAAGCGAGAGCCGCCACAATGGCTGCCAAGAAGATGGCCAGAAAATCTAAGAAGAAACCAACTGCTTCTGACTTGTTCAAGTTGGATGACGTCTTTGAGTCGGAGGTATCCCTTGACTCTCTTGGCCTGCTTTTTAACAACCTTATTGACACTGACTATTACCAGGATGACACGGGGGCCAGCCAGGCAGTAGAAGAAGAGGTAACTATTATTTCCTCCAACTCAGAACCTTTGCCAAGGCAGAAACCTCGGCGGGTAACCCGAAGAGTAAGGTTTTCACACCCCTTGGCTTATTTAGATCCTCATTCTCTTTTGAAAAAGCGGCAACATGAGAGCCGCCGTCAGACTCGGACCGGTGGAGACGATGAGTTACCCACTGGCTTACCGAAAACTCCTTGGAAACGCCAGAATGAGATTCTTTTACATCTTAACTCTAACGAACGAGTCACTTTTATAAATCACTCAACCATAATTCCATTTTTTGCAGGAGATTGCTCGTTCCTCCTTTGGTGATTTCTCCCAAACTCAGCTGTCAGCTTTTAAGACCGCCCCGGGGTAAAGATAATTATCCTTCTTCTGCACCTTTATGCATGTATTGTTATACTGACTCTTTAAATTCTTCTTAGTGGTCAAGCAAAGCCCAACAAGGCCAAGGTGGCCAAACCGGCTGAAGACCCAAAAGTTGCTGAATCGGCGCAACCGACTCTTGCCTCGGAACAACCTGAAGCACCGGAAGACCCTGCTGTCAACGTTCAATCAGATCTTCCTGGGCCGTCTGTTGACGAAACCGTTCTCAATCCATCCACTACTGAGTCGTCATGCTCAGCTGATACGTCTCCAACGTATCTATAATTTATGAAGTATTCATGCTATTATATTATCTGTTTTGGATATTTATGGGCTTTACTAAACACTTTTATATTATTTTTGGGACTAACCTATTAACCGGAGGCCCAGCCCAAATTGTTGTTTTCTGGCCTATTTCAGTGTTTCGAAGAAAAGGAATATCAAACGGAGTCCAAACGGAATGAAACCTTCGGGAGAGTTATTTTCGGAATTGAAGCAATCCAGGAGACTTGGAGTAGACGTCAGGGAAGCTTCGAGGAAGCCACGAGGCAGGGAGGTGCGCCCTACCCCCTGGGCGCGCACCCACCCTCGTGGGCCCCTCGTGGCTCCCCTGACCAACTTCTTTTGCCTATATAGGTCCATATACCCTAAAAACATCGGGGAGCATAATAGATCAGGAGTTCCACCGCCAGAAGCCTCCGTAGCAACCAAAAACCAATCTAGACCCGTTCGGGCACCCTGTTCCGGCACCCAACCGGAGGGGGGAATCCCGCTCCGGTGGCCATCTTCATCATCCCGGCGCTCTCCATGACGAGGAGGGAGTGGTCCACCCTCGGGGCTGAGGGTATGTACCAGTAGCTATGTGTTTGATCTCTCTCTCTCGCGTGTTCTTGAGGTGGTACGATCTTGATGTATCGCGAGCTTTGCTATTATAGTTGGATCTTATGATGTTTCTCCCCCTCTACTCTCTTGTGATGGATTGAGTTTTCCCTTTGAAGTTATCTTATCAGATTGAGTCTTTAAGGATTTGAGAACACTTGATGTATGTCTTGCACGTGCTTATCTATGGTCACAATGGGATATCATGTGATCCACTTGATGTATGTTTTGGTGATCAACTTGCGAGTTCTGTGACCTCGTGAACTTATGCATAGGGGTTGGCACACGTTTTCATCTTGACTCTCCAGTAGAAACTTTGGGGCACTCTTTGAAGTTCTTTGTGTTGGTTGAATAGATGAATCTAAGATTGTGTGATGCATATCGAATAATCATACCCACGGATACTTGATGTGACATTGGAGTATCTAGGTGACATTAGGGTTTTGGTTGATTTGTGTCTTAAGGTGTTATTCTAGTACGAACTCTATAATAGATCGAACGGAAAGAATAACTTTGAGGTGGTTTCGTACCCTACCATAATCTATTCGTTTGTTCACCGCTATTAGTGACTTTGGAGTGACTCTTTGTTGCATGTTGAGGGATAGATATATGATCCAATTATGTTATTATTGTTGAGAGGACTTGCACTAGTGAAAGTATGAAGCCTAGGCCTTGTTTCCTAGCATTGCAATACCGTTTGTGCTCACTTTTATCATTAGTTACCTTGCTGTTTTTACATTTTCAGATTACAAAGACCTTTATCTACCATCCATATTCCACTTGTATCACCATCTCTTCGCTGAACTAGTGCACCTATACAATTTGCCATTGTATTGGGTGTGTTGGGGACACAAGAGACTCTTTGTTATTTGGTTGCAGGGTTGTTTGAGAGAGACCATCTTCATCCTACGCCTCCCGCGGATTGATAAACCTTAGGTCATCCACTTGAGGGAAATTTGCTACTGTCCTACAAACCTCTGCACTTGGAGGCCCAACAACGTCTACAAGAAGAAGGTTGTGTAGTAGACATCAAGCTCTTTTCTAGCGCTGTTGCCGGGGAGGTGAGTGCTTTAAGTTATATCTTTAGATCTTGCAATCGAATCTTTTTGTTTCTTGTTTTAGCACTAATTTAGTTTATAAAAGAAAACTACAAAAAATGGAATTGAGTTTGCCTCACACGCTTCATATTTTTAATATCTTTCGTGAGAATGATGGAAAGGAAAATTGTCCTCAAATTCTAGAAGAAGAAGTCTATAAAATGTTTGGCACTAAATCTATGAATGATGTGCATGATTGCAATGTTGTTAGTATGAACTCCTTGAATATCCATAGTACTAATGATGATTGCACCAGTCATGATGAAAATGTTTCTTATAAGCATGTCAACTTTTGTGGAGTGCATAGAGTTTGCAAGTACATACCAAATAGGGAAGATAGATTTTGCAAGAGGCATAAGTATTTAGAATCTAAATGGTTGCAAGAGAGGCTAGATGTTCGTGCTGAAAATTTAAAATTTCTTCACCATACTTTTGAACTTTGCAATGAACATGGTCATGTAAATCTCCAATGCAAATTGTTCCATGATCGTATCGTGCCCAAAAATTGTGATAATTTGATTTCCCTTGCACATCATAATGAACTTAGTTTGCTTTTGGGTTATGAAGAAATGAAATGTATAACTAAGCATATTCCAGAATATAACCTTGAGAAATTCCTCGATATTGATCTAGAAGAAATTTTTATGTATTGTGCGGTGAATTGCATTGAAAATCCTTATATTGCCAATTACATAAAGAAAAGAAAAGAAATAGAGGATGAAGGGAATACTATGAAAGGGAAGAGGCTTCCCAATATCCTCCTATTATTTCTTATGATGAATCAGGTAACGAGGAGGAGCCTTCTATTCAACCAATCTCATCAATAAGGAGCTCCAAAAAGAGGATTGAACCCACACATGATGTGAAGAATAAAAAGAAAAGACGGAGAAGCAAAGGTAAAAATGTATCCCTCCCAAATGATGTTGCTCCTACTACTCATTATGATGATGATAATTATTATACAATTGGTGCTATCCATACTATTAATGATGAGAGTGATTATGCTTATGATATGAAAAGGCCCAAGCTTGGGGATGCTATGTTTGATGAGGATGACATGTTTGAGAATATATTTGCTGCAATTAATGTTTGTCCCAAGCTTGGGGATGCTATGTTTAATGAAGATGATATTTCTAGCCTCCCAAGTTTTGATATGCAAATTTTTTATGATGATAGCATGCCTCCTACTTATGATGATTATATTGATGAAAGTGGGTTTGGAAGAGTGTCAACTTTAGGAAGTAATGATCCCACTATTTTGGAGGATGTTGAATCTTATTGTGATAATTATGAAACTGGATTTGGGGAGGTCATGACTTTATTTAGTAATGATTCCACTATCTCGGAAGAGGTTTCAATCGATTATGATGAGAACAAAGTTGCTACTTATGATGATTATTGTGATCATACTTATGCTATAAAAAGTAGTGATGATTATAATAAAACTTTTCATGATTATTATTACCCTTTTTCTGAACCTTACTCTCTTAATGTGGAAACAATTTATAGTATTCGAGTTTCTTATGATACTCCCACTATTCCGAATGAGAAGAATCTTGCTTATGTGGAGACTAGTAAATTTTCTATGCTTGTAGATCATGGAAAGAATACTGTTGAATTCATTCATGATGCTACTGAAAATTACTATGAGGGAGGAACATATGCTTGTAGGAATTGCAATAATATCAAGTTTCCTCTCTATGTGCTTAAAGTTTTGAAGTTATGCTTGTTTTGCCCTCCTATGCTAGTTGATTATGGTTCCCACAAGTTGTTTGCTCACAAAATCCCTATGCATAGGAAGTGGGTTATACTTAAATGTGCTAGTCATATTATTCATGATGCTCTCTTTATGTTACAATTCTTATCTTTTATGTGAGCATCATTGAAATCATCATGCCTAGCTAGGGGCGTTGAACGATAGCGCTTGTTGGGAGGCAACCCAATTTTATTTTTGTTCCTTGATTTTTGCTCCTGTTTAGTAATAAATAATTCATATAGCCTCTGTTTAGATGTGGTTTTATGTTTTAATTAGTGTTTGTGCCAAGTAGAACCTTTGGGAAGACTTGGGTGAAGTCTTTGCGATCTTGCTGTAAAAAACAGAAACTTTAGCGCTCACGAGATTTGCTGCCATTTTTTAATGGAGAGTGATATTTAGTCAATTCCTTTTGAAGATGATTAATAGATAAATTCCTCAGGTCCACCAATTTATTTGAGATTTTTTGAGTTCCATAAGTATACGTTTGATCCAGATTAATACAGACTGTTCTGTTTTTGACAGATTCTATTTTCTATGTGTTGTTTGCTTATTTTGATGAATCTATGAGTAGTATCGGAGGGTATGAACCATAGATGAGTTGTAATACAGTAGATATTACACCAAAATGAATTTAGAATGAGTTCACAACAGTACCTAAGTGGTGATTTATTTTCTTATACTAACGGAGGTTACGAGTTTTCTGTTAAGTTTTGTGTTGTGAAGTTTTCAAGTTTTGGGTAAAGATTCGATGGACTATGGAATAAGGAGTGGAAAGAGCCTAAGCTTGGGGATTCACAAGGCACCCCAAGTTAATATTCAAGGACAACCAAGATCCTAAGCTTGGGGATGCCCTGGGGCATCCCCTCTTTTGTCTTTGTTCATCGGTAACTTTACTTGGAGCTATATTTTTATTCACCACATGACATGTGTTTTGCTTGGAGCGTCAATTTATTTTGTTAGGATTTGCTTGCTGTTATTTAGAACAATGTTTTGCATCTTTTATTTCAATAAAAGTGGCATTGATAGCATTTACTATGCCTATTTTACAAGTCTTCATGTTGCTGTTTGAAAACAGAAAGTTTACGGCAGTTGCAAAAATTCCCTAGAAAAGTCAGAATGTGATAAAATGTTGAAACCTTTTGAATATTAAGCTATGATAAATTTAATACAGTGGGAATTTTCTTTCATAATTTTTGGAGCTAGGGAAGTATGGATCTTGCTGCATTCTTTACAGACTGCCCTTGTTTAGGCAGATTGCTGTTATGTTTGCATTGTTTGCATATGTTTGCTTCTTTAATGATTCTATTTGAGGATATGACTATTAAATATGCAGATGCATTTAGTATGCAATGTTGATTAATATTTTTAGTGATTTGCTACAGTAGAGTATGATAAGGTTTTTGCATTGGTTTATACTAACTTATCTCACGAGTCCTTGTTGAGTTTTGTGTGGATGAAGCTTTTGAGATTTAGGGAGACCGTGATATGAGAGGAATTAAGGAGACACAAAAGCTCAAGCTTGGGGATGCCCAAGGCATCCCAAGATAATATTTCAAGAAGTCTCAGGCGTCTAAGCTTGGGGAAGCCCCGGTTGGCATCCCACCTTTCTTCTTCGACAACTATCGGTTAGTATCGGTTGATCCTAAGTTTTTGCTTCTTCACATGATGAGTGCTATCCTTGAATTGTAGTTTTATTTTGTTTTGCTTGCTGTTTGAATAATATCTCAAGATCTGAAATCCTTAAATGGGAGAGTCTTCACATAGCTAAATAATTATTTAACTACTCATTGATCTTCACTTATATCTTTCGGAGTAGTTTGTGTTTCATTCACGTGCTTCACATATATCCTATGAGTAAATGGTTGAATGAATTGAATATAATAATATGAAATTATATATGTTTCATATGCTTATCCCATGGGGAGTAATGACTTCACATATAAGAAGTAGAGGTAGTAAATTTATTGAAGGTTAGCAAACATTGTATTGGTCACTTGAACAATTCATGAAAGAATATTGAGGGAAGAGAGATTTCACATATAAATATACTATCTTTGACATCTTTTGTAATTCTGAGCACTCATTAAAATATGACATGTTAAAATGTTGATGTTGTACAAGGAAGACAACGTAATGGGTGATGTTTTCTTATATCTGAAATAAAGTATATTGTCATGGATCATCCAACATGTTGAGCTTGCCTTTCCCCCCTCATGATAGCCAAATTCTTTGCACCAAGTAGAGATACTACTTGTGCTTCCAAACATCCCTTAAACCAGTATTGCCATGAGAATCCACCATACCTACCTATGGATTGAGTAAGATCCTTCAAGTAAGTTGTCATCGGTGCATGCAATAAAAATTGCTCTCTAAATATGTATGATCTATTAGTGCGGAGAAAATAAGCTTTATACGATCTTGTGATGTGGAAGCAATAAAAGCGACGGACTGCATAATAAAGGTCCCTATCACAAGTGGCAATATAAAGTGACGTTCTTTCGCATTAAGATTTTGTGCATCCAACTATAAAAGCGCATGACAACCTCTGCTTCCCTCTGCGAAGGGCCTATTTTTTATTCTTGTCTTATACCTTATGCAAGAGTCTTGGTGATCTTCACCTTTCCTTTTTACATTTTATCCTTTGGCAAGCACATTGTGTTGGAAAGATCCTGATATATATATCCAATTGGATGTAAGGCAACATGAACTATTATTGTTGACATTACCCTTGAGGTAAAAGGTTGGGAGGCGAATCTATAAGCCCCTATCTTTCTCTGTGTCTGATTAAAACTTTGAACCCATAAATATCACGTGAGGGTTAGCAATTGTGAAAGACTAAATGATAGTTGAGTATGTGAAGTTTGTTGAATCAAAGCTCTGACATAGACCCTTCCTAAAAATAAGAAGAATTGAATTGTTTGACGACTAATAACACGGTTTGTTAGTTTTTAAGAAAGTTTATGATCTATACTTTAACATGTGAATAGCTTGTTACTTGATCATGAGAAGTCCTATGAGTTGAGCTACTGTTGTGATATATAATGATGCTAGAAAAGGTGATTGAAATTACCATTGATCAAACTTGTGCACTTGCTAGCATTCACACTTCATAAATTCTTTCTTTTATCATTTACCTACTCGAGGACGAGCGGGAATTAAGCTTGGGGATGCTGATACGTCTCCAACGTATCTATAATTTATGAAGTATTCATGCTATTATATTATCTGTTTTGGATGTTTATGGGCTTTACTAAACACTTTTATATTATTTTTGGGACTAACCTATTAACCGGAGGCCCAGCCCAAATTGCTGTTTTCTTGCCTATTTCAGTGTTTCAAAGAAAAGGAATATCAAACGGAGTCCAAACGGAACGAAACCTTCGGGAGAGTTATTTTTGGAACGGAAGCAATCCAGGAGACTTGGAGTAGACGTCAGGGAAGCTTCGAGGAAGCCATGAGGCAAGGAGGCGCACCCTACCCCCCTGGGTGTGCCCCCCACCCTCGTGGGCCCCTCGTGGCTCCCCTGACCGACTTCTTTCACCTATATATGTCCATATACCCTAAAAACATCGAGGAGCAGAATAGATCGGGAGTTCCGCCGCCAGAAGCCTCCGTAGCCACCAAAAACCAATCTAGACCCGTTCTGGCACGCTGCCAGTGGGGGGAATCCCTCTCCGATGGCCATCTTCATCATCACGTCGCTCTCCATGACGAGGAGGGAGTAGTCCATCCTCGGGGCTGAGGGTATGTACTAGTAGCTATGTGTTTGATCTCTCTCTCTCTCTCTCTCTCTCTCTCTCTCTCTCGTGTTCTTGAGGTGGTACGATCTTGATGTATCACGAGCTTTGATATTATAGTTGGATCTTATGATGTTTCTCCCCCTCTACTCTCTTGTGATGGATTGATTTTTCCCTTTGAAGTTATCTTATCGGATTGAGTCTTTAAGGATTTGAGAACACTTGATGTATGTCTTGCACGTGCTTATCTGTGGTCACAATGGGATATCATGTGATCCACTTGATGTATGTTTTGGTGATCAACTTGCGAGTTCCTTGACCTCATGAACTTATGCATAGGGGTTGGCACACGTTTTCGTCTTGACTCTCCGGTAGAAACTTTGGGGCACTCTTTGAAGTTCTTTGTGTTGGTTGAATAGATGAATCTGAGATTGTGTGATGCATATCGTATAATCATACCCACGGATACTTGAGGTGACATTGGAGTATCTAGGTGACATTAGGGTTTTGGTTGATTTGTGTCTTAAGGTGTTATTCTAGTACGAACTCTATAATAGATCGAACGGAAAGAATAACTTTGAGGTGGTTTCATACCCTACCATAATCTCTTCATTTGTTCTCCGCTATTAGTGACTTTGGAGTGACTCTTTGTTGAATGTTGAGGGATAGATATATGATCCAATTATGTTATTGTTGTTGAGAGGACTTGCACTAGTGAAAGTATGAACCCTAGGCCTTGTTTCCTAGCATTGCAATACCGCTTGTGCTCACTTTTATCATTAGTTCCCTTACTGTTTTTATATTTTCAGATTACAAAAACCTTTATATACCATCCATATTGCACTTGTATCGCCATCTCTTCGCCGAACTAGTGCACCTATACAATTTGCCATTGTATTGGGTGTGTTTGGGACACAAGAGACTCTTTGTTATTTGGTTGCAGGGTTGTTTGAGAGAGACCATCTTCATCCTACGCCTCCCACGGATTGATAAACCTTAGGTCATCCACTTGAGGGAAATTTTCTACTGTCCTACAAACCTCTGCACTTGGAGGCCCAACAATGTCTACAAGAAGAAGGTTGTGTAGTAGACATCAAGCTCTAACCCGCTAGAGACTTACGGCAATGATGTTTTAATCACTGGTAGCAGATTCGTTGAACCGGGTAATCCAACTGTGCTGGCAAGACACTCTGCCAAGCAAGAGGTCATGGAGAGGCAGAAAGTTTGGTTTGATGTCTCCCACCACACCCATCTGATTATTAGCGAAGTACTATCTGGCTATCTTAGCCAAGTCAACTCCAGCCGTGACTCAGAAATTGAAATGGTCAAACCATTCTATCAGAAATATGAGGTATGTCATCCGGCTTATATATACATCCTGTCAGCCCCCAAGTCTTCTGATTATGAAAAAACTTGAATAATCTGTAGACTTTGAAATGTTTAGAAGCTTCTGTCCTAGACTCCCTCCAAGTCTGGTTTATATACTGTAAGCCCGGATTCTGGTGATAGCATAACCATTGCATTTGTAGTCCCCAAGGGCTGGTTTAATTAGTATGAATGAACCGTTTCTTCTAGCCAATATGTAACAGACAAATACTTTGACTAGATATCCTGATGAGTCGGCTGAAGCGATGAATAACACATCCGACTTACCTTAGGTAGGAAAAACAGCAATATGCATTAGCCCCCAAGTGCCAAGTGTTATTGCTTGCAAAGCACTTGGGACTTCTGAAAAAAAATCCAATTCCTTTGACAAGAAAATTACACTGACAGACATTAGCCCTCAAGTGCCAAGTGTTATTGCTTGCGAAGCACTTGGGACTTGCTTTTATAATCCGCCATGAAACTTAACAATCTTATTATGTATACAGGCTGCAACCGCAGAACTGGAATCTCAATTGACTGAAGCCAAGACCCGGCTGTCGACTCAGGAGACTGAAACAAAGAAAACTGAATCCAAACTCCAGTTGAGCATGTCTAAAGCAGAGAAACTGAAGACTAGTTTTAATGCAGAGAAAAAGTCTTGGACCGATGAGAAGACTACCCTGACGCAGCGTGCTGAAACGGCCGAGGCAGATCTGAAAGAAGTTACCGCTGAACTCACCAGTTTAAAGAACCGTGTGTCTCAGATGGTATCTGCAATCTTTGGTAAATCATTCTTACTTACTCAAAGTCTATATTTATCACCATAATGTAAGCCACCTACTTAACCCATTGGGAACACTTCACAGGTCCCCGGAGCAGCAATCTGAGTCAAAAAAGCTTGATAAAGCTCAATGTGGTTTACACTCTTGTGGAGAAATTGTATACTGGAGCTCAAGGGCTCTTGCCATTATCTCCCCAGCTAACCAAGGACCAAACTTATAGAGTGATGTCTTTAAGAAGCTATCCATCTTACCCGCCAGATTTCAAGAAGTCAAGTGTTCCTGTGCGAGAGCCGGAGCCGTAACTGCTTTAAGCCACTCCAAATCCTGGGTGCCGGAGCTAGACCCGGCGGACGTAGCCAAGGGGTACCCCATCTTTAAGGAAGATGGGAGTCCCTTCGACCAAGAAGACTTTGTTGCTTGTGTAAAAGAGATTCACCCTCATGCCACCATCATTGCCGAAGAAACCAACCTTACCAAGTATTAGCCGGGTTTTGATGCAGAAAATAAAAAGATGGCGACTCCTTCATATAAAGTGACGGATCTAATCCCGCCGGTTCGCCAGCACACTTTCACCCCGGAAATTGACCCGTCTGGTCTGATTGATGATGAGGCTAAGTTCGTCGCCCTTCATGGCTTCGATTGGTCCAAGCCCAATTTCCAAATGTTGGAGGAGGATGAACCGGCAAGGGATGAGTCGTAACCATCCAAACAACCCAGCAAGGATTGATGAACCGGCTTTAGTTTATCATCTGCTATGAGAGTTTAAAAACATCATTATCCTTTTGGGCTCCAAGTGCCTTGTAATAGGCTAGCTTAAAACTTCATGTTTTGCTTATGCCATCGTGCATATTGTGCTGCATACAACACTTTTATCTGTCATGTGAAGATATGCCTTACATCCTTTACAATATCAGTACTGTTTGAATCTGTTCCTGCATGTAAGATATGAAAATTATCCTGGCAGTTTATTGCCGGACGGGTCAAAACGCCCAGTACACAACCATGGAAACCAATCATAACTGTATAATTAAGGCCGAATGTAAGGATATTTAAGGCTGGAAAACATCCGATTGAAGCGACACATATAAGCCTGTTATGAATTTTAACTTTAAAACACAACGGCAATATCATACCTGTGATCTTGAATCTGAACCGTCGGCTTATGTGACCCGAACAGTAAGGGTGATAACCCAATCTTTAGAATCCAGCACTTCCATATGTATGATGACTATCATACACTGGCGATTTATCGTCAAAAAACCAAGCCGGGTTAAATTGAAGCCATACTTATACTTAGATCTAGACGAAAAAGCCGTAAAAAACAAAGATTGTCTTTCAAAAAACGTAAGTCAAACACAAACAAAAATTTGTAGGCTTCTGATTCGAATACGACCAGTAAACCGTACCAAAGGGGTTTAAGCTAGGATTCGAATATGATCATGTAGCCCCCAGTGGCTTTGGCGTTGCACCGATCAAGAGGGTACCGACAGCTATGTTCTCTTTGGTTCGAATACGACCTATGTTTGAACAGGAAGCCCCCAACTGACCTTGAGAATTTTTTAACGACTCTGATTCGAATATGATCAAAGTCGAACCCAAAAGGGGTTAAGCTATTATTCGAATACAGTCGAGAAGCCCCCTGGTGAGTTTGGCATTGCGCCGATCAAGACGGTACCGACAACTATGTTCTCTTTGGTTCGAATACGACCTATGTTTGAACAGGAAGCCCCCTAGTGATCATATGGTTTAGGCTAGATTCGAATACGATCATGAGCCGGACCAAAGGGTTAAGCTAGATTTGAGCACAATCAGCCCCTAATTGGTCATTTTGAAAGTATAATGATGAAGACATGTGATTATTGAGAATGAAAAGGACAGAGGTCCTACTTTATTACTTATCATAATATATACAGCGTCAAAGTATGTACATCATTAGAGCCGATGGCTCAAGTATAGTAAGGCCGAAGATGAGCGATATTCCACGGCCGGTGGGTCTCTTCCTCTGACTTACGTGAGTCTTTGTGCTCTCGAACATCGATGAGGTAGTATGACCCATTGTTCAAGTTCCCGCTGACCACAAAAGGTCCTTCCCAAGGTGGGGAATTTGTGTGCATCAGTTTGATCCTGGATGAGCCGGAGCACCAAGTCACCTTCTTGAAAGGTTCCGGACTTAACCCGGCGGCTGTGATAACGACGCGGGTCCTGTTGGTAAATCGCCGAACGGGCTACTGCTAAGTCACGCTCTTCATCTAACAAGTCAAGTGCATCCTAACGGGCTCGTTCGTTATCAGCTTCAACGTAAGCTGCCACGCGGGGTGAATCATGACGGATGTCACTAGGCAAGACTGCTCCGCTCCATAAACCATGAAGAAAGGGGTATAAATTGTAGACCTATTGGGGGTAGTATTGATGCTCCATATCACAAAGGGTAACTCCTCCACCCAACAACCCGACGTTCGTTGTAAAGGAACCATAAGCCGGGGCTTGAGACCTTTCAAGATTTCCTGATTGGCTCTTTCAGCTTGACCATTAGATTGGGGTTGAGCTACCGATGAAACATCAAGTCGGACATGCTCACGTTGGTAGAATTCCTCCATAGCACCCTTGGACAGATTAATACCATTGTCAATTATAATGCTGTGTTGAAAGCCAAAACGAAATATCACCTTTCATGAATTGAACCGCCGTGGCTGCATCACACTTACTGACCGGCTCTGCCTCAACCCACTTTGTGAATTTGTCAACTTCCACCAAAAGGCGTGTCTTTTTATCTTTGGATCTTTTGAAAGGTCCAACCATATCAAGCCCCCAGACTGCAAATGGCCAAGTAATTAGAATCATCCGCAATTCTTGAGCCGGCACGTGTGCCCGTCGTGCGAATTTTTGACAACCATCGCACCTACTGACCAGATCCTCCGCATCAGCATGAGTCATCAGCTAGTAAAAACCATGATGGCCACAATCTGTCAGCCAGTGAAATCCATGAAGGAGATTGTGTCCATCATGCCGGTTCAAAGGCTTTGGCTACAAGAGACTTTGGACTGGCATGATGGCCACAATCTCCTTCATGGATTTCACGAAGAATTTCTTGACCTTCCTCAGGAGAGACACATCGTTGAAACGCCCCGGTGACACTGCGATGATGCAACTCACCATTGGCAGTTGTCATTGATTTAGACCGCCGGGTTATCTATCTAGCCAAGGTATCATCCTCAGGCAACTCGCCTTGGGTCATATAAGCCAAATATGGCACTGTCCAATCTGGGATGACGTGAAGAGCCGCCACCAATTGTGCTTCCGGGTCTAGAACAACCAAGTCTTCCTCTGTAGGTAACTTGACAGAAGGGTTATGCAGAACATCTAAGAAAGTGTTAGGCAGCACCGGCTTACACTGAGACCCTAGCCGGCTTAAAGCATCAGCCGCTTCATTCATTCTGCGATCAATGTGTTCCACTTGGTAACCCTCGAAGTGTCCAACAATGGCATCAACTTCACGGCGATAAGCCTCCATGAGAGGATCCTTGGAATCCCACTTGCCTAATACTTGTTGAGATACCAAATCTGAGTCGCCAAAGCATCTTACTCGGGTCAAGCTCATCTCCTTAGCCATCCGAAGACCATGGAGCAAGGCCTCATACTCAGCTGCATTGTTAGTACAGGGAAACATCAACCGTAGCACATAACAAAATTTGTCACCTCGAGGGGAAGCTAAAACAACTCCAGCCCCCGAGCCCTCTAATTGCCTGGACCCATCAAAATGAATAGTCCAATATGTGTTGTCCGGCTTCTCTTCAGGCATCTGCAGCTCTGTCCAATCATTGATGAAATCCACTAGTGCTTGAGATTTGATGGCAGTGCGTGGCACATACTTTAAACCATGAGGCCCAAGCTCAATGGTCCACTTGGCAACTCGTCATGTGGCTTCTCTATTTTGAATAATATCTCCTAAAGGAGCAGAGCTAACCACGGTGATAGGATGACCCTGAAAATAATGCTTAAGCTTCCGGGTCGCCATGAACACCCCATAAACAAGTTTCTGCCAATGTGGATATCTCTATTTGGACTCAATGAGCACCTCACTAACATAGTAAACCGGCCGTTGAACCGGATATTCCTTTCCAGCCTCTTTGCACTCTACGACAATGGCCACACTGACAGCCCGTGTGTTAGCAGCCACATATAACAATAAGGGCTCCTTATCAATGGGAGCAGCACGAACCGGCGGCTTAGCGAGCTATCTCTTCAGATCTTCAAATGCAGAGTTAGCAACATCACTCCAGATAAAATCATTTGTCTTCTTCATCATTTGATACAGCGGTATGGCCTTCTCACCTAACCGGCTTATGAACCGGCTTAAAGCAGCAACACGACCTGCCAACCGCTGAACGTCATTGATGCACGCCGGTTTAGCCAAAGATGTAATTGCTTTGATTTTCTCCGGGTTAGCCTCGATGCCTCTGTTAGAAACCAAAAAACTCAAAAGCTTGCCCGCCGGCACTCCAAAAACGCACTTGGCCGGGTTAAGCATCATCTTGTAGACCTGGAGGTTATCAAAGGTTTCCTTCAGATCATCTATCAAGGTCTCCTTCTCTCTGGACTTCACCACTATATCGTCCACATAAGCATGAACATTGCACCCAATCTGATTGTGAAGACAGTTCTGCACACATTGTTGATAAGTCGCCTGGGCACTTTTAAGCCCAAAAGGCATAGACACATAGCAGAAGTCTCCAAACAGAGTAATAAATGTCGTCTTCTCCTGGTCCTTAACTGCCATCTTGATCTGATGATAACCAGAATGAGCATCCAAAAAGCTCAAACGCTCACAACCCGCCGTAGCATCAATGATTTGATCAATGCGAGGGAGAGCAAAAGGATCAGCCGGACAAGCCTTGTTTAAGTCCATGTAATCCACACACATACGCTAGGTGCCATTCTTTTTAAGCACGAGCACTGGGTTAGCCAACCACTCTGGATGAAAAACTTCAATAATGAACCCGACCGCCAAGAGCCGGGCCACTTCTTCACCAATGGCCTTGCGCCTTTCCTCATTGAACCACCGAAGAAACTGCTTGACCGACTTAAATTTTGGATCAATATTGAGAGTGTGCTCAGCGAGTTCTCTCGGTACACTCGGCATGTCAGAAGGTTTCCATGCAAAGATGTCTCGGTTCTCACAGATGAACTCGATGAGTGCACTTTCCTATTTGGGATCCAGATTAGCACTGATACTAAACTGCTTAGATGAGTCACCTGGAACAAAATCAACAAGCTTAGTGTCATCAGCCAACTTAAACTTCAGCAACGGCTCATGCTCTGTAGTTGGCGTTTTCAAAGACGTCATGTCCGCCGGGTCAACATTGTCTTTGTAAAACTTTAACTCCTCTATTGCACAAATAGATTTAGCGTAAGAGGCATCGCCTTCCTCACATTCCAAGGCTATCTTCTGACTCCCATGCACTGTGATGGTACCCTTATGACCCGGCATCTTGAGCTGCAAATAAACATAACAGGGTCATGCCATGAACTTGGCATAAGCCGGTCGTCCAAACAAGGTGTAATACGGGCTCTTGATTTTGACCACCTCAAAAGTTAACTTCTCAGCCCTAGAATCATGCTCATCTCCAAAGGCTACTTCCAGTTCAATCTTGCCCACTGGGTACACCGACTTACCTGGCACCACTCCATGGAAAACAATGTTGGATGTCTTAAGATTTTTGTCAGTCAACCCCATGCGATGGAAAGTCTCATAATAGAGGATGTTGATGCTACTGCCTCCGTCCATGTGTACTTTAGTGAATTTATATCCACCAACTTGAGGTACCACCACCAAGGCCAGGTGACCCGGATTGTCAACCCGGGGGGGTGATCTTCCCTACTCCATAGAATAGGCTGCTCAGACCATCTCAAATAATGAGGGACTGCCGGCTCAACAGCATTCACAGCCCTCTTATGAAGCTTCTAGTCCCGTCTACACAAACTGGTGGTGAACACATGGTACTGTCCACTATTCAACCGCTTTGGATTGCTCTGGTATCCCGATTGCTATTGCTGTTGCTGACCTCCTTGGCCAGGTTGCTGATTGTAACCACCTTGATTTCCTTGAGAGCCTTAAAAATTGGAATTTGAACCGCCGCCTGGACCATGAAAACCGCCGCCACCTGAGCCGCCTGATGACCCACAAGTATAGGGGATCTATCGTAGTCCTTTCGATAATTAAGAGTGTCAAACCAACGAGGAGCAGAAGGAAATGATAAGCGGTTTCTAGCAAGGTATTCTCTGCAAGTACTGAAATAAGTGGTAATAGATAGTTTTGTGATAGGATAATTTGTAACAAGCAACAAGTAACAAAAGTAAATAAAGTGTAGCAAGGTGGCCTAGTCCTTTTTGTAGCAAAGGACAAGCCTGGACAAACTCTTATATAGAGAAAAGCGCTCCTGATGACACATGGGAATATCGTCAAGCTAGGTTTCATCATGTTCATATGATCCGCATTCGGTACTTTGATAATTTGGTATGTGGGTGGACTGGTGCTTGGGTACTGCCCTTACTTGGACAAGCATCCCACTTATGATTAACCTCTAGTGCAAGCATCCGCAACTACAACAAAAGTATTAAGGTAAACCTAACCATAGCATGAAACATATGGATCCAAATCAGCCCCTTACGAAGCAACGCATAAACTAGGGTTTAAGCTTCTGTCACTCTAGCAACCCATCATCTACTTATTACTTCCCAATGCCTTCCTCTAGGCCCAAATAATGGTGAAGTGTTATGTAGTCCACGTTCACATAACACCACTAGAGGAGAGACAACATACATCTCATCAAAATATCGAACGAATACCAAATTCACATGACTACTAATAGCAAGACTTCTCCCATGTCCTCGGGAACAAACATAACTACTCACAAAGCATATTCATGTTCATAATCATAGGGTTATTAATATGCATATAGGATCTGAACATATGATCTTCCACCAAATAAACCAACTAGCATCGACTACAAGGAGTAATTAACACTACTAGCAACCTACTAGTACCAATCCCGGACTTGGAGACAAGAATTGGATACAAGAGATGAACTAGGGTCTGGTGAAGATGCTGATGGAGATTGCCCTCTCCCGATGAGAGGAGCATTGGTGATGACGATGGCGATGATTTCCCCCTCCCGGAGGGAAGATTCCCTTGCAGAACAGCTCCACCGAAGTCCTAGATTGGTTCCGCCAAGGTTCCGCCTCGTGGCGGCGGAGTTTCGTCCGAGAAGATGGCTTATGATTTTTTCCTCATTGAAAGACTCCATATAGCAGAAGATGGCCATCGGAGGGCCACCAGGGGGCCCACGAGGTAGGGGCGCGCCCAGGGGGGTAGGGCATGCCCCCCACCCTCATGGGCAGGGTGTGGGCCCCCTGGTGAACTTCTTGCGCTCAGTATTTTTTATATATTCTGAAAATGTCTTCTGTGAAGTTTCAGGACTTTTGGAGTTGTGCAGAACAGGTCTCTAATATTTCCTCCTTTTCTAGCCCAGAATCCCAGCTGTCGGCATTCTCCCTCTTTATGTAAACCTTGTAAAATAAGAGAGAATGGGCATAAGTATTGTGACATAATGTGTAATAACAGCCCATAATGCAACAAATATCGATATAAAAGCATGATGCAAAATGGACGTATCAACTCCCCCAAGCTTAGACCTCGCTTGTCCTCAAGCGAAAGCCGAAATCGAAAAATATGTCCACATGTTTAGAGATAGAGGTGTCGATAAAAGTAAAATACGGACATGAGGGCATCATGATCATTCTTAGAACAACAACTTATATAATTCTTGTCATATGATTTCTTATGCTAGAGTAATAATTCAATCACAATTTCAAGTATGAATCGTAAACTTCATTGAAAACTAACAAAGTATAATCTCAGTCATTGGAGCAATTGCAATTTATCGTAACATAGGAAAGAGTCAATATATAAGAGCTTTTCAGCAAGTCCACATACTCAACTATCATATAGTCTTTCACAATTGCTGACACTCACGCAATACTTATGGGCATGGAGTTTTAATCGGACACAGAGAAAGATAGGGGCTTATAGTTTTGCCTCCCAACGTTTTACCTCAAGGGTAATGTCAACAATAATAGTTCATGAAAACTCACATCCAATTAGCCATATATACCAGGATCTTTCCAACATACTGTGATTGCCAAAGGATAAAATGTAAAAAGGAAGGGTGAAGATCACCATGACTCTTATGCAAGGTAGGAGATAAAAAGTAAAAGATAGGCCCTTCGTAGAGGGAAGCAGAGGTTGTCATGCACTTTTATGGTTGGATGCACAAAATCTTAATGTGAAAGAACGCCACTTTATATTGCCACTTGTGATATGGACCTTTATTATGCAGTCTGTCGCTTTTATTTCTTCCATATCACACGATCGTATAAAGCTTATTTTCTCCCACGCTAATAAGTCATACATATTTAGAGAGCAATTTCTATTGCTTGCACCGATGACAACTTACTTGGAGGATCTTACTCAATCCATAGGTAGGTGTGGTGGACTCTCATGGCAAAACTGGTTTAAGGGTATTTGGAAGCACAAGTAGTATCTCTACTTGGTGCGATGAATTTGGCTAGCATGAGGGGGGAAGGCAAGCTCAACCATGTTGGATGATCCATGACAATATAATTTATCTTACATGTAAGAAAACATAACCCATTACGTTGTCTTTCTTGTCCAACGTCAACTCTTTAGCATGTCATATTTTAATGAGTGCTCACAATCATAAAAGATGTCCAAGATAGTATATTTATATGTGAAGACCTCTCTTTCTTTATTACTTCCTATTAATTGCAACGATGACCAAAACTATGCTTGTCAACTCTCAACAACTTTTATTCATCATACTTTTTCTATGTGAGCTCATTACTCTCCATAAGATCCATATGATCCCTTTGTTTCCTTTTTTATTTATTTATCTTTTCTTTTATCCACTTAGGATCATGGCAAAATAATCAAGCCCTTGACTCAACACTAATCTTTATTATATATAGCTCACGGACTCGATTACATAAAGGGATCATAAAGCAAAACTCAAAACTAGATGATGCCATAAACTTTATTCTACTAGATCAAGATATTACCAAAAGGATCCAACTAAGAAAAATGGTAAAGATAAAAGTGATGGTGATACGATACCGGGGCACTCCCCCAAGCTTGGCAGTTGCCAAGGGGAGTGCCCATACCAGGTACTCAGTTCTTCTTTGTTGGTGAAGAAGGTGATGGTTTTGTTGATGGTGTGGACTTCTTCCTTAATTTGTGCTTGAGGACAGAATTTTGGTCCCTTAGGTCCTCGATCTCCTGCTCCAGGCTCAGTATCTTTTTGCATAGTTCCTGCTTGTTTTCCTGCAAGAGGCGAAAAGGGATAAACTCGATCTTAGGTTTCTTTACTCTATCAGGGATGCTTGACTTTTTGAACTCCACATGCATGTCCCCAGGTTGAGGTAGTGGGACTTCATCTTCATCTGAGCTCGTCTCCTCCTCATGCTCTGAAAGGTTAGCACTAATAATAACAAGATATATCTTTTTCTCATCAATATAAGCATATTTAAGAGTATCAGGCAACGGTTTAAGCTCAAACACGGGATCACCCTTGGGTGGAGGAGGATCCCCTAGGATTTCAACAGGCAAATTGTGTTTCGGAATAGGTTCCTATTTAAAGAATACTTCATCTATTTCCCTTCTTTCATTCATAAACATATCGTTTTCATGGTCTAGAAAATATTGTTCTAAAGGATCACTAGGAGGTACGGCAATAGAAGCAAGACCAATGATTTCATCCTTACTAGGTAATTCTTCTTCACGGTGTTGTCTACTAAATTTAGAGAAATTAAATTCATGAGACATATCATTTAAACCGATAGTAACAACATCCTTTTTGCAATCTATCTTAGCATTAACAGTGTTTAAGAAGGGTCTACCAAATATAATGGGACAAAAGCTATCTTGTGGGGAACCAAGAACAAGAAAATCAGCAGGATATTTAGTTTTCCCACACAAGACTTCAACATCTCTAACAATTCCCATTGGTGAAATAGTATCTCTATTGGCAAGTTTAATTATGACATCAATATCTTCTAACTCAGCAGGTGCAATATCATGCATAATTTCTTTGTATAAGTCGTAAGGTATTGCACTAGCACTAGCACCCATATCACATAAGCCATGATAAGAACGATCTCCTATTTTAACAGAAATAACAGGCATGCCTACCACAGGTCTGTTTTTATCTTTAGCACAAGGTTTAGCAATTCTAGTAGTCTCATCAAGGAAATGAATAACATGCCCATCATTATTATCAGATAAGAGATCTTCAACAATAGCAATATTAGGTTCAACTTTAACTTGCTCAGGAGGTTTATACGTTCTAATATTGCTTTTATGAACCACAGTCGAAGCTTTAGCATGATCCTTTATTCTAACAAGGAAAGGTGGTTTCTCAACATAAGAAGTAGGAACAATAGGATCATTATAAGTGATAGTATTTTCTTCAACTTTAATAGGTGCAGCTACTTTTACTTCTATGGGAGGATGATATTTAAACCACTTCTCCCTAGGGAGATCAACATGAGTAGCAAAATATTCACAGAAAGAAGCTACTATCTCATAGTCAAGTCCATATTTAGTGCTAAATTTACGAAAAACATTGGTATCCATAAAAGATTTAACACAATCATACTTAGGTGTCATACCGACTCCTTACCTTCGTCGAGGTCCCAATCTTCAGAGTTACGTTTAATTCTTTCCAATAAATCCCATTTGAATTCAATAGTCTTCATCATAAAAGATCCAGCACAAGAAGTATCGAGCATGGTGCGATTGTTATCAGAAAGCCGAGCATATAAATTTTGAATAATCATCTCTCTTGAGAGCTCATGATTGGGGCATGAATATAACATTGATTTAAGCCTCCCCCAAGCTTGAGCGATGCTTTCTCCTCGCGAGGCCAAAAATTATATATATACTTGCGATCACGATGAACAAGATGCATAGGATAAAACTTCTGATGAAATTCCAATTTCAATCGTTTGTAGTTCCATGACCTCGTATCATCACATAGCCTATACCATGTCAATGCATCTTCCTTCAAAGATAAACGGAAGACCTTCTTCTTAATAACATCTCCGGGTACACCTGCAAGCTTAAATAATCCACAAACTTCATCCACATATATTAGGTGCTCATCAGGATGCATTGTTCTGTCTCCTGCAAAAGGATTAGCTAGCAGTTTTTCTAACATACCCGAAGGAATTTCAAAGCAGACATTTCCAATTTCAGTAGGTTCAGTAGGTTGAGGAGCAAATCTTTGCTCTACTGGTCAGGGTGAAGATACCCCAAACAAGCCCCTCAGAGGATTACTTCCATAGTAACAAGTGACAGTAAATTTTGGCACACTATATAAATTTTCCTTACCAAATTCCACCCACCAAAGGCGCTTCACTCCCCGGCAACAGTGCCAGAAAAGAGTCTTGATGACCCACAAGTATAGGGGATCTATAGTAGTCCTTTCGATAAGTAAGAGTGTCGAACCCAACGAGGAGCAGAAGGAAATGATAAGCGGTTTCCAGCAAGGTATTCTCTGTAAGTACTGAAATAAGTAGTAACAGATAGTTTTGTGATAGGATAATTTGTAACGAGCAACAAGTAACAAAAGTAAATAGAGTGCAGCAAGGTGGCCCAATCCTTTTTGTAGCAAAGGACAAGCCTGGACAAACTCTTATATAGAGAAAAGCGCTCCCGAGGACACATGGGAATATCGTCAAGCTAGTTTTCATCACGTTCATATGATTCGCGTTCGGTACTTTGATAATTTGGTATGTGGGTGGACCGGTGCTTGGGTACTGGCCTTACTTGGACAAGCATCCCACTTATAATTAACCTCTATTGCAAGCATCCACAACTACAACAAAAGTATTAAGGTAAACTTAACCATAGCATGAAACATATGGATCCAAATCAGCCCCTTACGAAGCAACGCATAAACTAGGGTTTAAGCTTCTGTCACTCTAGCAACCCATCATATACTTATTACTTCCTAATGCCTTCCTCTAGGCCCAAATAATGGTGAAGTGTTATGTAGTCCACGTTCACATAACACCACTAGAGGAGTGACAACATACATCTCATCAAAATATCGAACGAATACCAAATTCACATGACTACTAATAGCAAGACTTCTCCCATGTCCTCAGGAACAAACATAACTACTCACAAAGCATATTCATGTTCATAATCAGAGGGGTATTAATATGCATATAGGATCTGAACATATGATCTTCCACCAAATAAACCAACTAGCATCAACTACAAGGAGTAATTAACACTACTAGCAGCCTACTAGTACCAATCCCGGACTTGGAGACAAGAATTGGATACAAGAGATGAACTAGGGTTTTGAGAGGAGATGGTGCTGGTGAAGATGCTGATGGAGATTGCCCTCTCCCAATGAGAGGAGTGTTGGTGATGACGATGGCGATGATTTCCCCCTCCTGGAGGGAAGTTTCCTCGGCAGAACAGCTCCGCCGGAGCCCTAGCTTGGTTCCGCCAAGGTTCCGCCTCGTGGCGACGGAGTTTCGTCCGAGAAGATGGCTTATGATTTTTTTCCTCATCGAAAGACTCCATATAGCAAAAGATGGCCATCGGAGGGCCACCAGGGGGCCCACGAGGTAGGGGGTGCGCCTAGGGGGGCAGGGCGCGCCCCCACCCTCATGGGCAGGCTGTGGCTCCCCGGGTGAACTTCTCGCGCTCAGTTTTTTTTATATATTCTGAAAATGTCTTCCGTGAAGTTTCAAGACTTTTGGAGCTGTGCAGAATAGGTCTCTAATATTTGCTCTTTTCCAGCCCAGAATCCCAGCTGTCGGCATTCTCCCTCTTTATGTAAACCTTGTAAAATAAGAGATAATGGGCATAAGTATTGTGACATAATGTGTAATAACAGCCCATAATGCAATAAATATCGATATAAAAGCATGATGCAAAATGGACGTATCACCGTCGCCCGTCCCATCATTGTGTAACGCCCCAAGACCGTTGTGCCAGGTGTCCTCCAGTTATTCGCTGTTGTTGCCTTGTCATTCGCTTGCGTGTTGCATCTTGCCATTTCATCATCTGCATTGCATCATCATGTTTTCGAAACTTGCATCCGTCTGGGTTCTCCGAGTTCTCTCTGTTGTCCGTTCTGAGCCCAACCACACTTGCACGC
This sequence comes from Triticum dicoccoides, assembly GCF_002162155.2. Lineage (NCBI taxonomy): Eukaryota > Viridiplantae > Streptophyta > Magnoliopsida > Poales > Poaceae > Triticum > Triticum dicoccoides. The sequence continues at coordinate 279,564,122 of NC_041392.1, read as the reverse complement.
GCCCACGACATGTCCGAGATAGTATTTTATAAGTGGCCGGAAAATGTTCTCGGAATGGGATGGAACTTGGCGTGCGGTCTTATTATAGTGTAGACAGAGCGCCTGTCAAGTTTCGTCGCATTCGGAGCTCGTTTGATAGCCCAACCGTTATATATATAGCGGCACCGTTGCCGGTATTTTCGTCGGACGTTTTCGGTCTTTGGAAACCCGTGTCGGGCTGTAGTTCTTTTCTCTCCTCTCAGTCCAACCCTCCTACACAGCCCGAGTCCAGCCCACTAAACCCCCCTCCGACCGGAACCGTTCGATTACGATCGTAGGGCTCCGAAACCCCCCTAACCCTAGCCCCTTCTATATATATACACACCTTCCCTAGCCCATTTTTGGACAAACCTGGCCTAAACCTATCCCCTACCTCTAGCCAGCCGCAATCCCCACCTCCTCCTTGAATTCCGTGCACATCCAGCCTCCTGCCGCCACTTGGCGCCGCCGTCGCCGCGCCCCGGACCAATCCGGGCATGCCACGTCGCCCCTGGCCGTCTCCAGCCACCCCCTGGGCCGCCATGTGGCGTCGCCACCTCACCCCAGCGCTCCCACCGCCGCCGGCCCTGCGAGCCCTGCCGCGGCCCACCTGTTCCCATCTGGGGCTCGGGACAGCCCCCGCGTCGCCTCCCGCTCCCTCGTCCCCGAGCTCCAGGGGAGGGAGCTCCCGCACCAGGCCCCGTCGGCGTCCTCGCCGGAGCAGCAACGAGCTCCACCAGATCGACCCCGTCCCTCTCCTCTCCCTTTTCTCTCTCTTCTCTTTTTCTCTCCCTGACCTCTCTGCGCTTCCACGTGGTCAGCGCCGCCACCAGGGCTCCCTCGCCGACGCCCACGACGAACCGCCGTTGGATCCGGCCGGAATGGACCCGGCGCGACCAGATCCGACCATCCCCATGTCCCCGCGACCTCCCAGCCGTTGCTGCACCCTCGCCAACGTGCGCCGTCTCCATCGTCTCTGCCTTTCAGTTCGTGCGGGCACGAGGAGGAAGAGCGCCTCTCGTGTGGGCCCCGCGTGGGCCGATGCGCCCCAAGGCCCACCTCCCGGCCCAGTCGCCCGGCCTGCTGTTTCCACCGCCTTGGGCAAAGGCCCACTGGGTGAGAACCCCGCTGTGCACTGTTGGCCCAGTCCGATTCAGCCCGCCTCTATTTTTTTCAGATCTACAATTTGTCTATTTTTCCAGAGGAGAGCATTTTTGCAGGAAAACCCTTGTGGATCATGCATATAATAACTCATGAACCGTGCATCGGATCTAAATAAGTTATATATGAAACTTGCTTAGAATTTTGTCTAGATTCATAATATCCAACTTTCATCTATGTTTGAAATGTTTAAAATGTTGTTTGATTAAATTTGCTCCCATGCCATGTTAAAATGCTTTAATTCATAACTAATTAACCGTAACTCCGAATTTAATAAACTTTATATGTAAATGGGGTAGAATTTTGCCTAGTTTAACATGGTGGCATCATCTTGCATGTTTAGTAACTATAAAATATGGTTTAGGGCAGAACAGGACCAAACCTAATATATGCATATGAGGAGTTTCCGGAATTGTTGGTCGTTGTTTCCGGCCTCATTTAAACTTGACTAGATAGGTAGTTTTACTTTGCTTCACCCTCTTGCCATGTTTGACAACATTTAATATTGTTGGGTACATAAACGAGATCGAACTAAATAACTTGAATGTGGTGTTTCATCAATATGCAACCCGTTGCATATTGACTCCACTTAATTTGTAGGATTGTTTGTGCACTTTGCCATGCCATGCCTCATTAAACCGGACATTCATCATACTTGTTTGCGCATCGTGCCATGATTATGTGATGGTTGTTTACTATGTTGTTTGCTTCTTTCCGGTGTTGCTTCTTCGGGTTGGTTCCGATAACGTCGCGTTTGTGAGGATCCGTTCGACTATGTCCATTTGTCTTCTTCATGGACTCGTTCTTCTTCCTTGCGGGATTTCAGGCAAGATGACCATACCCTCGAAATCACTTCTATCTTTGCTTTGCTAGATGCTTGCTCTTTTGCTATGCCTATGCTGCGATACCTACCACTTGCTTATCATGCCTCCCATATTGTTGAACCAAGCCTCTAGCCCACCTTGCCCTAGCAAACCGTTGTTTGGCTATGTTACCGCTTTGCTCAGCCCCTCTTATAGCATTGTTAGTTGCAGGCGAAGATTGAAGTTTGTTCCTTGTTGGAACATGGAGATGTTGTTCCTTGTTAGAACATGTTTACTTGTTGGGATATCACAATATATCTTATTCATTTAATGCATTTATATACTTGGTACAGGGTGGAAGGCTCGGCCTTATGCCTGGTGTTTTGTTCCACTCTTGCCGCCCTAGTTTTGCGTCATATCGGTGTTATGTTCCCGGATTTTGCGTTCCTTACGCGGTTGGGTTATAATGGGAACCCCTTGATAGTTCGCCTTGAATAAAAATCCTCCAGCAATGCCCAACCTTGGTTTTACCATTTGCCACCTAGCCTTTTTTCCCCTTGGGTTCTGCAGACTCAAGGGTCAACATTTTTTTACCCCCGGGCCAGTGCTCCTCTGAGTGTTGGTCCAACCTGTCAGCTGCCGGTGGCCACCAGGGGAAACTCTGGGCTGGCCTACCCGTACCTAAGACAATCTGAGTGTGCCCTGAGAAAGAGATATGTGCAGCTCCTATTGGGATTTGTTGGCACATTCGGGCGGTGTTTCTGGTTTAGTTTTACCCTGTCGAAATATCTTGTAACCGGGATTCCGAATCTGATCGGGTCTTCCCGCTAGAAGGAATATCCTTCATTGACCATGAGAGCTTGTCATGGGCTAAGTTGGGACACCCCTGCAGGGATTTGAACTTTCGAAAGCCGTGCCCGCGGTTATGGGCAGATGGGAATTTGTTAACGTCCGGTTGTAGAAAACCTGAAGTTGACCTTAATTAAAATGAATCAACAGCGTGTGTTCCCGTGATGGTCTCTTTCCGGCGGAGTCCGGGAAGTGAACACGATGTTGGAGTTATGCTTGACGTAGGTTGTTCTAGGATCACTTCTTGATCATAGTTTCTCGACCGTGCATTGCCTTCTCTTCTCGCTCTCATTTGCGTATGTTAGCCACCATATATGCTAGTCGCTTGCTGCAGCTCCACCTCTTACCTTTACCTTACCCATAAGCTTAAATAGTCTTGATCGCGAGGGTGCGAGATTGCTGAGTCCCCGTGACTCACAGATACTTCCAAAACCAGCTTGCAGGTGCCGATGAGTTCGTACAGATGACGCAACCCAGCTCAAGGGGAGCTCGATGAAGATCTTGTCCTTGTGTTGTTTCGTTCTAGTTGACCAGTAGTGGAGCCCAGTCGGGACGATCAGGGATCTGTGTAGCATTTGGGGTAGTCTTCTTTTATTTTGGCTCCGTAGTCGGGCCTTGTTTGTATTTGGATGATGTAATGCTTTATTCATGTAATTGTGTGAAGTGGCGATTGTAAGCCAACTATGTATCTCTTTCCCTTATGTATTACGTGGGTTGTGTGAAGATTACCTCCTTGCGACATTGCTTTCAATGTGGTTATGCCTCTAAGTCGTGCTTCGACACGTGGGAGATATATCCGCATCGAGGGTGTTTCAAGTTGGTAATCAGAGCCTTCCCCGACCTTAGGAGCCCCCACTGCTTGATCGTTTTTAGCAGTCGTTGTTGAGTCTAGAAAAATGTTTTGAGTCATTTAGGAATTATATATCGGAGAGTTTAGGAATTCTTTTTACTCCCCAGTCTCCTCATCGCTTTGGTAAGGCATCCTGACGTAGAGTTTTGACTCTTCTCTTCTCAAATTTCACTAAAAAAAAATTAGGATCACACGGGTATCTTGGAATCGTTCCGATGGTTTTGTGACGAGAACATTGTCTTGGTGCCTCCTGTCAGGGGTTTTGGGGCAGTGTCCCGGGGAGTTGAGCTCCGAGGTGTTGTCGTCATAATTTTATCGTTGCAATTTTGGAATACCTGAGTTTAGTACGCCGACATCGAAAATCTCTTTTATGCAGTTCGTTGGTGAGATAACCTCGACGCCACCCAGTACTGGGGCGGGAGTTCGGGAGTATTGCCATAACTTGTATAACGGATGCTTTTCGAAGGTTGAGGTAGATGATTTCCGAAGGTTTCTTGGTTATGTGTTGAAGGATGGATACAGCTGGATGTAGGATTTGCTAGTTTTGGGTGAGATATTATGCTTCCCATGTATCCCCAACACCTGATTGCATAACCGGAAAGGTTCGGGAGTTTCATAGGTGGGAATTCAAGTAGCTCTTAGGATATCTTTCTGACGGATGTATGATATGAAATTGGGGTTCGACGTCTAGTGGTCCGCCTATTCACGGTCGGTTTTACAGTAGTCTCGTTGTGTCTTAAAGAGTCCTTGGCTATGCCGACTTGGGGACGCTTCGTATGTCATGTGCACTGCCTTGTACATGATGGTGTTGTACAATCGAGCCCGTGTAGGCCCCACCACGAAAACTTCGGGCGAAATCTCTATCATATGTTTGTTCCGGCTTATTCTACAAGCCAACCCTTTGTTTTTGTTTTGAGTTGTGATATTCGAGTTTCTTCGAAGTCAAATGTTGATTCCATACCTTCTCTAAACGGTGTTCTCATATTTCTATGGGAATACTAATCCTTCTCGATCATCGAGCTTGTCATCTAAATTTCTTCTCAACCGATGTACTTCTCTTCAAGTGGATCCGATCATTTCAACAACCGCAAGATCAAGTATCAGTTCTTCTCAATGGTGTTTGTTTCATCCGTCTCCAAGTTACCTTTGTTTTCCCACCCACCCACCCTTTTTCCTCAAGGACTCGGATTTATTAATCAACTATCCATTTTATTCTTGTGAAGTCTCTCCATCCTTTTCCGTCAATATTCTTATCCGGTGATTCTCATGAAGATCCTAACAGAGCTTCAAGTTATCATTCTTTGTTTCTTCTCTTCTCCGGTGGATTCAAGTCAAGATTTGTTGATTATATCCCCTTTCCTCATTTCAAATACCTTCTCTTGACGGTGCTACTCATATTCATTCATTTCTCGCTATTCAATTGTTCCAGAGTGCTGAAGATGTGTCGAAGATTCGTGTTTCCACTCTTAATCCATTCAAGCTATTTTGAGGATGTTATCTAATTCAAACCATTTAACTCAACCGGTGTTTTCTCTTTTAAATAGTTCAACGGTGTATCTTTTGAGTGGGCCCTAACCCACAGGTCTTTCCCAGGATCTTACCTGACTCTTCTAATTTCCGGAGTTATTCTCATATTCATCTCAAAGTTTGACGTAAGAATGATTTATCATCAGTCAAATGCTTTTCTTCAAGATCTTTCAAATTCTTTTCATCGTTGGCTCAACTTTTCCATTCTTCATTCCAGAGTGTCTCAATAATTCATGGTGGTGTCTCTCATCGTCTTTCATAACACTTGAAGACCGAAGAAGAATTTTTCCTCCATATCTTGCTCCATTCTCTTCAAGATTCGTGATTCTAGCTTGTTGCCATCCTCTCATAGTTGTTTTTGGATTGTGAGAATTATTTTCAACTATCCGGAGCAAATTCAAGAGTCTTCTCAATTTGTTATCCGGAATCCATCTTTTCAAATATTATTCATTCTCAGCTTTCAGCTCTCGTTCTTCAATCTTACCGGTGCTTCGTTCAAGTGATCTTTAATCAGTTCGTGATCCCTTCGTTCTCATGTATCTAGTTTCTCTCAAGCATCTTCGTTCATCTGCAAATCCTTCCCGGTGATTCGTTATCTTTTATTCGTTCATTTTCAATTCTTATGGTGGTTCGTTCAAGAGTTTTCTTCCTTCGTGTATCATATCTATGCATTCGTGCTTTTCAAATTCTACCGGTGGATCGTTGAAGACTTTCTCAAGTTTGCGCTATATCTATCTTAATCTTTCTACGAGGATAAGTAGTATGCCAAATCCGTTGCTTGTTAGCAATTAAATTGTTGAAGGATACGCATAACATAATTCTTATTCTTGTTCCATCCAAGTGATTAATTCCTTTTTCCGGAGTGGTTCATCATATCATATTCTCAGTTTGAGATGCTTTATCTTTCCTTTCCCGGAGTTCCAAGCTCTAATTATCACGGAGATCCATCTAAACCATTGCAAGGATTCACCTTGTGTTTTCAATTTCTCTTTCTTTTTATTCTTTTGTTACCAGAGTTCTTCATGGAGGCTCTACATGATGGTTCATCAAGGATTTATTTCCATCTAGAAGTTTTTCATTGAGTTTCTTTTCTAAGGAGCTCAAGCTTTCTTCATCTTGCAATCCGGAGTGCATTTCTTTCTACCATATCATTGGAGGTGGTTTTGCATCATTCTTGATATTTGAGTTCATGTTTCATGATTCAGAGGTTGTTAAGAATGGGGTATTGTAAATCCATCAATCTCTTCATTGGAGTTATCTTGGGTTATATTTCACCTAAAACTTTCCCTATGGATTGTTGCTAATTATGGTGCTTATAAAGGACCCAAGCTCTTCTTTATCCTCCCGGTGAGATAGCTTCTCGTCTCCTTGTTCTTATCAATCCAATTCTTTTTCCCGTGAATGGCAGGTTGTCACCTCATAATTTTGAGATGTATTCTATAAGTCCATATCAAGCTTATCCTTTTCGTTGTTGATAACCCAACAACTTCGTTCTAGCTTTTGGTGTAAGCGTGCTCTCTCAAGACCTTGTTTTTTCTCCCCCGTTCATTCAGTTCCATTCTCTCACTTCTTCTGGAGGCATTGTGATGTTGCTTTCTTCAAACCTTCTTCTTGTTCTTGTCAGGATCATGTTCTTTTCATGCTTATCCATTTAACCGGAGTGTTGTGCCTTTTGCTCAAGTTCTTTTCGCCTTATCAAGTCTTGCATCCCTTCTCAACCGGAGTGCTGTTCGAATTTGTTCTTCCTTATTACTCTTCCCTACCGGAGTGCTTTCAACCTTGTTCTTCCTCGTTCCTCTTTCCTAACGGAGTATTTTCCACTTTGTTCATCTCCTTTGTTTTATTCTTTTCAATTTGTTCAACCTCGCAAGGTTCTTTGGTTTCACTTGTTTGTCAAAGAAGCAACTTAGTTTTACCGCTTCTCTTTCTCTTCCGTTTTCCCTCCGGTGCCATTCTAAATCTCGGGACGAGATCCTCTCGTAGTGGTGGAGTGTTGTAACGCCCCGAGACCGTTGTGCCAGGTGTCCTCTAGTTATTCGCTGTTGTTGCCTTGTCATTCGCTTGCGTGTTGCATCTTGCCATGTCATCATCTGCATTGCATCATCATGTTTTCGAAACTTGCATCCGTCCGGGTTCTCCGAGTTCTCTCCGTTGTCTATTCTGAGCCCAACCACACTTGCACGCGCCCGCGACATGTCCGAGATAGTATTTTATAAGTGGCCGGAAAATGTTCTCGGAATGGGATGAAACTTGGCGTGCGGTCTTATTATAGTGTAGACAAAGCGCCTGTCAAGTTTTGTCGCATTCGGAGCTCGTTTGATAGCCCAACCGTTATATATATAGCGGCACCGTTGCCGGTATTTTCGTCGGACGTTTTCGGTCTTCGGAAACCCGTGTCGGGCTGCAGTTCTTTTCTCTCCTCTCAGTCCAACCCTCCTACACAGCCCGAGTCCAGCACACTAAACCCCCCTCCGACCGGAACCGTTCGATTACGATCGTAGGGCTCCGAAACCCCCCTAACCCTAGCCCCTTCTCTATATATATACACCTTCCCTAGCCCATTTTTGGACAAACCTAGCCTAAACCTATCCCCTACCTCTAGCGAGCCGCAATCCCCACCTCCTCCTCGAATTCCGTGCACATCCAGCCTCCCACCGCCACTTGGCGCCACCGCGCCCCGGACCAATCCGGGCGTGCCACGTCGCCCCTGGCCGTCTCCAGCCACCCCCTGGGCCGCCATGTGGCGTTGCCACCTCACCCCAGTGCTCCCCACCGCCGCCGGCCCTGCGAGCCCTGCCGCAGCCCACCTGAGCCCATCTGGGGCTCGGGACAGCCCCCGCGTCGCCTCCCGCTCCCTCGTCCCCGAGCTCCAGGGGAGGGAGCTCCCGCACCAGGCCCCGTCGACGTCCTCGCCGGAGCAGCAACGAGCTCCACCAGGTCGACCCCGAACCTCTCCTCTCCCTTTTCTCTCTCTTCTCTTTTTCTCTCCCTGACCTCTCTGCGCTTCCACGTGGTCAGCGCCGCCACCAGGGCTCCCTCGCCGACGCCCACGACGAACCGCCGTTGGATCCGGCCGGAATGGACCCGACGCGACCAGATCCGGCCATCCCCATGTCCCCGCGACCTCCCCGCCGTTGTTGCGCCCTCGCCGGCGTGCGCCGTCGCCGCCATCTCAGCCTTTCGGTTCGTGCGGGCACGAGGAGGAAGAGCGCCTCTCGTGTGGGCCCCGCGTGGGCCGATGCGCCCCAAGGCCCACCTCCCGGCCCAGTCGCCCGGCCTGCTGTTTCCACCGCCTTGGGCAAAGGCCCACTGGGTGAGAACCCCGCTGTGCACTGTTGGCCCAGTCCGATTCGGCCCGCCTCTGTTTTTTTTCAGATCTACAATTTGTCTATTTTTCCAGAGGAGAGCATTTTTGCAGGAAAACCCTTGTGGATCATGCATATAATAACTCATGAACCGTGCATCGGATCTAAATAAGTTATATATGAAACTTGCTTAGAATTTTGTCTAGATTCATAATATCCAACTTTTTCATCTATGTTTGAAATGTTTAAAATGTTGTTTGATTAAATTTGCTCCCATGCCATGTTAAAATGCTTTAATTCATAACTAATTAACCGTAACTCCGAATTTAATAAACTTTATATGTAAATGGGGTAGAATTTTGCCTAGTTTAACATGGTGGCATCATCTTGCATGTTTAATAACTATAAAATATGGTTTAGGGCAGAACAGGACCAAACCTAATATATGCATATGAGGAGTTTCTGGAATTGTTGGTCGTTGTTTCCAGCCACATTTAAACTTGACTAGATAGGTAGTTTTACTTTGCTTCACCCTCTTGCCATGTTTGACAACATTTAATATTGTTGGGTACATAAACGAGATCGAACTAAGTAACTTGAATGTGGTGTTTCGTCAATATGCAACCCGTTGCATATTGAGCCCCACTTAATTTGTAGGATTGTTTGTGCACTTTGCCATGCCATGCCTCATTAAACCGGACATGCATCATACTTGTTTCCGCATTGTGCCATGATTATGTGATGGTTGTTTACTATGTTGTTTGCTTCTTTCCGGTGTTGCTTCTTCGGGTTGGTTCCGATAACGTCGCGTTTGTGAGGATCCGTTCGACTACGTCCGTTTGTCTTCTTCATGGACTCGTTCTTCTTCCTTGCGGGATTTTAGGCAAGATGACCATACCCTCGAAATCACTTCTATCTTTGCTTTGCTAGATGCTCGCTCTTTTGCTATGCCTATGCTGCGATACCTACCACTTGCTTATCATGCCTCCCATATTGTTGAACCAAGCCTCTAACCCACCTTGCCCTAGCAAACCGTTGTTTGGCTATGTTACCGCTTTGCTTAGCCCCTCTTATAGAGTTCTTAGTTGCAGGCGAAGATTGAAGTTTGTTCCTTGTTGGAACATGGAGATGTTGTTCCTTGTTGGAACATGTTTACTTGTTGGGATATCACAATATATCTTATTTATTTAATGCATTTATATACTTGGTACAGGGTGGAAGGCTCGGCCTTATGCCTGGTGTTTTGTTCCACTCTTGCCGCCCTAGTTTTGCGTCATATCGGTGTTATGTTCCCGGATTTTGCGTTCCTTACGCGGTTGGGTTATAATGGGAACCCCTTGACAGTTCGCCTTGAATAAAACTCCTCCAGCAATGCCCAACCTTGGTTTTACCATTTGCCACCTTGCCTTTTTTCCCTTCGGTTCTGCAGACTCAAGGGTCATCATTATTTTGACCCCCCATCCAGTGCTCCTCTGAGTGTTGGTCCAACCTGTCAGCTGCCGGTGGCCACCAGGGGCAACTCTGGGCTGGCCTACCCGTAACTAAGACAATCTGAGTGTGCCCTGAGAAAGAGATATGTGCAGCTCCTATCGGGATTTGTCGGCACATTCGGGCGGTGTTGCTGGTTTAGTTTTACCCTGTCGAAATGTCTTGTAACCGGGATTCCGAGTCTGATCGGGTCTTCCCTCTAGAAGGAATATCCTTCGTTGACTGTGAGAGCTTGTCATGGGCTAAGTTGGGACACCCCTGCAGGGATTTGAACTTTAGAAAGCCGTGCCCGCGGTTATGGGCAGATGGGAATTTGTTAACGTCCGTTTGTAGAAAACCCGAAGTTGACCTTAATTAAAATGAATCAACAGCGTGTGTTACCGTGATGGTCTCTTTCCGGTGGAGTCCGGGAAGTGAACACGGTGTTGGGGTTATGCTTGACGTAGGTTGTTCTAGGATCACTTCTTGATCATAGTTTCTCGACCGTGCATTGCCTTCTCTTCTCGCTCTCATTTGCGTATGTTAGCCACCATATATGCTAGTCGCTTGCTGCAGCTCCACCTCTTACCTTTACCTTACCCATAAGCTTAAATAGTCTTGATCGCGAGGGTGCGAGATTGCTGAGTCCCCGTGACTCACAGACACTTCCAAAACCAGCTTGCAGGTGCCGATGAGTCCGTATAGATGACGCAACCCAGCTCAGGGGGAGCTCGATGAAGATCTTGTCCTTGTGTTGTTTCGTTCTAGTTGATCAGTAGTGGAGCCCAGTCGGGACGATCGGGGATCTGTGTAGCATTTGGGGTAGTCTTCTTTTATTTTGGCTCCGTAGTCGGGCCTTGTTTGTATTTGGATGATGTAATGCTTTATTCATGTAATTGTGTGAAGTGGCGATTGTAAGCCAACTATGTATCTCTTTCCCTTATGTATTACATGGGTTGTGTGAAGATTACCTCACTTGCGACATTGCTTTCAATGCGGTTATGCCTCTAAGTCGTGCTTCGACACGTGGGAGATATAGCCGCATCGAGGGCGTTTCAGATTGCTACTGAACATGTTAGAGTTCTTGAAAGCCTTCATGATCGTACAGTCCTTCCATAGGTGAGTGGCCGGTTTCTGCTGAGTACCGTGCCATGGACAGGGCTCATTTAATAGCTACTCAAGAGTGGGACCTGACCCACCGGACTGAGGAGGTGGCCTCCCCGTACGTCGCTGATTGTTGCCATGTGCATTGGTGTTAGCCACAAACTCCAAGCTACCATCAGCCTTATGTTTATTATTGCCTCCTTGATTTGTCGGGTTATGTTGATGACCCTTGTCGTTCTTCTTCCCCTTCCCTGTCTTCTCCTCGTCAGACTCGGGATCCTTGGTATTATCAGAGTCGGCGTACTTGACTAGAGTCGCCATCAGCTGGCCCATGTCATTACAATAACGTTTGAGCCGCCCCAGCTTCTGTTTCAGAGGCATAAAACGGCAATTTTTCTCCAACATTAAGACTGCAGAGCCGTCATCCATCTTATCAGATGAATGTATTATGGCTTTGACCCGGCGCGCCCAATGGGTCATGGATTCTCCTTCCTCTTGTTTACAATTAGTTAAATCCACAATTGACATAGGCTGCTTGCAGGTGTCTTTGAAATTCTGAATAAACCGAGCTTTTAATTCTGCCCATGAACCAATGGAATTGGGCGGCAGCCCCTTCAGCCAGGTGCGGGCCGTTCTATCCAACATCATGGTGAAGTACTTGGCCATTGCCGCGTCGCTGACCTCCAGTAGTTCCATGGCCATCTCATAGCTTTCAATCCATGCCCCTGGCTGTAAATCGGTCGTGTAATTAGGCATCTTTCGAGGCCCCTTGAAATCCTTGGGCAAACACTCATTACGCAGAGCTGGTACCAAACAAGGGACACCTCTAGTCCTTGTGGCCACGCCTGCCTCAATAGAGGTCGTCGGATGAACCGGAAAAGACTAGTGAGCTGCCCACTGAGCCGCCTGCTCAGCTGCCTGTTGAGCCGCCCGCTCAACCTCTTGGTGGATCCTATCCTGGTCCACCAAGTTAAGAGCCCCATCACGTGCCGTGTCATGCCCGCACGGCTGGTCACGGCGCCGGGCGTTGCTTGAAACGCTTGCTGAATCTATGTGCCTGCTATAACTCGGGCTCCGGTTTGGGCGAGGGGTCGAATGGATCCTGTCTCGACTATAAAAATATGCCTCCTGCTGCGCGAGAGCCGTCTGAAGAAGTTCTCTGACCCTTCGGGTTTCAATTGCCATAGAAGAGTCACCCTCCGCTGGGAGAGCCACCAGTTGCGTCACCGCAGCGATCATGTTCTCCAAAGGGTTAGAATAATGACCCGGTGGTGTTAGTAAATAAGGAGGTGGAGCGGTATTCATATAAGGAGGTTCCATCACCCATGGTTGAACCAGCGTCCCAGCCCCGGGCGTTGCCACCCGGTTTACCTCCGGTGGGTTCGGGTGTGCGAAAGAGGTTTCTAGGATCATAAGTCAGAGGAAGATGTGATTGAGCCTTCTGGTGTCTTCTCCTCATGACCTCATTTCATGCGTTCAGATCCATCGTGAGCTGGAAAGCCTCTGATTGAATCTGCTAAGCTCGAGCATCTAAAGCCGCCCGCTCCGCGGCCATCCTGACGTCCTCCGCTGCTAGGTTTTCCTTGGCTTGTACTACCTCCTCACGTAACCATGCCACTTCTGCATCATGCTGAGCCTAATCTGCCGGGTTAACCACGGCAGTTAATAGGGCTGTCATCCTGTCCATGAGATCCATCAGTACCTGAGCTAGCGGGCGCGTAGGGCCTCCTACCCCGGCCATCGCTGGCCCGGAGGTTATCGCTGCCACAGTCGTAGAGGTTTGAATGGGCTGCATGCCAGTCATGAAGATCCCTGCCCTTCTTGGCGGCTCAAAGGGGTCCGGAATATTGATGCCATCGGAACAGCCCCCAAGCCCACCATCTTGCACTTGATATAAAGAATTCGTCTCCCCTGTGGATGATCCACCGTCAGAGCAGATGGTCGTCTCATCGCCAGACGCAGATCCTTCAAGAAACTCTCCTCCATGGATGCATCCCACGAAGGCACGCTTCATGGCGGGCTAAGTCCGAGCGGGTCTCGCGCGCTGAGCCGTCTCGATGATGTCGGTGCGGATGTCCGGCTCAGGGCCCGGCTCGCCGATCTGGCCGATGAAGACATGGATTCCGCCGAAGGGGACCCAGTACCCGTACTCAATTGAGTCAGCGTCGGGGCCCCAGCCAGTGTCGTCAATGTAGAGCTTGCCGCGACGACTCTTGGTCATCCGTCCCACAACGTACCCCTTGAGCCCTTCGAAGTTGCCCTTCAAGAACTCAAATCCACCGTGCGCAGGCCCCACGGTGGGCGCCAACTGTCATGCAATTGTCACGGCAGATGTCCTAGTGAAAGGACTTAATCGTGGAGCCATCGCAACTAGGAAGCTTAAAGGGGTTAAACGGGACAAAGGACACGAGAGGTTTATACTGGTTCGGCCCCTTGCGGTGAAGGTAAAGGCCTAATCCAGTTGAGGTGATATTGCTAGGTTTCGATGACCAAGGAGCGAATATGCTTAACCTGGCTCTCGATCTGTTGTTTCTTACCCTAGGCCGCCGCCGGGTCGTCCCCTTATATACACGAGTTGATGCCCTGCAGCCTACAGAGTACCGGCCGGCTCATACAACGTGTCCGACTCGGTGATGTATCTTACATGCCTTATATTACAAGTCTATTCATACATGGCGGTTTATACTTATGGGCCCTAAGCCGCCCCTGGGCTTGGGCCTATCATAAGCCTAACTATGAACCGCCACCTTGTATACTCTTGGGCTTCATACAGGTGAACCGTCATTGTGGTTGACCCGGTCCCTTCTGGGCGGGTCATATCTGATAGTCATATCCCCAACAATATGGATTTTCTGCGAAACAAAAAACATGCAACAAACACGAACCGGCACTGGGCACTGGATCAATATGTTAGTCCCAAAAATAGTATAAAAAGTTTCCAAAAGTATGTAAAAGTTGTAGAATATTGGCATGGAACAATCAAAAATTATAGATACGATGGAGACGTATCAATGCTCACATAAAAAGATAAGAATTGAAACATAACGAGAGCATCATGAATAATATAACTAGCACATTTAAGCCTAACCCACTTCCTATGTATAGGGATTTTATGAGCAAATCATTTATGGGAGCAAGAATAAACTAGCATAGGAAGGTAAAAGAAGCATAACTTCAAGATTTTCAACACATAGAGAGGAAACTTGATATTATTGCAATTCCTACAATCATATATTCCTCCCTCATAATAATTTTCAGTAGCATCATGAATGAATTCAACAATATAACTATCACATAAAGCACTCTTTTCATGATGCATAAGCATAGAATTTTTATTACTCTCCACATAAGCAAATTTCTTCTCATGAATAGTAGTGGGAGCAAACTCAACAAAATAACTATCATGTGAGGCATAATCCAATTGAATGTTAAAATCACGATGACAAGTTTCATGGATATCATTATTCTTTATAGAATATGTGTCATCGCAATAATAATCAAAGATAGGAGGGGTGCTTTCATCATAATAAATTTGCTCATCAAAACTTGGGGGACAAAAAATATCATCTTCATCAAACATAGCATCCCCAAGCTTGTGGCTTTGCATATCATTAGCATCATGGGTATTCAAAGAATTCATACTAACAACATTGCAATCATGCTCATCATCCAAAGATTTAGTGCCAAACTTTTTAATACATTCTTCTTCTAACACTTTGGCACAATTATCGGAATCCTTATTTTCATGAAAGATATTAAAAAGATGAAGTATGTGAGGCAACCTCAATTCCATTTTTTGTAGTTTTCTTTTATAGACTAAACTAGTGATAAAACAAGAAACAAAAAGATTCGATTGCAATCTAAATATATACCTTCAAGCGCTAACCTCCCCGGCAACGGCGCCAGAAAAGAGCTTGATGTCTACTACACAACCTTCTTCTTGTAGACGTTGTTGGCCCTCCAAGTGCAGATGTTTTGTAGGGCAGTAGCAAATTTCCCTCAAGTGCATGCCTAAGGTTTATCAATCCGTGGGAGGCGTAGGATGAAGATGGTCTCTCTCAAACAACCCTGCAACCAAATAACAAAGAGTCTCTTGTGTCCCCAACACACCCAATACAATGGTAAATTGTTTAGGTGCACTAGTTCGGCGAAGAGATGGTGATACAAGTGCAATATGGATGGTAGATATATGTTTTTGTAATATGAAAATATAAAAAAGCAAGGTAACTAATGATAAAAGTGAGCGAAAATGGTATTGCAATGCGTTGAAACAAGGCCTAGGGTCCATACTTTCACTAGTGCAAGTTCTCTCAACAATAATAACATAATTTGATCATGTAACAATCCCTTTACATGCAACAAAGAGTCACTCCAAAGTCACAATAGCGGAGAACAAACGAAGAGATTATTGTAGGGTATGAAACCACCTCAAAGTTATTCTTTCCGATCAATCCATTGGGCTACTCCTATAAGTGTCACAAACAGCCCTAGAGTTCGTAGTAAAATAACACCTTAAGACACAAATCAACCAAAACCCTAATGTCACCTAGATACTCCAATGTCACCTCAAGTATCCGTGGGTATGATTATATGATATGCATCACACAATCTCAGATTCATCTATTCAACCAACACAAAGAACTTCAAAGAGTGCCCCAAAGTATCTACCGGAGAGTCAAGACGAAAATGTGTGCCAACCCCTAGGCATAAGTTCACAAGGTCACAAAACTCGCAAGTTGATCACCAAAACATACATCAAGTGGATCACGAGAATATCCCATTGTCACCACAAATAAGCACATGCAAGACATACATCAAGTGCTATCAAATCCTTAAAGACTCAATCCGACAAGATAACTTCAAAGGGAAACCTCAATTCATCACAAGGAGATAGAGGGGGAGAAACATCATAAGATCCAACTATAATAGCAAAACTCGTGGTACATCAAGATCATGTCATATCAAGAACAAGAGAGAGAGAGAGAGAGAGAGAGAGAGAGAGAGAGATCAAACACATAGCTATTGGTATATACCCTCGGCCCCGAGGGTGAACTACTCCATCCTCGTCATGGAGAGCGCCGGGATGATGAAGATGGCCACCGGTGATGGATCCCCCCTCCGGCAGGGTGCCGAAACAGGGTCCTGATTGGTTTTTGGTGGCTACAGAGGCTTGCGGTGGCGGAACTCCCGATCTAGGTTTCTTTTCGGGGGTTTCTGTATTTATTGGAATTTTTGGCGTCGATATCACATCAGGGGGGGGTCTTCGAGTCATCCATGAGATAGGGGGCGAGCCCAGGGGGTAGGGCGTGCCCTCCACCCTCGTGGATGGCTTGGGACTCTTCTGGCCCAACTCTTTTACTTCGGGGGCTTCTTTTGGTCCATAAAAAATCATCAAAAATTGGCACGTCAATTGGACTCCGTTTGGTATTCCTTTTCTGTAGAACTCAAAAACAGGGAAAAACAGAAACTGGCACTGGGCTCTAGGTTAATAGGTTAGTCCCAAAAATCATATAAAATAGCATATAAATGCATATAAAACATCCTAGATGGATAATATAATAGCATGGAACAATCAAAAATTATAGATATGTTGGAGACGTATCACTTACCACATGTGTCTGTTGTATTCCGGACTTCCGTTTTCTCCATAACATTGCTTTTGGCAGAAGGTGAGAACAATGTGGAAGCAGGCACGTAACCAAAGTCACATCTGCTGCTCTTAGCAACCTCTGGTGCATTGGATATCTGTGCAGGATGCTTATGGGGGCTACGCTGCCTAGGTGGCAGACCAGCTCGCGCAATGGTCGCAGTAGCAGCCTCTGGACCACCAGCCACTGGAGCTGTTGTGCGATGAGTCTCGTCCGCGGATGGCCTATCATTCTAAAACATGGTCGCAGCCCCTTCTTTTGTGGACACAGAAGTGCCACCAGCCACACGCTTGGAATCAGTATTAGATGAGCGGGAATCTTCCTTGTTTAGGTTCAGCTCGGGAGCGTCCACTTCAACACTTGCTGGTCTGATGGCATGGATCACAACAACATCTCTCATTGCCACCAGGGTGGGCAATATCTCAGCAGTCCTGGCAGATAATGACTCGTCACTCCTAGATGTACGGATGGTTGCTGTTGTAGTCTGCACAACTGCAACCGGCGGAGATGGGCAACAACTTCCATTAGAGCTAGTGGGAACAGTGGATGGTGCAGTGGCAGTTTTGTCGACTGGCGGCTCATGAATATTTGCATTACCACTTGTCGACAACTTGGAGTGAATGTGTTCAAGTGGGTCTTTGCTAGTGCGTTTGGTCGAGCACGTAGTAGTCTTCTTCACCCTGCAAAGAAAATGCATGAAGAGTTCAAAAAGGTGAGCAAAATAATTGCCATGGTAGTCATCATAAAATGAAAATGTGTGATATGCTAGAGCTGCCATTCGAAAACAAGGCATGGATGAACACACATGAAATGCAAGTGGTTGAAGTTAGTGGAAAGTTACCAGTTGCCATATGAGTGGAAAAGATTTGCCATGTGGTCTAGTAAGCAGTTGCCATGCAGAAGAGGCAGGAGTTGCCATGCAGGAATTTAGATCATGAAAACAGCAGTTGCCATGTGGGACAGATAGCAGTAGCCCATGTGGCAAGTTAGATAGCTGCCATGAGAAGCAGACAGTAGTTGCCACAGAAATGGATCAAGTAAAAGGTTGTATATGATTTAGAATTCATTGAACAAAAAATAGCATTAGGACAATAAAAACAGGGAGAACCCACTTCTTGATTGTCTTCCTCAAGTCTTCCAGCACGACAGGATCCCCGGTGTTGGACGTCGACGTACGAGGAGACGACCTAGTGGAAGTGGTGGCACCAGCAGTGGGAGTACCTTGTTCAATTGGGCAGAAACACGGGTTGGCGTGGGTGCTTGTTTCTTCTTAACTTATCATCCACCAGCTGTCGCCTTACTGCACATAGAAAAAAAATGGCAAAAAGATACCAAGTGTGAGACACAAAAATCATGGCGCACTTAGCAACAAATGAAAAAAAGGTCGGGCTGTTAAAAGGAAGGACAAACAAAATACTAAATAGACGTCGAAGCTCCTCCTAGTAGCCACGGGATCGGTCCTACACCTCTTGCCAGCAGAGCCTTGCCCAACATCCTCTGGAGCCCTGCCCCTCTTTGAGAGCGAAACCACGTATCTCTCGCAACTGTTTGATCAATGCCTTCCTCCGGTGGAGGAACTTTTGGTGCAGCTTATTGTTCTTACCGCCTACACGAACTTCAACATGTTCATCATCATCGGTTCCATGTGGCACTTTCTTCATGTCATCGTCATCGTCCTTGTCGAGACCAGCATCCACGCCACCAAAACCATCTCCATCTAGCTCATCTTGCGTGTCAGGGAGTTCCTGAGAGTTGTTGTAGTTGTACCGGCCACGACAACCAGTTGGTCGATGTGTTCGTTCTCCAACAAATGATGTGAATTGCCTCCCAACCGCGTCGCTATCAGAACCATTAAGTGTCGTCCAACCCTCAACCAACTTCCCGAGCAAGCTCGTCATGCCGGAAGCAAACTGCCCAACTAGGTGCTCAACAGGTGCCCTCGCCTGAGCAAAAAACAAAAAGTAACAAGAACCAAACATATTAGAGTCACGTGGGTAAGAAAAATAAGCCAAACAGCCATAAAGATATATCAAATGCAAGAAAATATAATTTCAGAAAACAAATAAACATCCTTGATTACCTCAGCAGGACAAGATGGAGCTGAATGCACATCCATCCACTTGCCAATGCTTTGTTGCCAACCAAACACACTGTAGTCTATAGCATGCTTGGCCATCAGCTGAAAAACAGCAAAAACCACTATGATGTCAAAAGAAATAAGGAGGAGTGACTACAATTCATGGATTGCAAAAGGAAAAAAAGGAGTTTCGACAGGGAACGGCAGAGTTGCCATATGGGGTCAAACATGGTTGCCATGTGCACACAACCATGGTTGCCAAAGTATTTATGACTTGTTAGCCATAAATGGTTGTCGTACGGGGATTTTTTCGTATTATATCCAACATCAAAATTTAAGAATGCCGTGCGAGAAAGAAGACAGAACTAACCTGGAGTTTCCCATATTTCGTATCAGTTATCTTGTCTGCGGCAAGCACAGCCTTGACAGCATTGTACGTCCACGCAGAGACATCAAACTTATGTGGAGGCGGCGGGCCTCCTATCTCAGTAAAGTCGACAGCGGGCAAATCAAGACGAGCGACGTACATGAGCTGGTTTACACAGTAAAGCAAGTTATGTTAGTTGCCATCATGCTGTGTTGAAAAAAAGCTTATGCAATCTCCCTTGAGTCACAAGTTGAAAAAAAGGAAGAAAGATTTGCCATCTATCTATGTTAGTTGCCATCATGGTATGTTGGCAGTTGCCATCTTGTTATGCTGGAAGTTGCCACCAGCTCAACATGATGGTTGCCATCCAGATTGTATAAGAAGAATGAATGTAGGAAGTGAACACTATGTGTGTTGTAGAAAAATGTAATTTCCTTGTAGGCATCAACTACAGATGCCATGGAACAAACAAAATTCTCTTTGACATGTAAAGATTCACGGAAAAATGAAACAAAAGGGTTGCCATGCACGATCGCCTACGGTTGCCATCAAAAAAGGAAAAACAAAAATTCAGTTAAAAGCTGTTGGTTGTCAGATTATAGCCGAACAGAGATACTGAAAAATGCAAAACAATTTGGTTCACACTTATGAACATCTATAATGTTGATTTAGGAAAGAATGAACCATGATAAGAGCATTTGCATAAGAGTAGTGGAAAATACCATTAGGTGCAAGCGACAACCCTTCTGGTACATCTTATTTGAAAATGCATCATGCAGGAAGTCCGCGATGAATTTACACCAATTCATGTTCTTAACGTCTTTCAGATTCGCCTGCACAACACAAATTCAGGACAAAAAAGATGCCGCATCAGCATTCAATAAAAACATAAAAACTGACAGTGACTAGCTTCTGCGTGGCATCAAAATCAAAAGATTGTATGGAAAAATAAATAGAGAGAGCATTCACCAGGATAGGGAAGCACTTGTTGCTTGGGTGAAGAGATGTGGTAGGCGCAAAGACAACTGAGATCAAGTACATGAGCACCTTCATCTTAAATACCTCGTCATGCGTTCTCATGACCTCCAGCGAAGTTGCCAGCACAGTCGTATTAGGCATGGATGCCATTCCAGGAAACAAACGGGCGAACAAAGCTTCCTCAATCTTATTATTCACCTCATACGTCACTTTGATTTCTCCACGGGGCACACCCAAAGTGCAGAACACAGATTCCTCATCCAAAGGCAGTCTTCCATGTCCCGGAATCATGAATTCCCTAGACACAGGCTCATATATCTCACCGAGCCAGTCACATACAGGATTTACTAGGTTCTTGCACCGACCATCACAGCCTACATCCCCATCTCACTGGAAGCTCCCTTCTGCTCATCTGTAAATCCCTCGGTCAATATAGTTAGATGTTCTTGCGAAGCCCTATTAAGCTGACGTTTCTTCTTCTGCATAACACAAAGAGGATCATTTGTTGCCATGTTCAATGTAGTAAAAATTAGTTCTAACAGAAGATTGAAAACTCAATGTCAAATTAGAACATAGGGGGAGAGTGACCTCATCGCCATCTTTTGTATGACCAATCGCACGATTTCGTGGCGGTAACTCCATGAAGTCATCATCATCATCTTGATGGTCACCATGAGCCATTGTGCTACAATAAGAACAAAAACACGTTAGCGTGAAATGAAAACACAGCCGACAGATGCGGACAGAGATGCACGAAGTAACGATTCACTAGATATCATTGATAAACAAAAATGAAAACTGCCATGGTTACCCCAAAGTTTTAGCATCTGAAAAAGGAAGTAACTGCCATGTGCCGAACATGCACAAATAGGCAGAAAAATAACCAACTTAAAAAGCAAATGCAGAAACATGGCAACTGGATATGTGTGTGCTTCTTAAGGAAGCAGTTGCCATGTAGCAGAATCAAGTTGCCATGTTGGCGCTATTAAAAGTGGCAACTGAGGCAGTACAAAGGAGCACCCAACTAGGATTGTCCAACATGTAATGTGGCAACTAACACATTGGCTTCATAAAAGTACAGGTCACATCTACTAGGTTCAAGTTGCCATGTTAACAAATAAAAGATGTGGCAGCTAAGGCACTTCAAATAGGACACACAACTTCCAGTCTACAACACATAATGTGGCAACTCACACCCTGGCCTCGTAAAAAATGAGTTGCCATGTAATGCAATCAAAAAATGTTGTGCTATCACAAATTAGCATGGCAACATAGTGAGTCTATTGTACAGTCAAACTGCCATTACTCTGCATATGACATGGCAACTGGCATAGTTGATTCACAAAATTAGTTGCCACTTAGAGGATAGTTGTAGGTAAACAAATGCAATGAATTGCCGTGACTAACATTATCACACACTTAAATATGCAACTACCTAGATATAGAAATCATACACAAAAATTACTCATTGACTTGGATCTCATAAACTGACATTATCTTACATATGACATGGCAACTGACATAGTTGATTCAGAAAATTAGTTGCCATCAGTGATGATAGTTGGGGACAAAACAAGGGTGTTGAAATTGCCATGACTGTCATTATCCTACACTTTGAAATGCACCTAACTAGATCTAGGGTTCATTCACAACTATCATACCCTGGATTCAACAACGAAAAACACCCTAAAAACAGTGATGACCATAGCCTCGAGGCAAATCAGAACTAACAACTAGAAATCGCTTGCACAGGCAAATGCAGGAACTAATCTCACGTATATACAGATGTGGTTGCCGACCGGGCGAGCCTCACCGGCATGACTACCACCGCAACGGCGACGAAACTGCGCAATGCCGCCCTAAATGGCAAACACGCGACTCCACCGCCGACGGGGACACCAGAGCGCCGCAAATCCGCCGGAATCTCGAGAATACTCGAGGGGAATGTGACCACGGAGGGAGGGGACAGATTTCACAGGGAGGAATGTGACAAGCTTCGATAGCCTTACCTTCTCACCGCGGCTAGTCCGGTGAACCCCAGCAACGGTCGCGAATGCCATCGACTCTTCCGCCGCCGCCTCCTCCTCCTCCTCTCGTCTCCTCCTCCAATCGAATGGAATTGCTATGGATAGTGGGTTGGGGAGAAATGAATGCGAAGGGGAGCAAAGAAACCACAGCGAGAGGAGGGAATGGCGAGTCGTGGGAGACGGCAACCGAAGTCGTGCGCGGCGTGCGGGCGCGACGGCAGTTCCACCTTATGCCCCGACTCGCAACTGCTGTCGTCCGAGGAAGAAATGACGTGCGGGCGTGTTAGAAGGGAGAGAGGGATTTGGTGAAATTGTTCATTGTATTGCTTGAGCCTCGTGGGCATATATATAGGAGTACAATCATCTACTTGGAGTACAAGACAAGCCAGAACAAATCCTAGTCTATCTCGTCTTTCCTAATAAACATTATACTCAACATCCCCTCGTAGTCACAACGGTAGCGACGCAGACGGTGAGACTGGAGAAGAATCCGAAGGCAAGCCGACGGACACCCCCCCACAGTCGTAACGGTCGACGCATCGCGGAGTCGTGGCTAGAGTGGAAACCAACGAGGTTGCTCAAGGAGGCGGTAGCCCTTTGTGCCGTTGGTCGATGTAGCCGAGAGCGTGGGTGGTGGAGCCGTGGTCGAGGTAGCCGTGCGAAGAATGCCATGGTCGATGTCGAGTCGGGGTGGCCGGTGTCGCGTAAGTCGCCGTGGATCCGCGGGTGCAAGGGGACACCAAGTTAGCATGGGCGCAGTAGTGTCGAAGAGTTGTGCGCCGGGGAGAAGACGGTGTTGACGAGGCGTCGCGCCGGGGTTGCCAAACCTGGGTACACATCGTAGACGAAGGCACGCGTCGATGTTGCCAGCACCGGGCATGCGTAGACGGTCGAAGACGAAGTTAACGAAGCGCCGCACCAGGCTTGCCAGGCCCAGGGACACGTCGTGGACGAAGGCACGCGACGGTGTTGCCCGCATCAGGCATGCGTAGACTGGGACCTACACGAGCTGTACGCCATGTTGAAGAGGTCGGAGAGGCCAGGAGAGAAGGACTCGACGACGGTTGCGGCGCCAATCGGCGCGGGGCCAATGTCGTCTGCGGTTGTCAGAGTAGATGAAGCGGTCGGGGTAGATGACGGCGACGCTGGCGATGAGCTGGTGCTGGACGAAGACGAAGGGGGTGGACGGGCGGTGGCGGCTACGGAGGTAGCGGCGGCGGCGGCCAAAGAAGAGCGACGGCAGCAGCCTGACGACGGCGGCGGCGGCTAGGTTAGGAGTGCGGCGGCGGTGCTCAAAGCAGGCGAAAAACCCTGACAGCGTGACGAAGACCGGCGCGGACGGTGGCGTTCCCGCGCCAAGGAAGACGGCGCGACGCATATCACAGGAGGTCGACGCACGGTGACGGCGGAGCGGACCGCGGGCCGCGGCGCTACGGCCCGAAGGTGCGACGCAGCGGCGACAGGCGGGTCGGGGCGACGGCGGGAAGACCTCTGGGCGGCGGGGACCGCGGGCCGCGACGCTGCGCCCCGAAGGGGCGACACAACGGCGGTTCGCGAGTCGATGCAACTGCGGGGATGGCCTCGGGGCGGCGGGAGGGACCGCGTATCGCGACACTACGGCCCGAAGGGGCGACGCAGCGGCGGCGCTGCGGCCCGACGGGGTGACGCAGCGGCAGCCCGATGCTCTATCGGTGGAGAGGCGCGCTGAACTCGGGGACGATCTTCACGGGACCTGCGGAGGCGCGCGTAACCGACAGGCCAGGTCAGTCGAGTGGCGTAGGTGAGGCGGATCGCGGCGGCGAACGGGTGATCAAGCCGATCGCGCGTGAGGTCGGGGACGCCGCTCGATGGAGGGGTGGTGGCGGCGGAGTGAAGCTGGCGACGACGGACGGCGTGGGACGTCGTGCGGACGAGCTTGTCAGCACCAACACCCAGGCTGCCAAAGCAACACCGGCACCCGGGCAGCGAGGCCCGAGCGACCAACAGAGCAGCGGCGCCCGAGTTGAGGCAGCCGACGCAGCCGTCCCGCTGCAGCTGAGGAGGAGGCCGGCGAGGTAGACCGCCAGGCCGCCATGCAAACGCGGCGGAGGCGAGTGATGTGGATCCATGGGCGGGCCGGCGCGCGAGCGACGACTATGATTGGTCGTCGCATGGCGCAAGGCCGCCGGGTCGGGGCGATGCAGGTGTCCCGGTCGGAGCAAGACGGTGACGGACAGACCGACGCGCGGACGACGGCTGGCCTTGACGGGCCGCCTCGGTCGCGTGGCCGTCGAGTTGGAGGAGAGGCCGGTTGGTCACGCCGGGGTCGGAGTAGAGGCGCTCGGGGTCGATGGCGGCGGTGGGTGACGCAAACCGGTCAAGAATAGATCAGAAAACCAAAAAGAAACCGCGCGATCAAGATAACCGACGGGGAGAGAGAAAACCTCAGAGCAAGGCTCGGAGAAAAGACTCTCTAGGACAGTCGGTCAACATGACCGGCGGACAAACCATAGGTACAAGCAGCACGGCCCCCGGTGGCGGTCATGGAGGCCGACCGCCCCGGGGGCGGCGCGCGGGTGCGGTAGCGGCGGCGGCTAGGGTTTAAGATCGACTTGCGATAGATACCATGTTAGAAGGAAGAGAGGGATTTGATGAAATTGTTGATGTATTGCTTGAGCCTCGTGGGCATATATATAGAAGTAAAATCATCTACTTAGAGTACAAGACAAGTCAGAACAAATCCTAGTCTATCTTGTCTTTCCTAATAAACATTATATTCAACAAGGCGAACTAACTACACACCATCGGCCCTGTCCTATATGGCACATGAAATCTGCCTTCTAATGTCAAGATTCGTGCAAAATTGAATCGACGGCGATCCAGGTATGTGAACAAACGAGTTAGAGAAGTTGGCACATGAAATCTGCCTCCTAGTGTCAAGATTCGTGCAAAATTGAATCAACGGCGATCCAGGTATGTGAACAAACGAGTTAGAGAAGTGCCACACATGTGGGCGGTAGTGTTTCCAAAAAAGAAAACACTGCACTTACGGATGACGTGTGATGAAGCAGCATTTTTTTTTTGTGTGTGAGAAAATATCATTCATTCATTTCCAGTTCTTGTCACTGCACAACCCCAGGTACGTCCATTTGTTCGTGCCTAAGTTGATCTCGTTAACTCTGCAGCTTACATGCACAAAAAGAATCACATCTAGCGGTCGAACAAACTGAATTCACGAATCACGAGGAGGAAGTTTCTTCTTTGCATAGTTTCCGGCTGAGGGTGCTGAAGTTGGCTCGCGAGAACTGGCGGGACGCGTTCCTCCAGTCCGCCCCGGACTTCATCATCAGCTCGAACTCCTGGTAGCTGATGCGTCCGTCCCGGTCGGTGTCGACGTCGCGGATGATCTCGAGGATGGCCTGCTCGTTGGGTCCCAGCTCCTGCCGGAGCTCGTCGATCTCGATGAAGCCGCTGCCGTCCTTGTCGAAGTAGCGGAACGCCGCCGCCAGGTACTTCTCGTTGGTCATCTTCTTGAGGTGCAGCGACACCGTGACGAACTCGTCGCAGTCCAGCGTCCCGTTGCCGTCCGTGTCCGCGGCCTCGAGCAGCATCCTGATCTCCGACTCCGGCACGCGCTGGCCGTTGATGTGGAGGCCCTCCACGAGCTCCTCCAGCGACAGGTTGCCGTTCTTGTCCTTGTCCATGAGATGGAACATCTGCACGTACTTGTCCAGCTCCTCCACCGGCATGTTCCGCGCCACCACGCCCAGCGCCTTCTTCTTGAACTTGTTCATCGCCGAGAACTGCTGCAGCCGAGACCGCACCGCCTCGCCCAGCGACACGTTCGGCGCCGTCTCCGCGTTCTTCAGCCACGGGTGCTCTGCCAATCACAAACACAATGCCTGCGTTAGTTCTACGTCCATCCACACCACGTGCTAATCAGTAGAAGTGCAATGGTGCGGTACCAAGAACTTGCGCGGCCGTGAGCCGGGCGGCGGGGTCGGGGTCGAGCATCCCCCTGATGAGGTCCTTGGCGTTGCCGGACACCCTGGGCCAAGGCTCCCGGTTGAAGTCGAGGCCGCCGCGGATGATGGCCTGCGCGATCTTCTCGTCGTTGTCCCCCCAGAAGGGCGGCACACCGCAGAGGAGGATGTAGAGGATGACGCCGGCGCTCCACACGTCCACCTCCTGCCCGTAGTTGCGCTTGAGGACCTCGGGGGCCATGTAGTAGGCGCTCCCCACCACCTCCGTGAAGCGATCGCCGGGGTTGAAGAACACCGAGAGGCCGAAGTCGATCACCTTGAGGGGGGCGTCCTCGGATTTGTTGGCGAACAGGAAGTTCTCCGGCTTGAGATCACGGTGGATCACCCCGTTCGAATGGCACAACTGCGTTCGAATGGAAACTTAGTTCGTCGCCTTCGTTGCGAGATTGGTGCGCAAGAACGTTGATCGAGAAGCGTGTTGAGGTGTTCTTGAACGAATCTTGCATGCGGGTTGCGTACCTGGATGACGTTGACGATGGTGCGGAAGATCTTGGCAGCGGCTCGCTCGGAGTAGTGGCCGCGGGCGACGATGCGGTCGAAGAGCTCGCCGCCCTCGCAGAGCTCCATGACGAGGTGCACGGAGCCTTCCTGGTCCTCGCGGGCCTCTCGCAGCCGCACAACGGCCGAGCCACCGCGGGCTGACATGCGCCGCATGATGGCCACCTCCCGCCGCACGTCGGCCGCGTGCGCCGCCGCGGCGGCGGCGGCGGCTCTCGCGGCGGCCTCCGCGCCCCCGCCACCCGCGGCCTTGCGGTTCGCCCCGCGGCCGCCCCGGCGGCGGTGCCTCCGGATGGTCTTGCACGCGAGCGCCTCGCCCGTGGCGGCGTCCTTGCAGCGGCGCGTCACCCCGAACTCCCCGCGGCCGAGCTCCTTCCCCAGCACGTAGCGCCGCCCGAACTCCGCGGACGTCATCTTGGCCACGAGCTCCTCCTCCTCGGTGCCGCCGGCGGGGCCGTCGCCATTGTTGCGCCTGGAGCTGCCGTGGTCGCTCTTCTTGGAGGAGCGGTCCGAGCCCGCGCGGGCGCTGCTGGTGCTGGCCCCGGAGGCGGCGGCGGCGTCGCGTTCGGTGACGGGGAGGACGAAGGAGAGGTTGCCGAGGCGGCCGCGCAGCTTCCGCGAGCAGGCGTAGGCGGAGTAGCAGCCCCCCATCGAGCCACCTCCCTCGCCGAGCCCGCCGCGAAGGCGCTCCTGCCCTGCACTGCCCCCTCTCTTCCCCTCTCCCTGCCTTCCTCGCGTCGGGGCCGCGCGTGGGCGTGCCGCGTTTGTTGGCGCGTCGACGGGGGGTCAGCCGTGTCCCGCGCTGCGGCTCGCCGCGAGATCCTGCATGGCCGCCTCTATTCGTGGCCGCGGCGGCCCACGCGCGCCCTACTTAGGCTGGTCACAGTGGGGAGGAACTTAGGAGTAACATCACACACTCCAATACATCTTTGCTTATGTGGCACATATTTAATGAAGAGAGAGGTGCTTGTGGTAACTAGCTAAGTTACCGGAACATCACACACTCCAAAAAACAATGAGTCTATGACCTAATAAATACATCGTTGCATGACACTAAATAGATGTTCCTACCCATTATGAAGGTAGTAACATAGTCTAAGGAAGTGTGTAAGTTACTAGCTTATGTTTTTACCCATTGTGACCAGCCTTATGCTGCCCGCGGGACGGGACGGGTGTGTACAGGTTGGAGTGCGGAACGCGGTGTCACCCGGGGGGAAAGGGAGAGTTAATACGCGCCACGATCGTGGCCGCGTAGGGCTGCGTGCCGCGCCATCTACGGCTGCTAGACGCTGCACGTGGCAGCTGCGCCATATACCCGAGAGAACCGACGGCTGTAGAATGTTCGTGCGCACTGATACCTGTCACGTTTCCTTTGTCCTTGGGCAACAAGATTCCATCGGGTTTGTGCTGTGAAGCAACGCGGGAGACGGTCTGGACGGTCGGATGCTGTGCCGTTGGGGAAGCCGGCTGGCCGTGCAAAGATTGCTTGTTCCACCGTTCATTTTACTCCCTCCGGTCTGAAATATAAGTCTTTTTAAAAAATCTACTATAAACTACATGCGAAGCAAAATAAATAAATCTACACTTTAAAATATATCTATACACATTCGTATTTGTAGTGAAATCTTTAAAAAGAGTTACATTTAGGAACAGAGGGAGTACACGGCACCGAGAGACAAGTATGCACAGCGAGAAGATGGCACCTTGTCAAATGGAATAGGATTTGTTGGTCTAAAGAAAAAGGGAGTTTGGGAGTAAACGATCTTAGAAACAAAATATAAGTCTTATGGTCAAATGGTGGTGGAAAAGACTCAAAATGATGTGGCACAAGACATTGTGAAGGGCAGATACCTAGCTAACAAGACTGTGGCCACAGTGAGTTCCAGATTTTCAGACTCCCCTGTTAAGCTCTTCTGAAAATCAAAGACTTATTATACTCCCTCCGTTCCTAAATATTTGTCTTTCTAAAGATTTTGACAAATGACTACATACGAAGCAAAATAAGTGAATCCACCCTCTAAAATATGTCTATATACATCCGTATGTGGTAGTCCATTTGAATCTCTAAAAAGACAAATATTTAGGAACGGAGGGAGTACATGATTTGTACAAAAATTAAAGTTAAATCTGGGACTTAGCTAGAGTTGGAAGTACTCCATCGATGGGCTAACCCTATTTTGTGTCCAATTTCCTCAACTTTTTTGATATCTGTGTTGAATAAGATTGTAGTGTTAGTAAATTTTATACTGTTGACACATGTATCTTGTTTCGGAGAAGACTCAACACAGATATGTTGGGGCGGTGGTAAACTTTATGTGAATGTATTTCTAACATTCAATTATTTGATGAGAAAGACAATGTAAACTGAGGGTTAAACAAGACAGCTTGTTACACAACCAAATCCATGTATAAGTGGTTAGAGAAACCTCCTAGAGGATGCAATTTCAAATGG
Organism: Triticum dicoccoides; assembly: GCF_002162155.2. Taxonomy (NCBI): domain Eukaryota; kingdom Viridiplantae; phylum Streptophyta; class Magnoliopsida; order Poales; family Poaceae; genus Triticum; species Triticum dicoccoides. Next base: position 279,534,969 of record NC_041392.1, on the reverse strand, counting down.
ATTTGGAAGGCTAAACTACCTCTCAAAATTCAAATATTTCTATGGTAGTTGTATTTAAGACGTTGTGCTTACTCGGCAAGTGATGCAATAAGGAAATTGGTCTGATAATCCTAGTCGTTCCTTCTTTAGAGAACCAGAGTCGTCTCAACATCTTTTCTTCACATGTCCACGGGCTCGGGTGGTCTGCCAATCCATCGGAGTGGTGCTTGGGACTGACTTGTGTCCGAACAATTATTGGCAGTATTTTGCATGGTGCTACACTTTTCTCCCTTGTGGGGAAAAGTTTTATACTATTGGCTTAGCGACTATATCTTGGGACACTTGGTTAGCTCAAAATCGAGCCACTTTTGAGGAAAAAACTGATGAAAACTCCTTTTGAGATCGTTTTCTCCATGTGATCCTTCTTATTGTATTGGTCACGTCTCCAGCAGGGCGAAGATGTGGTAAAACTTTGTTCTGGTGTTGAGATAATCAGATCAAGCACGGTGAACTTGATGAGGATCTGCAATGCGTCCAGGCAGCCGATAGCAAGGGAGTGAAGAAGGTTGCAGGTCCATGGTGCTATGCACTTGAAGTTAGCTGATCGTGATAGTCTCCCTTGATTTGGATCGAGTGATTCGCCCTTGATTTATGTCAGTTATGATTTGATCAATGAGATGATTTTTGTTCACTCCAGCTCGAACTCGTGATAGTCTCTTGGGGGGTTGAGCTTCCTCTTCCTCTTCTTCTTGATCATCTTGTGCTTGAGATGAAGGCAAAGGAGGTTGATGACGATCTTGTTGAACTTATTCTTATTGTCGAATGCCACTTGTGGAATCCGATTCATTGCCTTGAAGTAGCGGGCCCCACTTCAGTAGAAGGAGCACTTTTTTTTATTTCCACGGGTTTCACATTCCCAATAGCTAAGTCCTTTGAAAGGATCGATATAGTTGACTAGAGGGGGTGAATAGGCAACTAACAATTTTTAGCTTTTCTTTAACAATTTAAACTTTGCATCAAAGTAGGTTGCCTAGATATGCAACTAGGTGAGCAACCTATATGATGCAGCAAGGATAGGAACACAAGCAAGCAAGAGATATAACACAAATAAGCTTGCACAAGTAAAGGCACGAGATAACCAAGAGTGGAGATGGTGAAGACGAGGATGTGTTACTGAAGTTCCTTCCCATTGAAGGGAAGTACGTCTCCGTTGGAGCGGTGTGGAGGCACAATGCTCCCCAAGAAGCCACTAGGGCCACCGTATTCTCCTCACGCCCTCACACAATGTGAGATGTCGTGATTCCACTATTGGTGCCCTTGAAGGCGGCGACCGAACATTTACAAACAAGGTTGGTGCTCTCTCCACAACTTAATTGGAGGCTCCCAACGAAACCACGAAGCTTCACCACAATGGAATATGGCTCCGAGGTGACCTCAACTGTCTAGGGTGCTCAAACACCCAAGAGTAACAAAATCCACACAAGAAATTATGCGGGAAGCAATTATCCTTTGGTGGGAGTGTAGATCTAGGTCTCCTCCTTCAATCCCTAGCAAATCAACAAGTTTGAGTGGCTATGGAGAGAGATCGGGCAAGAGAGCTTGAAGTGCATTAATGGTGGAGTAAGAGAGGTCAAAGGTGAGAGTGGTAGTGGTAGGTGGGAGAAAGACTCTTATATAGCAACCCTAAAAATCCAGCCGTTGCTGCGTTTTCAGCCCCGTAGCGGTACAACCGGTCCTTGTCCCGGTACAACCGGGACTCACGGTGTAGCTGCAGAACCCTACCAGGCGGTATAACCGGGCCACTGGGCGGTAGTACCGGTTAAGAAAAATTACCGGACCAACCGCCCAACCACCGCACAACTACCGCCTCAGAACAGAGACAAGATCGGTACTTGAGCGGTGCAAGACCGGAACAACCGCATGGCCTTGAGCTCTTGGACGACGAAGTTCTAAGCGGAAGAACCGCTCAGACCACCGGTGGTACCGTTCAACGAGGATCGACCGGATCAACCGGGCCACCACCGCTCGAGAACCGCATCAAAACAGAACCTTGAGCGGTACTTGAGCGGTGCATGGCCGGAACCACCGCCCTAGCCTTTGTTGAGCAAGGTGGCGGTACCACCACCCGGAGGCAGCGGTACAACCGCTCGGTAAAAGCTGGAGAGCGACAAGGTCCAGCGGTACAACCACTCCAGGGGGCGGTACAACTGGTGGGAAGAGCAGAAAACAAAAGGAAAGATAGGGGGAACACTCTCTTTCACAACTGAGGAAGACAAATGAGGGGAGAGGAAAGTGTACGTGAAAAGATTCCCCCAGAGCTTCCTAATGAGGATTCCCTCTTGATAGTACGGGAACTCTACGACCAAAGAAAATAAAAGCGTAGAGGACACGTCTCTGATCTTTTCCTACGAGAGGCAATAGAAATCCGATGTAAGCCTAAGCATCGAGAACCTGAAACATATAGCACACGATTAGGCCAACAAAGGGTTGTCATCATCATCCAAAACATAAAGTAGGGAAATGCCCTTTCAATCTCCCCCTTTTTGGTGGATGATGACAACAACACGATTTGCAAGAGATAAGTCAATGAAATCTAGACGGAACTCCCCCTGAATATGTGCCCCAATAGGAACTAGCTGTTAGAAAGCATGGGCACACTTTCGGTTGGAAATATGCCCTAGAGGCAATAATAAATTGATTATTATTATATTTCCTTGTTCATGATAATCGTTTATTATCCATGCTAGAATTGTATTGATAGGAAACTCAGATACATGTGTGGATACATAGACAACACCATGTCCCTAGTAAGCCTCTAGTTGACTAGCTCGTTGATCAATAGATGGTTACGGTTTCCTGGCCATGGACATTGGATGTCGTTGATAACGGGATCACATCACTGGGAGAATGATGTGATGGACAAGACCCAATCCTAAGCCTAGCACAAAGATCGTGTAGTTCGTATGCTAAAGCTTTTCTAATGTCAAGTATCATTTCCTTAGACCATGAGATTGTGCAACTCTCGGATACCGTAGGAATACTTTGGGTGTGCCAAAACTCACAACGTAATTGGGTGACTATAAAGGTACACTATAGGTATCTCCAAAAGTGTCTGCTGGGTTGGCACGAATCGAGACTGGGATTTGTCACTCCGTGTAAACGGAGAGGTATCTCTGGGCCCACTCGGTAGGACATCATCATAATATGCACAATGTGATCAAGGAGTTGATCACGGGATGATGTGTTACGGAACGAGTAAAAGAGACTTGCCGGTAACGAGATTGAACAAGGTATCGGGATACCGACGATCGGATCTCGGGCAAGTACAATACCGCTCGACAAAGGGAATTGTATACAGGATTGATCGAATCCTCGACATCGTAGTTCATCCGATGAGATCATCGTGGAACATGTGGGAACCAACATGGGTATCCAGATCCCGCTGTTGGTTATTGACCGGAGAACGTCTCGGTCATGTCTGCATGGTTCCCGAACCCGTAGGGTCTACACACTTAAGGTTCGATGACGCTAGGGTTATAAGGAATAGATATATGTGGTTACCGAATGTTGTTCGGAGTCCCGGATGAGATCCCGGACGTCACGAGGAGTTCCGAAATGGTCCGGAGGTAAAGATTTATATATGGGAAGTCCTATTTTGGTCACCAGAAAAGTTTCGGGTTTTATCGGTAACGTACCGGGACCACCGGGAGGGTCCCGGGGGTCCACCAAGTGGGGCCACCAGCCCCGGAGGCTTGCATGGGCCAAGAGTGGGAGGGGACCAGCCCCAGGTGGGCTGGTGCGCCCCCCACCAAGGCCCAAGGTGCAAGGGAGAGTGGAAGGGGGCAAACCCTAGGCTCAGATGGGCCTAAGGCCCACCTAGTGGTGCGCCTCCCTCTCTCCCCCTCTTGGCCGCCCCCTCCAACCCATCTAGGGCTGCCGCCCCTCTAGGGGTGGGAACCCTAGAGGGGGCGCACCCTCCTCCCTTCCTCCTATAAATAGTTGAGGTTTGGGGCTGCCCAAGACAAGACGATTTGATGTCTCCCTGGCGCAGCCCTACCTCTCTCCTCCTCGTCTCTTGCGGTGCTTGGCGAAGCCCTGCTGGAGTACCACGCTCCTCCACCACCACCACGCCGTTGTGCTGCTACTGGATGGAGTCTTCCTCAACCTCTCCCTTTCTCCTTGCTGGATCAAGGCATGGGAGACGTCGTCGGGCTGTACATGTGTTGAACGCGGAGGTGCCGTCCGTTCGGCACTAGGATCTCCGGTGATTTGGATCACGACGAGTACGACCCCTTCAACCCCGTTCTCTTGAACGCTTCCACATAGCGATCTACAAGGGTATGTAGATGCACTCTCCTTCCCCTCGTTGCTGGTTTCTCCATAGATAGATCTTGGTGACACGTAAGAAAATTTTGAATTTCTGCTACGTTCCCCAACAGTGGTATCAGAGCTAGGTCTATTGCGTAGATTCTATGCACGAGTAGAACACAAAGTAGTTGTGGGCGTTGATTTTGTTCAATATGCTTACCGTTACTAGTCCAATCTTGATTCGGCGGCATTGTGGGATGAAGCGGCCCGGACCGACCTTACACATACTCTTATGTGAGACTGGTTCCACTGACTGACATGCACTAGTTGCATAAGGTGGCTAGCGGGTGTCTGTCTCTCCCACTTTAGTCAGATCGGATTTGATGAAAAGGGTCCTTATGAAGGGTAAATAGCAATTGGCATATCACGTTGTGGTTTTTGTGTAGGTAAGAAACGTTCTTGCTAGAAACCCATAGCAGCCACGTAAAACATGCAAACAACAATTAGAGGACGTCTAACTTGTTTTTGCAGGGTATGCTATGTGATGTGATATGGCCAAGAAGAATGTGATGAATGATATGTGATGTATGAGATTGATCATGTTCTTGTAATAGGAATCACGACTTGCATGTCGATGAGTATGACAACCGGCAGGAGCCATAGGAGTTGTCTTAATTTATTTATGACCTGCGTGTCAACATAAACGTCATGTAATTACTTTACTTTATTGCTAACCGTTAGCTGTAGTAGTAGAAGTAATAGTTGGCGAGACAACTTCATGAAGACACGATGATGGAGATCATGATGATGGAGATCATGGTGTCATGCCGGTGACGATGATGATCATGGATCCCTGAAGATGGAGATCAAAAGGAGCAATATGATATTTGCCATATCATGTCACTATTTGATTGCATGTGATGTTTATCATGTTTATACATCTTATTTGCTTAGAACGACGGTAGTAAATAAGATGATCCCTCATTAAAATTTCAAGAAAGTGTTCCCCCTAACTGTGCACCGTTGCGACAGTTCGTTGTTTCGAAGCACCACGTGATGATCGGGTGTGATAGATTCTAACGTTCACATACAACGGGTGTAAGACAGATTTACACATGCGAAACACTTAGGTTGACTTGACGAGCCTAGCATGTACAGACATGGCCTCGGAACACAAGAGACCGAAAGGTCGAGCATGAGTCGTATGGTAGATACGATCAACATGAAGATGTTCACCGATGATGACTAGTCCGTCTCACGTGATGATTGGACATGGCCTAGTTGACTCGGATCATGTAATCACTTAGATGACTAGAGGGATGTCTATCTGAGTGGGAGTTCATAAGATGAACTTAATTATCCTGAACATAGTCAAAAGGTCTTCGCAAATTATGTCGTGGCTCGCGCTTTAGTTCTACTGTTTAGATATGTTCCTAGAGAAAATTTAGTTGAAAGTTGATAGTAGCAATTATGCGGACTAGGTCCATAAACTGAGGATTGTCCTTGTTGCTTCATAGAAGGCTTATGTCCTTAATGCACCGCTCAGTGTGCTGAACCTCGAACGTCGTCTGTGGATGTTGCGAACATCTGACATACACATTTTGATAACTACGTGATAGTTCAGTTAAACGGTTTAGAATTGAGGCACCGAAAACATTTTTGAAACGTCGCGAAACATATGAGATGTTTCGAGGGCTGAAATTGGGATTTCAGGCTCGTGCCCACGTCAAGAGGTATAAGACCTCCGACGATTTTCTTAGCCTACAAACTAAGGAGAAAAGCTCAATTGTTGAGCTTGTGCTCAGATTGTCTGAGTACAACAATCATTTGAATTGAGTGGGAGTTGATCTTCCAGATGAGATAGTGATGTTTCTCCGAAGTCATTACCACCAAGCTGCTAGAGCTTCGTGATGAACTATAATATATCAGGGACATATATGATGATCCTTGAGATATTCGCGATGTTTGACACCACAAAAGTAGAAATCAAGAAGGAGCATCAATTTTTGATGGTTGGTGAAACCACTAGTTTCAAGAAGGGCAAGGGCAAAAAGGGATACTTCATGAAACGGCAATTCAGCTGCTGCTCTAGTGAAGAAACCCAAGGTTGAACCCAAACCCGAGACTAAGTGCTTCTGTAATAAGGGGAACAGCCACTGGAGCAGAATTACCCTAGATACTTGGTAGATGAGAAGGCTGTCGATAGAAGTATATTGGATATACATTATGTTAATGTGTACTTTACTAGTACTCCTAGTAGCACCAGGGTATTAGATACCGGTTCGGTTACTAAGTGTTAGTAACTCGAAACAAAAGCTACGGAATAAACGGAGACTAGCTAAAGGTGAGATGACGATATGTGTTGGAAGTATTTCCAAGGTTGATCAAATATCGTACGCTCCCTCTACCATCGAGATTGGTGTTTGTGTTGAGCATAGACATGATTGGATTATGTCTATCGCAATACGGTTATTCATTTAAGGAGAATAATGGTTACTCTGTTTATTTGAATAATACCTTCAATGGTCTTACACCTAAAATGAATGGTTTATTGAATCTCGATCGTAGTGATACACATGTTCATGCCAAAAGATAGTAATGATAGTACCACCTACTTGTGGCACTGCCACGTAAGTCATATCGGTATAAAACGCATGAAGAAGCTCCATGTTGATGGATCTTTGGGCTCACTCGTTTTTGAAAAGTTTGAGGCATGTGAACCATGTCTATTGGTGTATATGCATGAAGAAACTCCATGCAAATGGACCGTTTGGACTCACTTGATTTTGAATCACTTGAGACATGCAAATCATACCACATGGGCAAGATGACCGAAAGCCTCGTTTTCAGTAAAATGGAACTAGAAAGCAACTTGTTGGAAGTAATACATTTTGATGTGTGCAGTCCAATGAGTGCTGAGGCATGTAGTGGATATCGTTATGTTCTTACTTCACAGATGATTTGAGTAGATGTTGAGTATATTTACTTGATGAATCACGAGTCTGAATTATTGAAAGGTTCAAGTAATTTCAGGGTGAAGTTGAAAGATCGTCGTGACAAGAGGATAAAATATCTATGATATGATCATAGAGATGAATATCTGAATTACGAGTTTGGCACAGAATTAAGACATTGTGGAAATTGTTTCACAACTAATACAGCCTGGAACACCATAGTGTGATGGTGTGTCCGAACATCATAACTGTACCCTATTGGATATGATGCATACCATGATGTCTCTTATCGAATTACCACGATAGTTTATGGGTTAGGCATTAGAGACAACCACATTCACTTTAAATAGGGCACCACGTAATTCCGATGAGATGACACCGTATGAACTATGGTTTAGAGAAACCTAAGCTGTCATTTCTTAAAAGTTTGGGGCTGCGACGCTTATGTGAAAAAGTTTCAGGCTGATAAGCTCGAACCCAAAGCGGATAAATGCATCTTCATAGGACACCCAAAACAGTTGGGTATACCTCCTGTCTCAGATCCGAAAGCAATAAGGGATTGTTTCTAGAATCGGGTCCTTTCTCGAGGAAAAGTTTCTCTCAAAGGAATTGAGTGGGAGGATGGTGGAGACTTGATGAGGTTGTTGAACCGTCTCTTCAACTAGTGTGTGGCAGGGCACAGGAAGTTGTTCCTGTGGCACCTACATCAATTGAAGTGTAAGCTTATGATAGTGATCATGAAACTTCAGATCAAGTCACTACCAAACCTCGTGGGATGACAAGGATGCGTACTACTTCAGAGTGGTACGTGATCCTGTCTTGGAAGTCATGTTGCTAGACAACAATGAACCTACGAGCTATGGAGAAGCGATGGTGGGCCCGGATTCCGATAAATGGCTCGAGGCCATAAAATCCGAGATAGGATCCATGTATGAAAACAAAGAATAGACTTTGGAAGAACTACTTGATGGTCGTAAGGCTGTTAGGTACATATGGATTTTAAAAGGAAGACGGACAATGATGGTAAGTATCACCATTAAGAAAGCTCGACTTGTCGTTAAGATGTTTTCCGACAAGTTCAAGGAGTTGACTACGATGAGACTTTCTCACTCGTAGCGATGCTAAGAGTCTGTTGGAATTATATTAGCGATTACTGCATTATTTATGAAATCTTGCAGATAGGATGTCAAAACATTGTTTCCTCGATGATTTTCTTGAGGAAAGGTTGTATGTGATACAACCGGAAGATTTTGTCAATCCTGAAAGATGCTAATAAGTATGCAAAGCTCCAGTGATCCTTCTAAGGATTGGAGTAAGCATCTTGGAGTTGGAATGTATGCTTTGATGAGATTATCAAAGATTTTGGGTGTATACAAAGTTTATGAGAAACTTGTATTTCCAAAGAAGTGAGTGGGAGCACTATAGAATTTCTGATGAGTATATGTTGTTGACATATTGTGGATCAGAAATGATGTAGAATTTCTGGAAAGCATATAGGGTTATTTGGAAAGTGTTTTTCAATGGAAAGCCTGGATTAAGCTACTTGAACATTGAGCATCAAGATCTATAAGGATAGATCAAAACACTTAATGGTACTTTCAAATGAGCACATACCTTGACATGATCTTGAAGGTGTTCAAGATGGATCAGCCAAAGAAGGAGTTCTTGCCTGAGTTGTAAGGTATGAAGTTAAGAGTTAAAGCTTGACCACGGCAGAAGAAAGAGGAAGGACGAAGGTCATCCCCTATGCTTTTGTCATAGGCTCTATACGGTATGCCATGCTAAGTACTGCACCTGATGTGTGCCTTGCCACATGTCTGGCAAGAGGGTACAAAGGTGATCCAGGAGTGGATCACTAGATAGCGGTCAAAAATTGTCCTTGGAGTAATAAGGACATGTTTCTCGATTATGGAGGTGATAAAGAGTTCGGCGTAAAGGGTTACATCGATGCAAGCTTTAACACCTATCCGAATGACTCTGAGTAGCAAACCGGATACGTATAGTGGAGCAACCATTTGGAATAGCTCCAAGTGGAGCGTGGAAGCAACATTTATAATATGACCTAGAGATTTGCGAAGTACATACGGATCTGAATGTTGCAGACCCGTTGACTAAAACCTCTCTCACAAGCAAAACATGATCAAACCCAGAACTCATTGAGTCTTAATCACATGATGATGTGAACTAGTTTAGTGACACTAGTAAACTCTTTGGATGTTCGTCACATGGCGATGTGACCTGTGAGTGTTAATCACATGGCGATGTGAACTAGATTATTGACTCTAGTGCAAGTGGGAGACTGTTGGAAATAAGCCCTAGAGGCAATAATAAATTGATTATTATTATATTTCCTTGTTCATGATAATCGTTTATTATCCATGCTAGAATTGTATTGATAGGAAACTCAGATACATGTGTGGATACATAGACAACACCATGTCCCTAGTAAGCCTCTAGTTGACTAGCTCGTTGATCAATAGATGGTTACAGTTTCCTGACCATGGACATTGGATGTCGTTGATAACGGGATTACATCATTGGGAGAATGATGTGATGGACAAGACCCAATCCTAAGCCTAGCACAAAGATCGTGTAGTTCGTATGCTAAAGCTTTTCTAATGTCAAGTATCATTTCCTTAGACCATGAGATTGTGCAACTCCCGGATACCGTAGGAATACTTGGGGTGTGCCAAACGTCACAACGTAACTGGGTGACTATAAAGGTACACTACAGGTATCTCCGAAAGTGTCTGTTGGGTTGGCACGAATCGAGACTGGGATTTGTCACTCCGTGTAAACGGAGAGGTATCTCTGGGCCCACTCGGTAGGACATCATCATAATGTGCACAATGTGATCAAGGAGTTGATCACGGGATGATGTGTTACGGAACGAGTAAAAGAGACTTGCCGGTAATGAGATTGAACAAGGTATCGGGATACCGACGATCGAATCTCGGGCAAGTACAATACCGCTAGACAAAGGGAATTGTATACGGGATTGATCGAATCCTCGACATCGTGGTTCATCTGATGAGATCATCGTGGAACATGTGGGAACCAACATGGGTATCCAGATCCCGCTGTTGGTTATTGACTGGAGAACATCTCGGTCATGTCTGCATGGTTCCCGAACCCGTAGGGTTTACACACTTAAGGTTCAATGACGCTAGGGTTATAAGGAATAGATATACGTGGTTACCGAACGTTGTTCGGAGTCCCGGATGAGATCCCGGACGTCACGAGGAGTTCCAGAATGGTCCGGAGGTAAAGATTTATATATGGGAAGTCCTGTTTTGGTCACCGGAAAAGTTTCGGGTTTTAGCGGTAACGTACCGGGACCACTGGGAGGGTCCTGGGGGTCCACCAAGTGGGGCCACCAGCCCCGGAGGCTTGCATGGGCCAAGAGTGGGAGGGGACCAGCCCCAGGTGGGCTGGTGCGACCCCCCCACCAAGGCCCAAGGCGCAAGGGAGAGTGGAAGGGGGCAAACCCTAGGCTCAGATGGGCCTAAGGCCCACCTAGTGGTGCGCCTCCCTCTCTCCCCCTCTTGGCCGCCCCCTCCAACCCATCTAGGGCTGCCGCCTCTCTAGGGGTGGGAACCCTAGAGGGGGCGCACCCTCCTCCCCTCCTCCTATAAATAGTTGAGGTTTGGGGCTGCCCAAGACAAGACGATTTGATCTCTCCCTGGCGCAGCCCTACCTCTCTCCTCCTCGTCTCTTGCGGTGCTTGGCGAAGCCCTGCTGGGGTACCACGCTCCTCCACCACCACCACGCCGTTGTGCTACTGCTGGATGGAGTCTTCCTCAACCTCTCCCTTTCTCCTTGCTGGATCAAGGCATGGGAGACGTCGTCGGGCTGTACGTGTGTTGAACGCGGAGGTGCCGTCCGTTCGGCACTAGGATCTCCGGTGATTTGGATCACGACGAGTACAACTCCTTCAACCGCATTCTCTTGAACGCTTCTGCATAGCGATCTACAAGGGTATGTAGATGCACTCTCCTTACCCTCGTTGCTGGTTTCTCCATAGATAGATCTTGGTGACACGTAAGAAAATTTTGAATTTCTGCTACGTTCCCCAACACTTTCAAGACTAGACTCCCCCTAGATTTTATAGACTCACCACTCTAAGCATAAAAAACAGAGACAATATAATACTTAGAGTGCAATAATAACGATAATGACCGATGAACAGAAAGGTAATAGGAGTAACAAGTCTCACACTCAGCAAGGAACGAAACAAGTCCACGAACAAAGACCAACACGAGAAAACGAGAAAAAGAAAAACCCATGCAAATCCCCGAGACCTATAGAACCCTCTCCCCCTTTGGCATCAAGACACCAAAAAGGAAAAGAGCGAAGCTAGCGTCCCAAAGCTCAGGCGTCCTCCTCTGACTCCACAGTCGCATCTGGATCGTCATCATCAGAGTCGTCATCGTCGTCGTGATCAGATTCTTCCATGGCATTGTCAGTTGCTGCAAACGAGGAGGATGGCTGGGGAGGGGCTTCATCATCAGTCCAGGTGCTATGGGTAGATATCCAACGCTCCTCCGGGGTGATGCTCTTCTTAGAGCCACTCTGAACCGGCATGTTGAGGTGCTTCATCATTGCAATTTGGCGACATCGTGCAAGCTTCTCATTGACATGTGCCTCATACATCCTCTTCTGGATGTCAGCCTGGAGACAAAAGGTCTTCTTCACCTTGGCAGTGAGCTTGGCCACCCATGAGGGCTTGGCCCCTGGCTCCATCTCAAAGTCCTCATCGTCAGAAGTAGCATAGACATCCTCACGAGCATTGGCAGGGAAGCGAGGCTCAGTATGCTTCTTCTTCTTAAGGAGCTTGACCTCATGAACAGTGAGGTTGTCTGGAGAAGTGAGGAGCTCTCCAGGACGAGGAACAGCCCACACAGAGTTCAGAAAGCACATGACAAACGGAGCATAGATTGGGACTTTACGGTAGATGACCATGTTGTACGTCTCATGCCACATCCAATTGGACACATCAAACGTTGCCCCTGTCCCCACCATGGTCTTCATAGCAACCATCAAATCAACCAGATAACCATGAATCTCATCTTGATTGCCCACCTTGGGCAAGAGCACATTGTGGAACACTCGGTGCATGATGTCATAGACCTTCTCCAAATCCTTGGATTCTCCAATAATCCCACGGCCCCGAATGTACAGAGGGGCAAGATTCTCCTTAGGCATGGACTCAGGAAGGTCATGATGACGAATGCCACCCCTTCCTTCCAGACCGGTATCCTCGTACCCAATAGCATTGCAGAATGCCCTCCAGGGAACTTGAAACAATTCATCACGACACATGAAGGTGAGAGTGCGTGTGTCATCTTCCCCAAAATGAACCGTGGCATAGAACTGATGAATGAGTTGAACATCAAAGTCACAGTTGACTGACATGAGCTTGACAAGATCAAACTCCTCGCAGAGAGCCAGCGCCTCACCAAAATACTCCAGGTTGTTCCTCCAATGGTCAAGATAAATTGTCCACTGCTTGGTATATCTGTTCTTGTTGTGCTCAAAGAGTTCATGAACAATCCGCACTTGCATCTCATTCCGGAACTGAACGGTGGTCCAACGAGGAGCAATGGGAACCTCATACAAATTCTTTGATCGGAAGGCTTCCCATTCCTTGGATTTCCAACGATGCAACGGCCTAACCACATGTTGCTTAGCAGCTGCAAACTTTTCACGACGAGTGGGCTTGGTGGGAATCACAACTTCTTCTTCATCATCAAACACAACCGGGCACAAGGTCCTTTGTGCCCTCTTCTTGGTCTTGCGAGGAGCAGAGCGAGAACTAGAGCCACCTGAACACACACATGAAAAGAGCACACAAAACCCAGCAAGGATGAGAGGATTGCACACACTAGCAGAAAAGGAACATGTTGCGGCAACAGAGAAGATAGAACAATGCTGGGTGGTTGATATACTCTGGTTGTACCGGATCCTCCGCCGGTAGTACCGCTCTAGCGGTTGTACCGCCCGTAGGGGCTGTAGAACCGCTGACAGTGGCACTACCAGGGGAGATAGATCTTGTGACACCCCGAGACCAATGTGCCAGGTGTCTTCCAATTATTTCGCTGTCTTTGCTTGCGTGCTGCATCTTGTCATGTCATCATGTGCATTGCATCATCATGTTTTCAAAACTTACATCCATCCGGGTCTTCCGGTTCTCTCCGTTGTCCGTTCTGAGCCTAGACACACTTGCACGCGCCCGCGGCATGTCCGTAATAGTATTTTATAAGTGGCCAGAAAATGTTCTCGGAATGGGTTGAAAGTTGGCGTGTGGTCTTATTATAGTGTAGATAGACTGCCTGTCAAGTTTCATCGCATTCGGAGTTCGTCTGATAGCCCAACCGTTAAACTATAGCGGCATTATAGCCGGGCACACGTCGGACGTTTTCGGTCTCCGAAAACAGTCGCCGGGCCTCCCTCTCTTCTCTTCTCTCAGCGCGAGACCGTCTACACAGCCCACTACCTACCTCCAGGTCCATCCTAACCTCTCTCGTCAGCCCGTAGCCCCCCCTCGCGCGTGTCCGAAAGTTGTCCCGAACCCGACCCGGACTGTCGCCACCGTTGTGTCCGGATCATCCCCAAACATTTGCAAAACGTCACCGTTTTCTTATTTAGACTCCGTAGATATTTTATTCGTGATCGTCCGATTACGATCGGATGGACCGAGTAGCCCCTAACCTAACCAACCTACCTATATAACAGTCAACCCTAAAATCTAGGAGATGTGTCCCATCGCCCGCCGCCGCTTTCCAAATCCCCCTCGGGATCTTCCCTGCCTGATCTACCCAACCACAATCGCCCGCCTCCTACCAGCGCCTGCTGCCCGATCCCTCCCCGCCGGAAGTCCCTCGCCGGAGCATGCCGCCGCTAGCGTCCTCGACCACCAGGCTGTGCCTCTACTCCCTCTCCCCGTTCCCTTTTCGCGGAAGCCCCCTCTCCCATTCCCTCACGATCTCTCTCTGTTTTCAACGCAGCGCCACCTTGGAGGCTTCCTGAAGGAGCACGGCCGCCACCTCGCCAGATCCGTCGGATGCCGCCGGGAATGGAGCCGCCTTGCCGGATCTGCGCCTTGCCTTGTCCCTGGTCTGGCCATCATCCTCATCCGGCAGAGGGCGCCGCCGTCCCCCCCGTTCTAGCGTAGCCGCTGCCGGCCTCGCCTCTGTGCGAGTGAGACGAGCTTTTCCCTCTTCGACAGAGATCCCGAGCTCTCACGATGACCCATCTCCATCTTGTCGCTGCCGGAGTACCACATGCGTCCGCCTCGCCTATTTGTGCTCCCCGCTTCGAGCAACAGGACGAGACAACGAGCGCCTCGCCCGCCCGCGTTGATCGCGCAAGTCCCACGACCGACCGCACGCACCTGGGCTGCCTCACCTTCGCCTGTGACCGCGTCGAATGAACACGACGCCCCAACGCCGTGCCTGGGCTGCCTCCCTTCCAGGCTCTCCAAGGCCCAGCACCCCCCTTTCGGCCTACCTCTCTACCGATCTGGGCCAGGCCCACTGGGTGAGAAACCCCCCTTTGCATTGTTGGTCCAACAGATCCAGCCCGTTTGTGTTTTTTTTTCAGTACAACGATTTTATCATTTTATCCAGAGTTTGCCAGTTTTACAGAGAAGTCCCTAGAGTTCATGCAATTAATAACTCATCAACCGTGCATCTTATTAAAATGTTTTATATATGAAAGTTGCTTAGAATTTTGTGTAGGATAATAATATCCAACTTCCTTGCATGTTTGAAATGTTTAAAATGATGTTGCTTTAATTTGCTTAAATAACATGCTAAAATGATTTAATTCATAACTAAATAACCGTAGCTCCGTTTTTAACAAACTTTATATGTAAATGGGGTAGAAAATTGCCTAGTTTAACATGGTGCACTTTTCTTGCATGTTTAATAACTCTAAAAATGTGTTTAGGGCAGAACAGTACCAAACCTAATGTATGCATATGAGGAGTTTCCGGACTTGTTGTTTTGTTGTTCCGGCCTCATTTAAACTTGCCTAGATTAGATAGTTTCATCATGCTTCACCTCTTGCCATGCTAACAACATTTAACCTTGTTGGGTAACGAGAGAGAACTAAATAAGTCGTGTGGTGTTTTCTTCAATATGCAACTCCGTTGCATGTTGAGCTCCACTTAATTTGTAGGATTGTTTGTGCACTTTGACATGTCATGCCCTCTTTAAACCGAACATGCATCATTCTTGATTGTGCATCATGCCATGTTCATGTGTTGGTTGTTTACTATGTTGTGTGCTTCTTTCTGGTGTTGCTTCTTCGGGGTGGTTCCGATTACGTCGCATTTGTGAGGAACCGTTCGACTACGTCCGTTTGTCTTCTTCATGGACTCGTTCTTCTTCCTTGCGGGATCTCAGGCAAGATGACCATACCCTCGAAATCACTTCTATCTTTGCTTGCTAGTTGCTCGCTCTTTTGCTATGCCTATGCTGCGATACCTACCACTTGCTTATCATGCCTCCCATATTGTTGAACCAAGCCTCTAACCCACCTTGTCCTAGCAAACCGTTGTTTGGCTATGTTACCGCTTTGCTCAGCCCCTCTTATAGCATTGTTACTTGCAGGTGAAGATTGAAGTTTGTTCCTTGTTGGAACATGGAGATGTTGTTCCTTGCTGGAACATGTTTACTTGTTGGGATATCACAATATCTCTTATTTAACTAATGCATCTATATACTTGGTAAAGGGTGGAAGGCTCGGCCTTATGCCTGGTGTTTTGTTCCACTCTTGCCGCCCTAGTTTCCGTCATATCGGTGTTATGTTCCCGGATTTTGCGTTCCTTACGCGGTTGGGTTATAATGGGAACCCCTTGACAGTTTGCCTTGAATAAAACTCCTCCAGCAAGGCCCAACATTGGTTTTACCATTTGCCACCTAGCCTTTTCTTTCCCTTGGGTAGGCCTGCCCAAGGGTCATCTTTATTTAAACCCCCGGGCCAGTGCTCCTCTGAGTGTTGGTCCAACCTGTCAGCTTCCCTGAGAAAGAGATATGTGCAGCTCCTATCGGGATTTGTCGGCACATTCGGGTGGCTTTGCTGGTCTTGTTTTACCATTATCGAAATGTCTTATAACCGGGATTCCGAGTCTGATCGGGTCTTCCCGCTAGAAGGAATATCCTTCGTTGACCAGGAGAGCTTGTGATGGGCTAAGTTGGGACACCCCTGCAGGGTTATGAACTTTCGAAAGCCGTACCCGCGGTTATGGGCAGATGGGAATTTGTTAATGTCCGGTTGTAGAAAACCTGAAGATGGCCTTAATTAAAATACATCAACCGCGTGTGTAACCGTGATGGTCTCTTCTCGGCGGAGTCCGGGAGGTGAACACGGTGTTGGAGTTATGCTTGACGTAGGTTGTTCTAGGATCACTTCTTGATCATAGTTGTTCGTCCGTGCTTTTGCCTTCTCTTCTCGCTCTATTTTGCGAATAAGTTAGCCACCATATATGCTAGTCGCTTGCTGCAACTCCACATTATACCTTTGCCTTACCTATAAGCTTAAATAGTTTTGATCGCGAGGGTGTGAGATTGCTGAGTCCCCGTGACTCACAGATACTTCCAAAACCAGCTTGCAGGTGCCGTTGAACCGTGTCGGTGACGCAACTAAGCTCAGGAGGAGCTCGATGAAGACTTTGTCCGTTGTGTTGTTTCATTCCAGTTGATCAGTAGTGGAGCCCAGTTGGGGTCAATCGGGGATCTGTGTAGCATTTGGGGTAGTCTTCTTTTATTTTGGTTCCATAGTCGGACCTTGATTGTATCTTGATGATGTAATGCTTTATTCATGTATTGTGTGAAGTGGCGATTGTAAGCCAACTATGTATCTCTTTCCCTTATGTATTACATGGGTTGTGTGAAGATTACCTCACTTGCAGCATTGCTTTCAATGTGGTTATGCCTCTAAGTCGCGCTCCGACACGTGGGAGATATAGCCGCATCGAGGGCGTTACAAGTTGGTAATCAGAGTCTTCCCCGACCTTAGGAGCCCCCTGCTTGATCGAATCGCTAGTGTTATTGAGTCTAGAAATGTTTTGAGTCATTTAGGATATATATATATATATATATATATATATATATATATATATATATATATATATATATATATATATATATATCAGAGAGTTAGGACTTCTGTTTACTCCTCAGTCCCTTCGTCGCTCTGGTGAGGCATCCTGACGTAGAGTTTTGACTCTTCTCTTCTCAAATTTCACTAAAAAAAGTTAGGATCACGCGGGTATCTTGGAATCGTTCCGATGGTTTTGTGACGAGAACATTGTTCTTGGTGCCTCTTGTCATTTAGGGGTTGTGGCAGTGTCCTGTGGAGTTGAGCTCTGAGGTATTGTCGTCACAATTTTATCGTTGCAGTTCTAGAATACCTGAGATTAGTTTCCCTGACATTGAAAATCTCTTTTATGCAGTTGTTGGTGAGATAACCTCGACGCCACCCAGTACTGGGGCGGGAGTTCGGGAGTATTGCCATAACTCGTATAGCGGATGCTTTTCGAAGGTTGAGGTAAATGATTTCCGAAGGTTTCTTGGTTATGTGTTGAAGGATGGATACAGCTGGATGTAGGTATTGTTAGTGTTGGGTGAGATATTATGCTTCCCCTGTATCCCCAACACCTGATTGCATAACTGGAAAATTTGGGGAGTTTATAAGTGGGAATTCAAGTAGCTCTTTGGATATCTTTCCGACAGATGTATGATATGAAATTGGGGTTCGACGTCTAGTGGTCCGCCTATCCATGGTTGGTTTTACAGTGTTCTCGTTGTGTCTTAAAGAGTCCTTGGCTATGCCGACTCGGGGACGCTTTGTATGTCATGTGCACTGCCTTGTACATGATGGTGCTGTACGATCAGGCCCGTGTAGGCCCCACCACGAAAACTTCAGACGAAATCTCTATCATATGTTTGTTCCGGCTTATTTTGCAAGCCAATCCTT
Source organism: Triticum dicoccoides (assembly GCF_002162155.2). Lineage (NCBI taxonomy): Eukaryota > Viridiplantae > Streptophyta > Magnoliopsida > Poales > Poaceae > Triticum > Triticum dicoccoides. The sequence goes on along the minus strand of NC_041392.1, from coordinate 279,516,745 downwards.
TGTTTTGTTTTTCAGTTGTGGTATTCGAGTTGCTTCGAAGTCAAATGTTGATTCCATAACCTTCCCTAAGCGGTGTTCTCATATATCTATGTGAATGCTAGTTCCTTCTTAATCATCAAGATTGTCATCTAAATTTCTTCTCTACTGGCTTGCTCCTCTTCTAGTGGATCCGATCATGTCAACATTCGCGAGATCAATTCCCAATTCTTTGCAACGGTGTTCGTTTCATCCGTTCCAAGTGTCTTTGTTTTTCCCACCCTCCCTCCCTTTTTCTTCAAGGACTCAGATTTCTTTTTCGAGTATCCATTTTATTGATGGAAGTCTCTCCAATCTTTTTCCTTCATGTTCTTATCCGGTGATTCTCATGAAGATCCTAACGGAGCCTCAAGTTCATCATTATTCATTCTCTTTCTTCTCTGGTGGAACCAATTCAAGCTTTGTTGATCATATCCTTTCCTCGTTTCAAATACCATCTCATACTGGTGCACCTCTTAATCATTCACCTCCCGCTATAAATTTGTTCCAGAGTGCCGAAGATAGCTCAAAAGATTCATGTTTCCACTCTACAGTCATTCAAGATCTTTCGAGGATGTTATCTCATTCAAGTCATTTAATTCAACTGGTGCATTCTCTCTTTTAAATAATTTCAATGGTGTATCTTTTGAGTGGGCCCTAACCCACAGGTCTTTTCCAGGATCTTACCTGACTCTTCTAATTTTACCGGAGTTCTGCTCAAATCTTCTAAAGTTTGACGTAAGAATGAATTATCATCAGTCATATGTCTTTCTCCAAGATCTGTCAAATTCTTTTCATCTTTGGCTCAACCTTTCTATTTGTCATCTCGGAGTGTCTAAACAATTCATGGTTGTATTTCTCATCGTCGTTCTCAACACTTGAAGACCAAAGAAGAGTTTTTACTCCATATCTTATCCGCTCTCTCAGAGATTCATGGTTCTAGCTTGATGTCATCCTCTCATAATTGTTTTGATTGTGACAATTCTTTTCACCCATCCGGAGTAATTCAGAGTATTTTCAGTTTGATTCTCCGAAGGCCATAATTTCGGGATTATTCATTCTAGATTTCAGCTCTCATCCTCCTAATTTTACCGGTGCATCGATCAAATATCCTCTAATCAGTGCATGATCTCTTCGTTCTCTCATATATAAATTCTCTCAACCATCTTCATTCATTTGCTAATTCTTCCCGGTGTTTTCTTTATCTTCTCTTCGTTCATTTTTAATTCTTACGGTGGTTTGTTCAAGATTTCTCTTCCTTCTTTATCATACCAATTCATTCGTTGTTTCCTAATCCAACCTGTGGTTCATTGAAGACCTTCCAAGTTTACGCTATATCTCTCTTAATCCCTCCTACGAGAATAAGTAGTATGCCAAATCCGTTGCTTGTCATCAATTTAATTGGTGAAGGATAAGCATAATGTAATTCTTATTCTTGTTTCATCGAGTAAATTCAATTACTTATTCTGGAGGTTCATCAAAATTCTTGATTTCTTTTGTTTATATTTTCTTTCCCGGAGTTCCAAGCTCTAATTATCACGGAGATCCATCTAAATCATTACAAGGTTTCACCTTGTGTTTCCGATTTCTCTTTATTTTCATTATTCTTTTTGTTTACCGGAGTTCTTCATAAAGGTTCTATGAAACACCCTCGATGCAACTATATCTCCCACGTGTCGAGGCACGACTTAGAGGCATAATCGCATTGAAGGCATATGTCGCAAGTTAGGCAATCTTCACAACATCCCATGTAATATAAATCATAAAGGGGAGATAACATAGTTGGCTTACACTCGCCACGTCAATCAAGTACATAAATAACATTACATCATCCAAACACTCATGGCCCGACTACGACGCCAAAATAAAAGAGAACCCAACATGCGACACGGTCCCAATCACCCCCAACTGGGCACCACTACTGATCATTGGGAAAGGAAACATAGTAACGTTGAGAGTCTTCGTCGAACTCCCACTTGAGCTCAAGCGCGTCACCTGGAGCGGAATCATCAGGCCCTGCATCTGGTGTAATAGTAATCTGTGAGCCACAGGGACTCAGCAATCTCGCGCCCTCGCGATCAAGACTATTTAAGCTTATAGGTAAGGCAAGGTAATATATGTGGAGCTGTAGCAAGCGACTAGCAAATATGGTGGCTAACTTATTCGCAAAAGAGAGCGAGAAGAGGAGGCAAAGCGGGAGCGAGAAACTAGAGAACAACCTGCGCAAGCATTACTCCAACACCGTGTCCACTTCCCGGACTCCGCCGAGAAGAGGCCATCACGGTAACACACTCAGTTGATTCATTTTAATTAAGTTAAGGTTCAAGTTATCTAGAACCGGACATTAACAAATTCCCATCAGCCCATAACCGCGGGCACGGCTTTCGAAAGTTCAAATCCCTGCAGGGGAGTCCCAACTTAGCCCATGACAAGCTCTCACGGTCAACGAAGGAATAGACCTCCTCCCAAGACGTTCCGATCAGACTCGGTATCTCGGTAATTCAAGACACTTTGACAGGTTAAAACAAGACCAGCAACACCACCCGAATGTGCCGACAAATCCCGATAGGAGCTGCACATATCTCGTTCTCAGGGCACACTCAGATGAGCAAGACGTCGGGTAGGCCACCCCAGAGTTGCCCCTGGTAGCCCTGGACATCGCTCGGTGGGACCAACACTTAGAGGAGCACTGGCCCGGGGGGGTTAAAATAAGATGACCCTTGAGTCTGCAGAACCCAAGGGAAAGAAAAGGCTTGGTGGCGAATGGTAAAACCAATGTTGGGCATTGCTGGAAAAGCTTTAATCAAGGCGAACTATCAAGGGGTTCACATTATAACCCAACCGCGTAAGGAACGAAAAATCCAGGAACATAACACCGATATGACGGAAACTAGGTCGGCAAGAGTGGAACAAAACACTAGGCGAGAGGCCGAGCTTTCCACCCTTTACCAAGTATATAGATGCATTAAGATAACAAGATAATATAATGATATCCCAACAAGTAAATAAATGTTCCGGAGGTTCATCAAAATTCTTGATTTCTTTTGTTTATATTTTCTTTCCCGGAGTTCCAAGCTCTAATTATCACGGAGATCCATCTGAATCATTACAAGGTTTCACCTTGTGTTTCCAATTTCTCTTTATTTTCGTTATTCTTTTTGTTTACCGGAGTTCTTCATAAAGGTTCTATGAAACACCCTCGATCCAACTATATCTCCCACGTGTCGAGGCATGACTTAGAGGCATAATCGCATTGAAGGCATATGTCGCAAGTTAGGCAATCTTCACAACATCCCATGTAATATAAATCATAAAGGGGAGATAACGTAGTTGGCTTACACTCGCCACGTCAATCAAGTAAATAAATAACATTACATCATCCAAACACTCATGGCCCGACTACGGCGCCAAAATAAAAGAGAACCCAACATGCGACACGGTCCCAATCACCCCCAACTAGGCACCACTACTGATCATCGGGAAAGGAAACATAGTAACGTTGAGAGTCTTCGTCGAACTCCCACTTGAGCTCAAGCGCGTCACCTGGAGCGGAATCATCAGGCCCTGCATCTGGTGTAATAGTAATCTGTAGCCACAGGGACTCAGCAATCTCGCGCCCTCGCGATCAAGACTATTTAAGCTTATAGGTAAGGCAAGGTAATATATGTGGAGCTGTAGCAAGCGACTAGCAAATATGGTGGCTAACTTATTCGCAAAAGAGAGCGAGAAGAGGAGGCTAAGCGCGAGCGAGAAACTAGAGAACAACCTGCGCAAGCATTACTCCAACACCGTGTCCACTTCCCGGACTCCGCCGAGAAGAGGCCATCACGGTAACACACTCAGTTGATTCATTTTAATTAAGTTAAGGTTCAAGTTATCTACAGCTGGACATTAACAAATTCCCATCTGCCCATAACCGCGGGCACGACTTTCAAAAGTTCAAATCCCTACAGGGGAGTCCCAACTTAGCCCATGACAAGCTCACACGGTCAACGAAGGAATAGACCTCCTCCCAAGACGTTCCGATCAAACTCGGTATCTCGGTAATTCAGGACACTTTGACAGGTTAAAACAAGACCAGCAACACCGCCCGAATGTGCCGACAAATCCCGATAGGAGCTGCACATATCTCGTTCTCAGGGCACACTCAAATGAGCAAGACGTCGGGTAGGCCAGCCCAGAGTTGCCCCTGGTAGCCCCGGACATCGCTCGGTGGGACCAACACTCAGAGGAGCACTGGCCCAGGGGGGTTAAAATAAGATGACCCTTGAGTCTGCAGAACCCAAGGGAAAGAAAAGGCTTGGTGGCGAATGGTAAAACCAATGTTGGGCATTGCTGGAAAAGCTTTAATCAAGGCGAACTATCAAGGGGTTCCCATTATAACCCAACCGCGAAAGGAACGCAAAATCCGGGAACATAACACCGATATGACGGAAACTAGGGCGGCAAGAGTGGAACAAAACACTAGGCGAGAGGCCGAGCCTTCCACCCTTTACCAAGTATATAGATGCATTAAGATAACAAGATAATATAATGATATCCCAACAACTAAATAAATGTTCCAACGAGGAACGGCCTCCAATCTTCACCTGCAACTAGCAACGCTATAAGAGGGGCTGAGCAAAGCGGTAACATAGCCAATGAATGGTTTGCTAGGACATGGTGGGTTAGAGGTTTGACATGGAAATTTGGGAGGCTTGAAAGCAAGTGGTAGGCATCGTAGCATTGGCATAGCAAAAGAGCGAGCAAACTAGCATAGCAAAGATAGTAGTGATTTCGAGGGTATGATCATCTTCTCTGCACAGTTGTCAGAGTTGACTGGATCCTCGTAAGCAAACTCAACGGGCTCCTCGTTAGCAAACTCGTCTCCCGGCTCTACCCAAACAAGACAAACAAGCAACAAGGATACAATCAACCACATGCAAACTCAAACAACACAATGCAAAGATGGTATGCTATGCGGGATGCGATGCGGGATGCGAAATGCAAGATATGACAGGAAATGCATGAACCTGGCCTCAACTTGGAAAACCAAGTGTTCCACTGGAAAGATGAGATGAAATCGCTTGAAAACGATATAAAGAACGCCGGAATCGGAGTTACGGTTTGGAAATGGCAAGCGATTCAAAAATGACACCGGTCTGCGATTTACAGCAAGTAGCCAACTAAATGCAATGAGATGAACATGCTACAGCACCCAAACATGACAACACAATACATGGCAAGGATGCACATAAGATGCTTAACAAAAGTCTAGCATTGAGCTACGTCCAATTCATCCATTAACAGGTTCAAACAAGCATGGCAAAAATGCATATGGCAAACAGATCTCAGACTTAGTGAAATTAACACTTGTCTGGAATTTCAGATCAGGTAGCACTCTTCGGAGCAACAAAACTATATGCTACAGGACCTGAACATGGCAAAGTAAAGCATTTCCTGGAGCTACTCAAAGAGATTAACAAAAGTCCCTTAGTGACCTTGAGCCAAAAGGGATCAGAAAATACAATTGCAAGCATGTGAACATAGCAAAAACATAATTAGATCACAGACTTGGAGAAAACTGGAGCATGCTGAAAACAGAACTCAAGTAGGCATGTTTACGAGCTCGATGCACTCACTACGGTGCAAGTCATGACAAGACAAGCATACATCCATCAAGAAGGCACAAAATGCAAGCTAGACATGGCAAGAACAATAGCATAGCATGCACGGATCAACTACAACATTATCGGCAAAATTGCAAACAAGTTGACAATCTGCCCAGATTCACAAAGTAGCAAAAGTAGAGCTCGATTGACTCAAGCTAGGATGCTCCATAATTTCAAACAAAGAAATGTATGGATAGAGTACTACAATATTAACAAAACATCCTTACTAATCATCCTCAAAATAGGCACGGATCACTAGGAAACAACATGAACATATGGCATCATGAGATAAACAACTCCAGGACAGTGAAATTGCTAAGTCCCTGAAAACAGAATTAGCAAGTGCACCACTTTGCAAGCTTGCACAAGTCACCACACACATCGCAAAAATACATGGGTTGCACCTCTGGAAAGATGACAAAACCCTTAACAAAACACATGTAGAGCATCAGGGCATATCATGCACACATTAATCATGGCAAAAATGACAAAAACCTAAACGGATTAGCAGATCTGACAATTAACTCAAGTAGCCCTCTTCTAACAGCATTTCGGGCATCAAGATGCACTCAAATGAAAATGATGCAATGGAATGAAATGATGTACTCTCTGGGATGAACATTTTGATATGCTATATGCATGAATCGGAGCTACAGATGCAAAGTTACAGGGTCATGAACATGAGCACATGGATCTGCAATTCCTGGGACTTGGAGGAAAAATCGAACCGCGAGAAAAGTCAACTCGGGACAGGGAAGTCGAGGCGGTGGCGCGGCTCGCCGGAGATGTCGAGGACGGCGGCGGCCAGGGTTGGGGGCGCCGGATCTGGCTCTCCCGCGGCCGGATCTGGCCGAAGGCGAGGCGGGGAGGCGGCGGAGCGGCCGGAGGGCGCGGTGGCCGCGGCGGCCCGGTGCGGT
>NC_041392.1:279502795-279509922 GCF_002162155.2 Triticum dicoccoides | reverse complement strand
CGAGAGGGCCGCGGTCGGGCTCCCCGAGCCGGAGCGGTGGGAGGCGGCGGCGTGGACACGTGGCGGGCGGCGGTTGGTTGGGGCGCGGCGGCGGACGCGTCCGGCCCAAATCGGACGTGTCCGTCGGCGGGAGGTGCAGTTTTTAGGGTTTCGGAGAGGGAGATCTGAATTTCGGGGAAGGGGTCTTTAAATAGGCATAGAGGGAGCCAGGAGAGTCCAAATGAGGTGCGGTTTTCGGCCACGCGATTGTGATCGAACGCTCTAGATGATGGAGCAGAGTTAGGTGGGTTTTGGGCCAAATTGGAGGGGTGTTGGGCTGCAACACACACGAGGCCTTTTCGGTCCCTCGGTTAACCGTTGCAGTATCAAACGAAGTTCAAATGGTACGAAACTTGACAGGCGGTCTACCGGTAGTAAACTAAGGCCGCTTGGCAAGGCTCGGTCCAATCCGGAAATGTTTAATCCACACACACGAAAAAATGGTAGAAATGACCACCGGAGGAGAACGAAACGCCGGAATGCAAAACGGACAACAGGGAAAAAGCTCGAATGCATGAGATGAACACGTATGCAAATGCAATGCACATGATGACATGATATGAGATGCATGACAACGACAACAACACACGAAGACAAAACCCGAACCTGAGGAAATAAATATAACTTAACGCCGGAAACGGCAAGAGTTGGAGTACAAATTGGGAAAGTTACATCCGGGGTGTTACAACACTCCACCACTACGAAAAGATCTCGTCCCGAGATCTAGGACTGAAAGAACGCCGGGTACTCAGAACAGAGGTGATCCTCGCGTTCCCAGGTAGCTTCACGGTCGGAATGGTGTGACCACTTGACTTTGAGAAATTTGATTGACTTGTTGCGAGTCTTGCGGCCAGTCTCTTCAAGAATAGCAACTGGGTGCTCACGATAAGAGAGATCTTCTTGGAGCTCAATGTCCTCGAAGTTGACGGTGCGGTCAGGAGTCTTTAAGCACTTTCGAAGCTGAGAGACATGGAACACGTCATGAACATTTGCAAAGTTTGAAGGAAGCTCGAGTTGATAGGCGAGGTCGCCTCTCTTGCTGACAATCTTGAAAGGTCCCACGTATCTAGGGGAAAGCTTCCCTTTGATACCGAAGCGACGAGTACCTTTCATAGGAGAGACACGTTGGTAAACATGATCTCCGATCACGAAAGCCAAATCGCGGTGCTTACTATCATAGTAGCTCTTCTGGCGGGATTGGGCTGCTTTGTGGTTATCGCGAAGTACTTTGCACATTTCTTCTGCCTTTGTGATTAAGTCATTACCCAAAAGCTGACGTTCACCGGTTTCAGACCAGTTGAGAGGGGTACGACACTTCCTGCCATACCGAATTTCAAATGGGGCCTTGCCCGAACTTGCTTGAAAACTGTTGTTGTAGGAGAATTCAGCATAAGGAAGACAATCCTCCCACTTCATGCCGAAGGAGATCACACAAGCCCAGAGCATATCTTCAAGAATCTGGTTGACACGCTCGACTTCACCGCTAGTTTGAGGATGGAAAGCTGTGCTGAAGCGGATGTTGGTGCCCATGGCCTTCTGAAAAGAATCCCAAAACTTCGAGGTGAAAATGCTGCCACGGTCTGAAGAGATCACTTGAGGAATACCGTGCAGAGAGACAATTCGAGAGGTATAGAGTTCCGCCAATTGAGCTGCAGTGATCGACTCTTTGATAGGCAGAAAGTGAGCCACTTTGGTGAGTTTGTCGATGAAAACGAATATAGCATCATTGCCACGCTTGGACTTTGGAAACCCAGTCACGAAGTCCATTTTAATGTGGTCAAACTTCCATTCTGGAATGGCAAGAGGTTGGAGGAGACCTGCTAGCCTTTGGTGTTCTGCCTTCACTCTTCTCCAGACATCACATTCATTAACGAATTGAGCGATCTCGCGCTTCATTCGATTCCACCAATAAGCTTGCTTAAGGTCCTGATACATCTTCCTGCTCCCAGGGTGGATGGAGAGGAGAGAATTGTGAGCCTCGTTCATGATCACTTTACGGAGGTCACCTTTGGGTACAACAATACGATCCTCGAAGAAGAGAGTGTCCTTGTCATGAAGGCGGTAGCACTTGTACTTGGACTGACTCTTGGCAATCCCAATCTTCACCTTTTTCACCATAGCATCAAGAAGCTGGGCTTGGCGAATCTGGACTTACAAGGTAGGAGAGACTTGAAGGTTGGCGAGGAATCCTTGAGGAACAACTTGCAGATTAAGTTTGCGGAAAGCTTCACAAAGCTCGGGTTGATAAGGCTTGAGAATCATACTGTTGCAGTAAGCTTTCCTGCTCAATGCGTCAGCAATCACATTGGCCTTGCCTGGAGTATACTCGATACTCGGATTATACTCTTGAATCATTTCGACCCATCGAGTTTGCCAGAGGTTGAGATTAGGCTGAGTAAAGATGTACTTGAGACTCTTGTGATCAGTGAAAATGTCCACTTTTCTTCCCAATAGAAGATGTCTCCAAGTCCAAAGAGCATGCACAACTGCCGCCAACTCAAGATCATGAGTGGGGTAGTTCTTCTCATTAGGCTTCAACTGGCGAGATGTATAAGCAACAACTTTCTTCTCTTGCATCAATACTGCACCAAGGCCTTGGAGAGAGGCATCACAAAAGACCTTGTACGGCTTGGATTCATCAGGCGGAGTCAGAACTGGAGCAGTGATCAATTTCTCTTTCAAAGTGTTGAAAGCAATATCACACTCTGGAGACCAAACATACTTGACGTGCTTCTGAAGAAGATTTGAGAGAGGTTTCGCAACCTTAGAAAAGTTTTCAACGAATCTTCGGCAATAACTTGCGAGACCGAGAAAACTGCGGAGTTGCTTCATGTTCTGAGGAGGTTCCCAATTCTCAATTGCTGACACCTTCTCAGGATTCACGGCAATGCCCATGGCAGAGATGATGTGACCAAGATAAAAAACCTCATCAAGCCAAAATTCACACTTGGAGAACTTGGCGTAGAACTGATGTTCCCTTAGCTTATCAAGAACCAAACGCAAGTGCTTGGCATGATCTTCCTTGTTCTTGGAGAAAACCAGAATGTCGTCGAGATAGACCAAAACGAAGTCATTGGTGTAGGCGTTGAAGATGAAGTTCATCATGCGAGAGAAAGTCGGAGGAGCGTTGACGAGGCCAAAAGACATGACAGTGTATTCATATGAACCAAAGCTTGTCCTGAAAGCCGTCTTGGGAATATCTTGCTCACGGATTCGAATCTGATGATAACCCATACGGAGATCAAGCTTGGAGAATACTTGGGCACCTTTGAGTTGTTCGAACAACTCATTGATGTTGGGAAGTGGGTATTTGTTCTTGATGGTCTTCTTGTTCACTGGACAGTAATCAACACAAAGTCGGTCCTTTCCATCCATCTTCTTGACAAAAAGAACACCACAACCCCACGGAGAAGAACTAGGCCGGATGAGACCCATTTTCTCTTGAATATCGAGTTGCTTCTTCAGCTCCTTCAACTCTTCAGGTCCGAGCTTATAAGGACGCTTGCACACAGGTTCTGTGTCGGGCTCAAGATCAATAACAAATTCAACTTGCCGGTGCGGAGGCATTCCTGGAAGCTCTTCTGGAAAGACGTCTTGATATTCGCAAACGACTAGAATTTGAGAGATGGCATCCAATTCACCCTTCTCATTGAGAGAAAACAGACGGATGGTATTATCACGAGCGGCAAAGACAATTACATCCTCAGACGAATGAGTCGATTGAATCTGCCTGGCAGCACAATCAAGATGAGCCTTGTGCTTAGAAAGCCAATCCATTCCGAGAATAAGATCAATATCCGAGTTACCAAGCACCATAGGAGAAGAGAGAAACTTGTAATTGCCGAACGTGATAGTAACATCTGGAGCCATCATTTTGGTGTTCATGAACAAACCCGGAGAAGAAACCGCTATCGGCTTAGGCAAATCAATAGTATGCACATCATGCATAGATGCAAAAGGCTTCGATAAAAATGATAAATATGCACCAGTGTCGAAAAGAACTCTTGCGGGAATGTCATTAACAGGAAGGTTACCCATGATCACATCTGGTGAGTCCTCTGCCTGAGCTGCATTCATCAAATTGACCTTAGCAGACTTGGGGTTATGCTTGACCACAGCTGTACTTGCCGATCTCACAGGAGGAGGAGGAGGAAGACGCCCTCTGGTTGAGACACTTGTTGGCATAGTGACCCTTCTGTTGGCACTTGTTGCACGTGATCTCTGAAAGCGGACGGTGGTACGGAACACTCGATCTTAGAGCTTGAGACGAAGTCTTGTTCTGAAAGCCAGGGTTGGGTGGGTGGGAAGATCCACTGCCACCTTTGCTCTTCTGCTGATACGGATGACGGAACGGAGGAGGAGGAAGCCAATACTTCTGCTGCTTGGCCACTTGAGTAGAGGAAGAAGGAGTAACATCTCTGACTCGCTTCTTGGAAGCATCACACCTCAACTGAGCAGCCTCTTGCTTCAGTGCCATGTTGTAGAACTCATCGTATCTCAAGGGCTCAAAGAGAACAAGAGCTAGCTGAATTTCTTCTCTGAGACCACCCCTGAACTGGTATATCATGCTCTTCTCATCAGGTACGTCCTGCTTGGCAAAGCGGGCGAGCTTCTGAAACAACTTGTTGTAGTCATAGACAGACAAAGAGCCTTGCTTCAGGTTGCGGAATTCCTCACGCTTGCTTTCAACCACGCTTTGAGGAATATGATGAGCTCGGAAATCTCGGCAGAAATCATCCCAAGTGATAACACGTCCACCTCTGGAGTCCTTGTACTGCTGGAACCATTCTGCAGCTTGATCTTTGAGTTGGAAGGAAGCGAACTTAACAAAGTCCTCAGGCCTGACGTTACTGCACTCGAAATGCTTACACGGATCCACAAGCCAATCGTCAGCATCGGTTGCCTCAACACAATTGCTGAAAGTCTTTGGCCCGTTAGCAAGGAACTGGTTGAGTGAAGCAAAGTGATTCTGATTGCTGCCTTGATTCCCTTGGTTGCCTTGATTGCGCTCTTGAAGAATTTACATGATCAACTGTGTGTTTGCATTGGTTGCGGCCATCACAGCTTGGCATGCCTCCGGAGGAGGTGGAGGTGGTGGCGGATTAGGATTCGGAGTCGTGCGCGTTGGAGGAGCCATCCTGAAGAGGTTGACCACCATTAGCACATTGATAGACAAATATTGAAGCTGAATCCAACGGAATGACAATTGCAACATATAGTCTTCACATCCGAACAAAATGAACGAATGCATTCCTCTTGAAATGGTCACATATCCATAAATTGAGAAGCCACGTAGAATTAAGGTAGAGAAATAAATCAACAAGGTACGTATCAAGAACGAATAATTGGTAAGAAATCCCAATCTCAAACCAATATCCGTGGAAGAAGAACTAGAGCTACAAGAATTCCCACCTATGAAACTCCCGAACCTTTCCGGTTATGCAATCAGGTGTTGGGGATACAGGGGAAGCATAATATCTCACCCAAACTAGCAAATCCTACATCCAGCTGTATCTATCCTTCAACACATAACCAAGAAACCTTTGGAAACCATCTACCTCAACCTTCAAAAAGCATCCGTTATACAAGTTATGGCGATACTCCCGAACTCCCGCCCCAGTACTGGGTGGCGTCAAGGTTATCTCACCAACGAACTGCATAAAAGAGATTTTCGATGTCGGCGTACTAAACTCAGGTATTCCAGAACTGCAACGATAAAATTATGATGACAACACCTCAGAGCTCAACTCCCTGGGACACTTCCACTAAACCCCTGACAGGAGGCACCAAGACAATGTTCTCATCATAAAACCATCGGAACGATTCCAAGATACCCGCGTGATCCTAAATTTTTTTTAGTGAAATTTGAGAAGAGAATAGTCAAAACTCTACATCAGGATGCCTTACCAGAGCGATGAGGAGACTGGGAAGTAAAAAGAATTCCTAAACTCTCCGATATATAATTCCTAAATGACTCAAAACATTTTTCTAGACACAACTCGGCCGCTAAAAACGATCAAGCAATGGGGCTCCTAAGGTCGGGGAAGGCTCTGATTACAACCTTGAAACACCCTCGATGCGACTATATCTCCCACGTGTCGAGGCACGACTTAGAGGCATAATCGCATTGAAGGCATATGTCGCAAGTTAGGCAATCTTCACAACATCCCATGTAATATAAATCATAAAGGGGAGATAATGTAGTTGGCTTACACTCGCCACGTCAATCAAGTACATAAATAACATTACATCATCCAAACACTCATGGCCCGACTACGGCGCCAAAATAAAAGAGAACCCAACATGCGACACAGTCCCAATCACCCCAAACTGGGCACCACTACTGATCATCGGGAAAGGAAACATAGTAACGTTGAGAGCCTTCGTTGAACTCCCACTTGATCTCAAGCGCGTCACCTGGAGCAGAATCATCAGGCCCTGCATCTGTTGTAATAGTAATCTGTGAGCCACAGGGACTCAGCAATCTCGCGCCCTCGCGATCAAGACTATTTAAGCTTATAGGTAAGGCAAGGTAATATATGTGGAGCTGTAGCAAGCGACTAGCAAATATGGTGGCTAACTTATTCACAAAAGAGAGCGAGAATAGGAGGCAAAGCGCGAGCAAGAAACTAGAGAACAACCTGCGCAAGCATTACTCCAACACCGTGTCCACTTCCCGGACTCCGCCGAGAAGAGGCCATCACGGTAACACACTCAGTTGATTCATTTTAATTAAGTTAAGGTTCAAGTTATCTACAACCGGACATTAACAAATTCCCATCTGCCCATAACCGCGGGCACGGCTTTCGAAAGTTCAAATCCCTGCAGGGGAGTCCCAACTTAGCCCATGACAAGCTCTCACGGTCAACGAAGGAATATACCTCCTCCCAAGATGTTTCGATCAGACTCGGTATCTCGGTAATTCAAGACACTTCGACAAGTTAAAACAAGACCAGCAACACCGCCCGAATGTGCCGACAAATCCCGATAGGAGCTGCACATATCTCGTTCTCAGGGCACACTCAGATGAGCAAGACGTCGGGTAGGCCAGCCCAGAGTTGCCCCTGGTAGCCCCGGACATCGCTCGG
>NC_041392.1:279500166-279502469 GCF_002162155.2 Triticum dicoccoides | reverse complement strand
AAGATGACCCTTGAGTCTGCAGAACCCAAGGGAAAGAAAAGGCTAGGTGGCGAATGGTAAAACCAATGTTGGGCATTGCTGGAAAAGCTTTAATCAAGGCGAACTATCAAGGGGTTCCCATTATAACCCAACCGCGTAAGGAACACAAAATCCGGGAACATAACACCGATATGACAGAAACTAGGGCGGCAAGAGTGGAACAAAACACTAGGCGAGAGGTCGAGCCTTCCACCCTTTACCAAGTATATAGATGCATTAAGATAACAAGATAATATAATGATATCCCAACAAGTAAATAAATGTTCCAACGAGGAACGGCCTCCAATCTTCACCTGCAACTAGCAACGCTATAAGAGGGGCTGAGCAAAGCGTTAACATAGCCAATCAACGGTTTGCTAGGACATGGTGGATTAGAGGTTTGACATGGCAATTTGGGAGGGTTGAAAGCAAGTGGTAGGCATCGTAGCATTGGCATAGCAAAAGAGCGAGCAAACTAGCATAGCAAAGATAGTAGTGATTTCGAGGGTATGATCATCTTGCCTGCACAGTTGTCGGAGTTGACTGGATCCTCGAAAACAAACTCAACGGGCTCCATGTTAGCGAACTCGTCTCCCGGCTCTACCCAAACAAGACAAAAAATCAACAAGGATACAATCAACCACGTGCAAACTCAAACAACGCAATGCAAAGATGGTATGCTATGCGGGATGCGATGCGGGATGCGAAATGCAAGATATGACAGAAAATGCATGAACCTGGCCTCAACTTGGAAAACCAAGTGTGCCACTGGAAAGATGAGATGAAATCGCTTGAAAACATATAAAGAACGCCGGAATCGGAGTTACGGTTTGGAAATGGCAAGTGATTCAAAAATGACACCGGTCTGCGATTTACAACAAGTAGCCAACTAAATGCAATGAGATGAACATGCTACCGCACCCAAACATGACAACACAATACATGGCAAGGATGCACATAAGATGCTTAACAAAAGTCTAGCATTGAGCTACGTCCAATTCATCCATTAACAAGTTCAAACAAGCATGGCAAAAATGCATATGGCAAACAGATCTCAGACTTAGTGAAAATAACACTTGTCTGGAATTTCAGATCAGGTAGCACTCTTCGGAGCAACAAAACTATATGCTACAGGACATGAACATGACAAAGTAAAGCATTTCCTGGAGCTACTCAAAGAGATTAACAGAAGTCCCTTAGTGACCTTGAGCCAAAAGGGATCAGAAAATACAATTGCAAGCATGTGAACATAGCAAAAACATAATCAGATCACAGACTTAGAGAAAACTGGAGCATGCTGAAAACAGAACTCAAGTAGGAATGTTTACGAGCTCGATGCACTCACTATGGTGCAAGTCATGACAAGACAAGCATACGTACATCAAGAAGGCACAAAATGCAAGCTAGACATGGCAAGAACAATAGGATAGCATGCACGGATCAAATACAACATCATCGGCAAAATTGCAAACAAGTTGACAATCTGCCCAGATTCACAAAGTAGCAAAAGTAGAGCTCGATTGACTCAAGCTAGGATGCTCCATAATTTCAAACAAAGAAATGGATGGATAGAGTACTACAATATTAACAAAACATCCTTACTGATCATCCTCAAAAGAGGCACGGATCACTAGGAAACAACATGAACATATGGCATCATGAGATAAACAACTCCAGGACAGTGAAATTGCTAAGTCCCTGAAAACAGAATTAGCAAGTGCACCACTTTGCAAGCTTGCACAAGTCACCACACACATCACAAAAATACATGGGTTGCACCTCTGGAAAGATGACAAAACCCTTAACAAAACACATGTAGAGCATCAGGGCATATCATGCACACATTAATCATGGCAAAAATGACAAAAACTTAAACGGATTAGCAGATCTGACAATTAACTCAAGTAGCCCTCTTCTAACAGCATTTCGGGTATCAAGATGAACTCAAATGAAAATGATGCAATGGAATGAAATGATGTACTCTCTGGGATGAACATTTTGATATGCTATATGCATGAATCGGAGCTACGGATGCAAAGTTACGGGGTCATGAACGTGAGCACATGGATCTACAATTCCTGGGACTTAGAGGAAAAATCAACCCGCGAGAAATGTCAACTCGGGACACGGAAGCCGAGGCGGTGGCGCGGCTCGACGAAGAAGTCGAGGACGGCGGCGGCCGGGGTTGGGGGCGCCGAATCCGGCTCTCCCGTGGCCGGATCTGGCCGGAGGCGAGGCGGGGAGGCGGTGGAGCGGCCGGAGGGCGCGGTGGCCGCGGCGGCCCG
>NC_041392.1:279488716-279499725 GCF_002162155.2 Triticum dicoccoides | reverse complement strand
GGGAAGGCCGCGGTCGGGCTCCCCGGGCCGGAGCGGTGGGAGGCGGTGGCGTGGACACGTGGCGGGCGGCGGTTGGTTGGGGCGCGGCGGCGGACGCGTCCGGCCCGAATCGGATGTGTCCGTCGGCGGGAGGTGCAGTTTTTAGGGTTTCGGAGAGGGAGATCCGGATTTCGGGGAAGGGGTCTTTAAATAGGCATAGAGGGAGCTAGGAGAGTCCAAATGAGGTGCGGTTTTCGGCCACGCAATCATGATCGAACGCTCTAGATGATGGAGCGGAGTTAGGTGGGTTTTGGGCCAAATTGGAGGGGTGTTGGGCTGCAACACACACGAGGCCTTTTCGGTCCCTCGGTTAACCGTTGGAGTATCAAACGAAGTCCAAATGGTACGAAACTTGACAGGCGGTCTACCGGTAGTAAACCAAGGCCGCTTGGCAAGTCTCGGTCCAATCCGGAAATGTTTAATCCCCACACACGAAAGAAAGGTAGAAATGACCACCGGAGGAGAACGAAATGCCGGAATGCAAAACGGACAACGGGGAAAAAGCTCGAATGCATGAGATGAACACGTATGCAAATGCAATGCACATGATGACATGATATGAGATGCATGACAATGACAACAACACACGGAGACAAAACACGAACCCGAGGAAATAAATATAACTTAACGCCGGAAACGGCAAGAGTTGGAGTACAAATTGGGAAAGTTACATCCGGGGTGTTACAACACTCCACCACTACAAAAAGATCTCGTCCCGAGATCTAGGACTGAAAGAACGCTGGGTAGTCAGAACGGAGGTGATCCTCGCGTTCCCAGGTAGCTTCACGGTCGGAATGGTGTGACCACTTGACTTTGAGAAATTTGATTGACTTGTTGCAAGTCTTGCGGTCAGTCTCTTCAAGAATAGCAACTGGGTGCTCACGATAAGAGAGATCTTCTTGGAGCTCAATGTCCTCGAAGTTGACGGTGCGGTCAGGAGTCTTGAAGCACTTTCGAAGCTGAGAGACATGGAACACGTCATGAACATTTGCAAAGTTTGAAAGAAGCTCGAGTTGATAGGCGAGGTCGCCTCTCTTGCTGACAATCTTGAAAGGTCCCACGTATCTAGGGGCAAGCTTACCTTTGATACCGAAGCGACGAGTACCTTTCATAGGAGAGACACGGAGGTAAACATGATCTCTGATCTCGAAAGCCAAATCGCGGTGCTTACTATCATAGTAGCTCTTCTGGCGGGATTGGGCTGCTTTGAGGTTATCGCGAATGACTTTGCACATTTCTTCTGCCTCTGTGATTAAGTCATTACCCAAAAGCTGACGTTCACCGGTTTCAGACCAGTTGAGAGGGGTACGACACTTCCTGCCATACAGAATTTCAAATGGGGCCTTGCCCGAACTTGCTTGAAAACTGTTGTTGTAGGAGAATTCAGCATAAGGAAGACAATCCTCCCACTTCATGCCGAAGGAGATCACACAGGCCCTGAGCATATCTTCAAGAATCTGGTTGACACGCTCGACTTCACCGCTAGTTTGAGGATGGAAAGGTGTGCTGAAGCGGATGTTGGTGCCCATGGCCTTCTGAAAAGAATCCCAAAACTTCGAGGTGAAAATGCTGCCACGGTCTGAAGAGATCACTTGAGGAATACCGTGCAGAGAGACAATTCGAGAGGTATAGAGTTCCGCCAATTGAGCTGCAGTGATCGACTCTTTGATAGGCAGAAAGTGAGCCACTTTGGTGAGTTTGTCGATGAAAACGAATATAGCATCATTGCCATGCTTGGACTTTGGAAACCCAGTCACGAAGTCCATTTCAATATGGTCAAACTTCCATTATGGAATGGCAAGAGGTTGGAGGAGACCTGTTGGCCTTTGGTGTTCTGCCTTCACTCTTCTCCAGACATCACATTCATTCACGAATTGAGCGATCTCGCGCTTCATTCGATTCCACCAATAAGCTTGCTTAAGGTCCTGATACATCTTCCTGCTCCCAGGGTGGATGGAGAGGAGAGAATTGTGAGCCTCGTTCATGATCACTTTACGGAGGTCACCTTTGGGTACAACAATACGATCCTCGAAGAAGAGAGTGTCCTTGTCATCAAGGCGGTAGCACTTGTACTTGGACTGACTCTTGGCAATCCCAATCTTCACCTTTTTCACCATAGCATCAAGAAGCTAGGCTTGGCGAATCTGGACTTCCAAGGTAGGAGAGACTTGAAGGTTGGCGAGGAATCCTTGAGGAACAACTTGCAGATTAAGTTTGCGGAAAGCTTCACAAAGCTCGGGTTGATAAGGCTTGAGAATCAGACTGTTGCAGTAAGCTTTCCTGCTCAATGCGTCAGCAATCACATTGGCCTTGCCTGGAGTATACTCGATACTCGTATTATACTCTTGAATCATTTCGACCCATCGAGTTTGCCTGAGGTTGAGATTAGGCTGAGTGAAGATGTACTTGAGACTCTTGTGATCAGTGAAAATGTCCACTTTTCTTCCCAATAGAAGATGTCTCCAAGTCAAAAGAGCATGCACAACTGCCGCCAACTCGAGATCATGAGTGGGGTAGTTCTTCTCATTAGGATTCAACTGGCGAGATGTATAAGCAACAACTTTCTTCTGTTGCATCAATACTGCGCCAAGGCCTTGGAGAGAGGCATCACAAAAGACCTCGTACGGCTTGGATTCATCAGGCGGAGTCAGAACTGGAGCAGTGATCAATTTCTCTTTCAAAGTGTTGAAAGAAATATCACACTCCGGAGACCAAACATACTTGACGTGCTTCTGAAGAAGATTTGAGAGAGGTTTCGCGACCTTAGAAAAGTTTTCAACGAATCTTCGGCAATAGCTTGCGAGACCGAGAAAACTGCGGAGTTGCTTCACGTTCTGAGGAGGTTCCCAATTCACAATTGCAGACACCTTCTCAGGATTCACGGCGATGCCCTTGGCAGAGATGATATGACCAAGATAAAAAACCTCATCAAGCCAAAATTCACACTTGGAGAACTTGGCGTACAACTGATGTTCCCTTAGCTTATCAAGAACCAAACGCAAGTGCTTGGCATGATCTTCCTTGTTCTTGGAGAGAACCAGAATGTCGTCGAGATAGACCAAAACAAAGTCATTGGTGTAGGCGTTGAAGATGAAGTTCATCATGCGAGAGAAAGTCGGAGGAGCGTTGACGAGGCCAAAAGACATGACAGTGTATTCATATGAACCAAAGCTTGTCCTGAAAGCCGTCTTGGGAATATCTTGCTCACGGATTCGAATCTGATGATAACCCATACGGAGATCAAGCTTGGAGAATACTTGGGCACCTTTGAGTTGTTCGTACAGCTCATTGATGTTGGGAAGTGGGTATTTGTTCTTGATGGTCTTCTTGTTCACTGGACGGTAATCAACACAAAGTCGGTCCGTTCCATCCTTCTTCTTCACAAAAAGAACACCACAACCCCACGGAGAAGAACTAGGCCGGATGAGACCCATTTTCTCTTGAATGTCGAGTTGCTTCTTCAGCTCCTTCAACTCTTCAGGTCCGAGCTTGTAAGGACGCTTGCACACAGGTTCCGTGCCGGGCTCAAGATCAATAACGAATTCAACTGGCCGGTGCGGAGGCATTCCTGGAAGCTCTTCTGGAAAGACGTCTTGATATTCGCAAACGACTGGAATTTGAGAGATGGCATCCAATTCACCCTTCTCATTGAGAGAAAACAGACGGATGGTATTATCACGAGCGGCAAAGACAATTACATCCTCAGACGAATGAGTCAATTGAATCTGCCTGGCAGCACAATCAAGATGAGCCTTGTGCTTAGAAAGCCAATCCATTCCGAGAATAAGATCAATATCCGAGTTACCAAGCACCATAGGAGAAGAGAGAAACTTGTAATCGCCCAACGTGATAGTAACATCTGGAGCCATCATTTTGGTGTTCATGAACAAACCCGGAAAAGAAACCGCTATCGGCTTAGGCAAATCAATAGTATGCACATCATGCATAGATGCAAAAGGCTTCGATAAAAATGATAAATATGCACCAGTGTCGAAAAGAACTCTTGCGGGAATGTCATTAACAGGAAGGTTACCCATGATCACATCTGGTGAGTCCTCTGCCTGAGCTGCATTCATCAAATTGACCATGGCAGACTTGGGGTTATGCTTAACCACAGCTGTACTTGCTGATCTCATAGGAGAAGGAGGAGGAAGACACCTCTGGTTGAGACACTTGTTGGCATAGTGACCCTTCTGTTGGCACTTGTTGCACGTGACCTCTGAAAGCGGACGGTGGTACGGAACACTCGATCTTAGAGCTTGAGACGAAGTCTTGTTCTGAAAGCCAGGGTTGGGTGGGTGGGAAGATCCACTGCCACCTTTGCTCTTCTGCTCATACGGCTGACGGAACGGAGGAGGAGGAAGCCAATACTTCTGCTGCTTGGCCACTTGAGTAGAGGAAGAAGGAGTAACATCTCTGACTCGCTTCTTGGAAGCATCACACCTCAACTGAGCAGCCTCTTGCTTCAGTGCCATGTTGTAGAACTCATCGTATCTCAAGGGCTCAAAGAGAACAAGAGCTAGCTGAATTTCTTCTCTGAGACCACCCCTGAACTGGTATATCATGCTCTTCTCATCAGGTACGTCCTGCTTGGCAAAGCGGGCGAGCTTCTGAAACAACTTGTTGTAGTCATAGACAGACAAAGAGCCTTGCTTCAGGTTGCGGAATTCCTCACGCTTGCTTTCAACCACGCTTTGAGGAATATGATGAGCTCGGAAATCTCAACGGAAATCATCCCAAGTGATAAAACGTCCACCTCTGGAGTCCTTGTACTGCTGGAACCATTCTGCAGCTTGATCTTTGAGTTGGAAGGAAGCGAACTTAACAAAGTCCTCAGGCCTGACGTTACTGCACTCGAAATGCTTACACGGATCCACAAGCCAATCGTCAGCATCGGTTGCCTCAACACAATTGCTGCCTTGATTCCCTTGGTTGCCTTGATTGCGCTCTTGAAGAATTTGCATGATCAACTGTGTGTTTGCATTGGTTGCGGCCATCACAGTTTGTCATGCCTCCGGAGGAGGTGGAGGTGGTGGCGGATTAGGATTCGGAGTCGTGCGTGTTGGAGGAGCCATCCTGAAGAGGTTGACCACCATTAGCACATTGATAGACAAATATTGAAGCTGAATCCAACGGAATGAAAATTGCAACATATAGTCTTCACATCCGAACAAAATGAACGAATGCATTCCTCTTGAAATGGTCACATATCCATAAATTGAGAAGCCACGTAGAATTAAGGTAGAGAAATAAATCAACAAGGTACGGATCAACAACGTATAACCGGTAAGAAATCCCAATCTCAAACCAATATCCGTGGAAGAAGAACTAGAGCTACAAGAATTCCCACCTATGAAACTCCCGAACCTTTCCGGTTATGCAATCAGGTGTTGGGGATACAGGGGAAGCATAATATCTCACCCAAACTAGCAAATCCTACATCTAGCTGTATCCATCCTTCAACACATAACCAAGAAACCTTCGGAAACCATCTACCTCAACCTTCGAAAAGCATCCGTTATACAAGTTATGGCAATACTCCCGAACTCCCGCCCCAGTACTGGGTGGCATCGAGGTTATCTCACCAACGAACTGCATAAAAGAGATTTTCTATGTCGGCGTACTAAACTTAGGTATTCCAGAACTGCAACGATAAAATTATGATGACAACACCTCAGAGCTCAACTCCCTGGGACACTTCCACTAAACCCCTGACAGGAGGCACCAAGACAATGTTCTCATCATAAAACCATCGGAACGATTCCAAGATACCCGCGTGATCCTAAATTTTTTTTAGTGAAATTTGAGAAGAGAATAGTCAAAACTCTACAACAGGATGCCTTACCAGAGCGATGAGGAGACTGGGAAGTAAAAAAGAATTCCTAAACTCTCCGATATATAATTCCTAAATGACTCAAAACATTTTTCTAGACACAACTCGGCCGCTAAAAACGATCAAGCAATGGGGCTCCTAAGGTCGGGGAAGGCTCTGATTACCAACTTGAAACACCCTCGATGCGACTATATCTCCCACGTGTCGAGGCACGACTTAGAGGCATAATCGCATTGAAGGCATATGTCGCAAGTTAGGCAATCTTCACAACATCCCATGTAATATAAATCATAAAGGGGATATAATGTAGTTGGCTTACACTCGCCACGTCAATCAAGTACATAAATAATATTACATCATCCAAACACTCATGGCCCGACTACGGCGCCAAAATAAAAGAGAACCCAACATGCGACACGGTCCCAATCACCCCCATCTAGGCACCACTACTGATCATCGGGAAAGGAAACATAGTAACGTTGAGAGTCTTCGTCGAACTCCCACTTGAGCTCAAGCGCGTCACCTGGAGCGGAATCATCAGGCCCTGCATCTGGTGTAATAGTAATCTGTGAGCCACAGGGACTCAGCAATCTCGCGCCCTCGCGATCAAGACTATTTAAGCTTATAGGTAAGGCAAGGTAATATATGTGGAGCTGTAGCAAGCGACTAGCAAATATGGTGGCTAACTTATTCGCAAAAGAGAGCGAGAAGAGGAGGCTAAGCGCGAGCAAGAAACTAGAGAACAACCTGCGCAAGCATTACTCCAACACCGTGTCCACTTCCCGGACTCCGCCGAGAAGAGGCCATCACGGTAACACACTCAGTTGATTCATTTTAATTAAGTTAAGGTTCAAGTTATCTAGAACCGGACATTAACAAATTCCCATCTGCCCATAACCGCGGGCACGGCTTTCGAAAGTTCAAATCCCTGCAGGGGAGTCCCAACTTAGCCCATGACAAGCTCTCACGGTCAACGAAGGAATAGACCTCCTCCCAAGACGTTTCGATCAGACTCGGTATCTCAATAATTCAAGACACTTTGACAGGTTAAAACAAGACCAGCAACACCGCCCGAATGTGCCGACAAATCCCGATAGGAGCTGCACATATCTCGTTCTCAGGGCACACTCAGATGAGCAAGACGTCGGGTAGTCCAGCCCAGAGTTGCCCCTGGTAGCCCCGGACATCGCTCGGTGGGACCAACACTCAGAGGAGCACTGGCCCGGGGGGGTTAAAATAAGATGACCCTTGAGTCTGCAGAACCCAAGGGAAAAAATGCTAGGTGGTGAATGGTAAAACCAATGTTGGGCATTGCTGGAAAAGCTTTAATCAAGGCGAACTATCAAGGGGTTCACATTATAACCCAACCGCGTAAGGAACGAAAAATCCGGGAACATAACACCGATATGACGGAAACTAGGTCAGCAAGAGTGGAACAAAACACTAGGCGAGAGGCCAAGCCTTCCACCCTTTACCAAGTATATAGATGCATTAAGATAACAAGATAATATAATGATATCCCAACAAGTACATAAATGTTCCGGAGGTTCATCAAAATTCTTGATTTCTATTGTTTATATTTTCTTTCCCGGAGTTCCAAGCTCTAATTATCACGGAGATCCATCTGAATCATTACAAGGTTTCACCTTGTGTTTCCGATTTCTCTTTATTTTCGTTATTCTTTTTGTTTACCGGAGTTCTTCATAAAGGTTCTATGAAACACCCTCGATGCAACTATATCTCCCACGTGTCGAGGCACGACTTAGAGGCATAATCGCATTGAAGGCATATGTCGCAAGTTAGGCAATCTTCACAACATCCCATGTAATATAAATCATAAAGGGGAGATAACGTAGTTGGCTTACACTCGCCACGTCAATCAAGTACATAAATAACATTACATCATCGAAACACTCATGGCCCGACTACGGCGCCAAAATAAAAGAGAACCCAACATGCGACACGGTCCCAATCACCCCCAACTGGGCACCACTACTGATCATCGGGAAAGGAAACATAGTAACGTTGAGAGTCTTCGTCGAACTCCCACTTGAGCTCAAGCGCGTCACCTGGAGCGGAATCATCAGGCCCTGCATCTGGTGTAATAGTAATCTATGAGCCACAGGGAATCAGCAATCTCGCGCCCTCGCGATCAAGACTATTTAAGCTTATAGGTAAGGCAAGGTAATATATGTGGAGCTGTAGCAAGCGACTAGCAAATATGGTGGCTAACTTATTCGCAAAAGAGAGCGAGAAGAGGAGGCAAAGCGCGAGCGAGAAACTAGAGAACAACCTGCGCAAGCATTACTCCAACACCGTGTCCACTTCCCGGACTCCGCCGAGAAGAGGCCATCACGGTAACACACTCAGTTGATTCATTTTAATTAAGTTAAGGTTCAAGTTATCTACAACCGGACATTAAAAAATTCCCATCTGCCCATAACCACGGGCACGGCTTTCGAAAGTTCAAATCCCTGCAGGGGAGTCCCAACTTAGCCCATGACAAGCTCTCACGGTCAACTAAGGAATAGACCTCCTCCCAAGATGTTCCGATCAGACTCGGTATCTCGGTAATTCAAGGCACTTTGACAGGTTAAAACAAGACCAGCAACACCGCCCGAATGTGCCGAAAAATCTCGATAGGAGCTGCACATATCTCGTTCTCAGGGCACACTCATATGAGCAAGACGTCGGGTAGGCCAGCCCAGAGTTGCCCCTGGTAGCCCCGGACATCGCTCGGTGGGACCAACACTCAGAGGAGCACTGGCCCAGGGGGGGGTTAAAATAAGATGACCCTTGAGTCTGCAGAACCCAAGGGAAAAAATGCTAGGTGGTGAATGGTAAAACCAATGTTGGGCATTGCTGGAAAAGCTTTAATCAAGGCGAACTATCAAGGGGTTCACATTATAACCCAACCGCGTAAGGAACAAAAAATCCGGGAACATAACACCGATATGACGGAAACTAGGGCGGCAAGAGTGGAACAAAACACTAGGCGAGAGGCCGAGCCTTCCACCCTTTACCAAGTATATAGATGCATTAAGATAACAAGATAATATAATGATATCCCAACAAGTAAATAAATGTTCCAACGAGGAACGGCCTCCAATCTTCACCTGCAACTAACAACGCTATAAGAGGGGCTGAGCAAAGCGGTAA
Organism: Triticum dicoccoides; assembly: GCF_002162155.2. Taxonomy (NCBI): domain Eukaryota; kingdom Viridiplantae; phylum Streptophyta; class Magnoliopsida; order Poales; family Poaceae; genus Triticum; species Triticum dicoccoides. The sequence continues at coordinate 279,490,694 of NC_041392.1, read as the reverse complement.
CATAGCCAATCAACGGTTTGCTAGGAAATGGTGGGTTAGAGGTTTGACATGGCAATTTGGGAGGCTTGAAAGCAAGTGGTAGGCATCGTAGCATTGGCATAGCAAAAGAGCGAGCAAACTAGCATAGCAAAGATAGTAGTGATTTCGAGGGTATGATCATCTTGCCTGCACAGTTGTCAGAGTTGACTAGATCCTCGAAAGCAAACTCAATGGGCTCCTCGTTAGCGAACTCGTCTCCCGGCTCTACCCAAACAAGACAAACAAGCAACAAGGATACAATCAACCACGTGCAAACTAAAACAACGCAATGCAAAGATGGTATGCTATGCGGGATGCGATGCGGGATGCAAAATGCAAGATATGACAGGAAATGCATGAACCTGGCCTCAACTTGGAAAACCAAGTGTGTCACTGGAAAGATGAGATGAAATCACTTGAAAACGATATAAAGAACGCCGGAATCGGAGTTACGGTTTGGAAATGGCAAGCGATTCAAAAATGACACCGGTCTGCGATTTACAGCAAGTAGCCAACTAAATGCAATGAGATGAACATGCTACAGCACCCAAAAATGACAACAAAATACATGGCAGGGATGCACACAAGATTCTTAACAAAATTCTAGCACTGAGCTACGGTCAATTCATCAATTAACAGTTTCAAACAAGCATGGCAAAAATGCATATGGCAAACAGATCTCGGACTTCGTGAAATTAACACTTGTCTGGAATTTCAGATCGGGTAGCACTCTTCGGAGCAACAAAACTATATGCTACAAGACCTGAACATGGAAAAGTAAAGCATGGCCTGGAGCTACTCAAAGAGATTAACAAAAGTCCCTTAGTGACCTTGAGCCAAAAGGGATCAGAAAATACAATTGCAAGCATGTGAACATAGCAAAAACATAATCATATCACAGACTTAGAGAAAACTGGAGCATGCTGAAAACAGAACTCAAGTAGGCATGTTTACGAGCTCGATGCACTCACTACGGTGCAAGTCATGACAAGAAAAGCATGCATCCATCAAGAAGGCACAAAATGCAATCTATACATGGCAAGAACAATAGTATAGCATGCACGGATCAACTACAACATCATCGGCAATAACTGCAAACAAGTTGACAATCTGCCCAGATTCACAAAGTAGCAAAAGTAGAGCTCGATTGACTCAAGTTAGGGTGCTCCATAATTGCAAACAAAGACATTGATGGATAGAGTACTACAATATTAACAAAACATCCTTACTGATCATCCTCAAAAGAGGCACGGATCACTAGGAAACAACATGAACATATGGCATCATGAGATAAACAACTCCAGGACTTAGAGAAATTGCTAAGTCCCTGAAAACAGAATTAACAAGTGCACCACTTTGCAAGCTTGCACAAGTCGCCACACACATCACAAAAATACATGGGTTGCACCTCTGGAAAGATGACAAAACCCTTAACAAAACACATGTAGAGCATCAGGGCATATCATACACACATTAATCATGGCAAAAATGACAAAAACCTAAACGGATTAGCAGATCTGACAATTAACTCAAGTAGCCCTCTTCTAACAGCATTTCGGGCATCAAAATGCACTCAAATGAAAATGATGCAATGGAATGAAATGATGTACTCTCTGAGATGAACATTTTGATATGCTATATGCATGAATCGGAGCTACGGATGCAAAGTTACGGGGTCATGAACATGAGCACATGGATCTGCAATTCTTGGGACTTAGAGGAAAAATCAACCCGCGAGAAAAGTCAACTCGGGACATGGAAGCCGAGGCAGTGGCGCGGCTTGCCGGAGAAGTCGAGGACGGCGGTGGCCAGGGTTGGGGGCACCGGATCCGGCTCTCTCGCGGCCGGATCTGGCCGGAGGCGAGGCGGGAAGGCGGCGGAGCGGCCGGAGGGCGCGGTGGCCGCGGCGGCCCGGTGTTGTGGCGGGGCGTGCCGGCGAGCAAGGTGGCGGCGGCTTCGG
>NC_041392.1:279438815-279488052 GCF_002162155.2 Triticum dicoccoides | reverse complement strand
GGCGCGCGGGCCGGGAGGGCCGCGGTCGGGCTCCCCGGGCTGGAGCGGTGGGAGGCGGCGGCGTGGACACGTGGCGGGCGGCGGTTGGTTGGGGCGCGGCGGCGGACGTGTCCGGCCCGAATCGGACGTGTCCGTCGGCGGGAGGTGCAGTTTTTAGGGTTTCGGAGAGGGAGATCCGGATTTCGGGGAAGGGGTCTTTAAATAGGCATAGAGGGAGCTAGGAGAGTCCAAATGAGGTGCGGTTTTCGGCCACGCGATCGTGATCGAACGCTCTAGATGATGGAGCAGAGTTAGGTGGGTTTTGGGCCAAATTGGAGGGGTGTTGGGCTGCAACACACATGAGGCCTTTTCGGTCCCTCAGTTAACCGTTGGAGTATCAAACGAAGTCCAAATGGTATGAAACTTGACAAGCGGTCTACCGGTAGTAAACCAAGGCCGCTTGGCAAGTCTCGGTCCAATCTGGAAATGTTTAATCCCCACACACTAAATAAAGGTAGAAATGACCATCGGAGGAGAACGAAACGCCGGAATGCAAAACGGACAACGGGGAAAAAGCTCAAATGCATGAGATGAACACGTATGCAAATGCAATGCACATGATGACATGATATGAGATGTATGACAACGACAACAACATACGGAGACAAAACCCGAACCCGAGGAAATAAATATAACTTAACGCCGGAAACGGCAAGAGTTGGAGTACAAATTGGGAAAGTTACATCCGGGGTGTTACAACACTCCACCACTACGAAAAGATCTCGTCCCGAGATCTAGGACTGAAAGAACGCCGGGTACTCAGAACGGAGGTGATCCTCGCGTTCCCGGGTAGCTTCACGGTCGGAATGGTGTGACCACTTGACTTTGAGAAATTTGATTGACTTGTTGCGAGTCTTGCGGTCAGTCTCTTCAAGAATAGCAATTGGGTGCTCACGATAAGAGAGATCTTCTTGGAGCTCAATGTCCTCGAAGTTGACGGTGCGGTCAGGAGTCTTGAAGCACTTTCGAAGCTGAGAGACATGGAACACGTCATGAACATTTGCAAAGTTTGAAAGAAGCTCGAGTTGATAGGCGAGGTCGCCTCTCTTGCTGACAATCTTGAAAGGGCCCACGTATCTAGGGGAAAGCTTCCCTTTGATACCGAAGCGACGAGTACCTTTCATAGGAGAGACACGGAGGTAAACATGATCTCCGATCTCGAAAGCCAAATAGCGGTGCTTACTATCATAGTAGCTCTTCTGGCGGGATTGGGCTGCTTTGAGGTTATCGCGAATGACTTTGCACATTTCTTCTGCCTCTGTGATTAAGTAATTACCCAAAAGCTGATGTTCACCGGTTTCAGACCAGTTGAGAGGGGTACGACACTTCCTGCCATACAGAATTTCAAATGGGTCCTTGCCCGAACTTGCTTGAAAACTGTTGTTGTAGGAGAATTCAGCATAAGGAAGACAATCCTCCCACTTCATGCCGAAGGAGATCACACAAGCCCTGAGCATATCTTCAAGAATCTGGTTGACACGCTCGACTTCACCGCTAGTTTGAGGATGGAAAGTTGTGCTGAAGCGGATGTTGGTGCCCATGGCCTTCTGAAAAGAATCCCAAAACTTTGAGGTGAAAATGCTGCCACGGTCTGAAGAGATCACTTGAGGAATACCGTGCAGAGAGACAATTCGAGAGGTATAGAGTTTCGCCAATTGAGCTGCAGTGATCGACTCTTTGATAGGCAGAAAGTGAGCCACTTTGGTGAGTTTGTCGATGAAAACGAATATAGCATCATTGCCACGCTTGGACTTTGGAAACCCAGTCACGAAGTCCATTTCAATGTGGTCAAACTTCCATTCTGGAATGGCAAGAGGTTGGAGGAGACCTGCTGGCCTTTGGTGTTCTGCCTTCACTCTTCTCCAGACATCACATTCATTCACGAATTGAGCGATCTCGCGCTTCATTCGATTCCACCAATAAGCTTGCTTAAGGTCCCGATACATCTTCCTGCTCCCAGGGTGGATGGAGAGGAGAGAATTGTGAGCCTCGTTCATGATCACTTTACGGAGGTCACCTTTGGGTACAACAATACGATCCTCGAAGAAGAGAGTGTCCTTGTCATGAAGGCGGTAGCACTTGTACTTGGACTGACTCTTGGCAATCCCAATATTCACCTTTTTCACCATAGCATCAAGAAGCTGGGCTTGGCGAATCTGGACTTCCAAGGTAGGAGAGACTTGAAGGTTGGCGAGGAATCCTTGAGGAACAACTTGCAGATTAAGTTTGCGGAAAGCTTCACAAAGCTCGGGTTGATAAGGCTTGAGAATCAGACTATTGCAGTAAGCTTTCCTGCTCAATGCGTCAGCAATCACATTGGCCTTGCCTGGAGTATACTCGATACTTGGATTATACTCTTGAATCATTTCGACCCATCGAGTTTGCCTGAGGTTGAGATTAGGCTGAGTGAAGATGTACTTGAGACTCTTGTGATCAGTGAAAATGTTCACTTTTCTTCCCAATAGAAGATGTCTCCAAGTCAAAAGAGCATGCACAACTGCCGCCAACTCGAGATCATGAGTGGGGTAGCTCTTCTCATTAGGCTTCAACTGGCGAGATGTTAAGCAGCAACTTTCTTCTGTTGCATCAATACTGCGCCAAGGCCTTGGAGAGAGGCATCACAAAAGACCTCGTACGGCTTGGATTCATCAGGCGGAGTCAGAACTGGAGCAGTGATCAATTTCTCTTTCAAAGTGTTGAAAGCAATATCACACTCCGGAGACCAAACGTACTTGACGTGCTTCTGAAGAAGATTTGAGAGAGGTTTCGCGACCTTAGAAAAGTTTTCAACGAATCTTCAGCAATAGCTTGCAAGACCGAGAAAACTGCGGAGTTGCTTCACGTTCTGAGGAGGTTCCCAATTCACAATTGCAGACACCTTCTCAGGATTCATGGCGATGCCCTTGGCAGAGATGATATGACCAAGATAAAGAACCTCATCAAGCCAAAATTCACACTTGGAGAACTTGGCGTAGAACTGATGTTCCCTTAGCTTATGAAGAACCAAACGCAAGTGCTTGACATGATCTTCCTTGTTCTTGGAGAAAACCAGAATGTCGTCGAGATAGACCAAAACGAAGTCATTGGTCTTGGCGTTGAAGATGAAGTTCATCATGCGAGAGAAAGTCGGAGGAGCGTTGACGAGGCCAAAAGACATGACAGTGTATTCATATGAACCAAAGCTTGTCCTGAAAGCCGTCTTGGGAATATCTTGCTCACGGATTCGAATCTGATGATAACCCATACGGAGATCAAGCTTGGAGAATACTTGGGCACCTTTGAGTTGTTCGAACAGCTCATTGATGTTGGGAAGTGGGTATTTGTTCTTGATGGTCTTCTTGTTCACTGGACAGTAATCAATACAAAGTCGGTCCTTTCCATCCTTCTTCTTGACAAAAAGAACACCACAACCCCACGGAGAAGAACTAGGCCGGATGAGACCCATTTTCTCTTGAATATCGAGTTGCTTCTTCAGCTCCTTCAACTCTTCAGGTCCGAGCTTATAAGGACGCTTGCACACAGGTTCCGTGTCGGGCTCAAGATCAATAACGAATTCAACTGGCCGGTGCGGAGGCATTCCTGGAAGCTCTTCTGAAAAGACGTCTTGATATTCGCAAACGACTGGAATTTGAGAGATGGCATCCAATTCATCCTTCTCATTGAGAGAAAACAGACGGATGGTATTATCACGAGCGGCAAAGACAATTACATCCTCAGACGAATGAGTCAATTGAATCTGCCTGGCAGAACAATCAAGATGAGCCTTGTCCTTAGAAAGCCAATCCATTCCGAGAATAAGATCAATATCCGAGTTACCAAGCACCATAGGAGAAGAGAGAAACTTGTAATCGCCCAACGTGATAGTAACATCTGGAGCCATCATTTTGGTGTTCATGAACAAACCCGGAGAAGAAACCGCTATCGGCTTAGGCAAATCAATAGTATGCACATCATGCATAGATGCAAAAGGCTTCGATAAAAATGAAAAATATGCACCAGTGTCGAAAAGAACTCTTGCGGGAATGTCATTAACAGGAAGGTACCCATGATCACATCTGGTGAGTCCTCTGCCTGAGCTGCATTCATCAAATTGACCATGGCAGACTTGGGGTTATGCTTAACCACAGCTGTACTTGCTGATCTCATAGGAGAAGGAGGAGGAAGACACCTCTGGTTGAGACACTTGTTGGCATAGTGACCCTTCTGTTGGCACTTGTTGCACGTGACCTCTGAAAGCGGACGGTGGTATGGAACACTCGATCTTAGAGCTTGAGACGAAGTCTTGTTCTGAAAGCCAGGGTTGGGTGGGTGGGAAGATCCACTGCCACCTTTGCTCTTCTGCTCATACGGCTGACGGAACGGAGGAGGAGGAAGCCAATACTTCTGCTGCTTGGCCACTTGAGTAGAGGAAGAAGGAGTAACATCTCTGACTCGCTTCTTGGAAGCATCACACCTCAACTGAGCAGCCTCTTGCTTCAGTGCCATGTTGTAGAACTCATCGTATCTCAAGGGCTCAAAGAGAACAAGAGCTAGCTGAATTTCTTCTCTGAGACCACCCCTGAACTGGTATATCATGCTCTTCTCATCAGGTACGTCCTGCTTGGCAAAGCGGGCGAGCTTCTGAAACAACTTGTTGTAGTCATAGATAGACAAAGAGCCTTGCTTCAGGTTGCGGAATTCCTCACGCTTGCTTTCAACCACGCTTTGAGGAATATGATGAGCTCGGAAATCTCAACGGAAATCATCCCAAGTGATAAAACGTCCACCTCTGGAGTCCTTGTACTGCTGGAACCATTCTGCAGCTTGATCTTTGAGTTGGAAGGAAGCGAACTTAACAAAGTCCTCAGGCCTGACGTTACTGCACTCGAAATGCTTACACAGATCCACAAGCCAATCATCAGCATCGGTTGCCTCAACACAATTGCTGAAAGTCTTTGGCCCGTTAGCAAGGAACTGGTTGAGTGAAGCAAAGTGATTCTGATTGCTTCCTTGATTCCCTTGGTTGCCTTGATTGCACTCTTGAAGAATTTGCATGATCAACTATGTGTTTGCATTGGTTGCGGCCATCACAGCTTGCCATGCCTCCGAAGGAGGTGGAGGTGGAGGTGGTGGCAGATTAGGATTCGGAGTCGTGCGCGTTGGAGGAGCCATCCTGAAGAGGTTGACCACCATTAGCACATTGATAGAAAAATATTGAAGCTGAATCCAATGGAATGAAAATTGCAACATATAGTCTTCACATCTGAACAAAATGAACGAATGCATTCCTCTTGAAATGGTCACATATCCATAAATTGAGAAGCCACGTAGAATTAAGGTAGAGAAATAAATCAACAAGGTACGGATCAAGAACGAATAATCGGTAAGAAATCCCAATCTCAAACCAATATCCGTGGAAGAAGAACTAGAGCTACAAGAATTCCCACCTACGAAACTCCCGAACCTTTCCGGTTATGCAATCAGGTGTTGGGGATACAGGGGAAGCATAATATCTCACCCAAACTAGCAAATCCTACATCCAGCTGTATCCATCCTTCAACACATAACCAAGAAACCTTCGGAAACCATCTACCTCAACCTTCGAAAAGAATCCGTTATACAAGTTATGGCGATACTCCCGAACTCCCGCCCCAGTACTGGGTTGCGTCGAGGTTATCTCACGAACGAACTGCATAAAAGAGATTTTCGATGTCGGCGTACTAAACTCAGGTATTCCAGAACTGCAACGATAATATTATGATGACAACACCTCAGAGCTCAACTCCCCGGGACACTTCCACTAAACCCCTGATAGGAGGCACCAAGACAATGTTCTCATCATAAAACCATCGGAACGATTCCAAGATACCCGTGTGATCCTAAAATTTTTTTTAGTGAAATTTGAGAAGAGAATAGTCAAAACTCTACGTCAGGATGCCTTACCAGAGCGATGAGGAGACTGGGAAGTAAAAATAATTCCTAAACTCTCCGATATATAATTCCTAAATGACTCAAAACATTTTTCTAGACACAACTCGGCTGTTAAAAACGATCAAGCAATGGGGCTCCTAAGGTCGGGGACGGCTCTAATTACCAACTTGAAACACCCTCGATGCGACTATGTCTCCCACGTGTCGAGGCACGACTTAGAGGCATAATCACATTGAAGGCATATGTCGCAAGTTAGGCAATCTTCACAACATCCCATGTAATATAAATCATAAAGGGGAGATAACGTAGTTGGCTTACACTCGCCACGTCAATCAAGTGCATAAATAACATTACATCATCCAAACACTCATGGCCCGACTACGGCGCCAAAATAAAAGAGAACCCAACATGCGACACGGTCCCAATCACCCCCAACTGGGCACCACTACTGATCATCGGGAAAGGAAACATAGTAACGTTGAGAGTCTTCGTCGAACTCCCACTTGAGCTCAAGCGCGTCACCTGGAGCGGAATCATCAGGCCCTGCATCTGGTGTAATAGTAATTTGTGAGCCACAGGGACTCAGCAATCTCGCGCCCTCGCAATCAAGAATATTTAAGCTTATAGGTAAGGCAAGGTAATATATGTGGACTTGTAGCAAGCGACTAGCAAATATGGTGGCTAACTTATTCGCAAAAGAGAGCGAGAAGAGGAGGCAAAGCACGAGCGAGAAACTAGAGAACAACCTGCGCAAGCATTACTCCAACACCGTGTCCACTTCCCGGACTCTGCCGAGAAGAGGCCATCACGGTAACACACTCAGTTGATTCATTTTAAGTAAGTTAAGGTTCAAGTTATCTACAACCGGACATTAACAAATTCCCATCTGCCCATAACCGTGAGCACGGCTTTCAAAAGTTCAAATCCCTGGAGGGGCGTCCCAACTTAGCCCATGACAAGCTCTCACGGTCAACGAAGGAATAGACCTCCTCCCAAGACGTTCCGATCAGACTCGGTATCTCGGTAATTCAACACACTTCGACAGGTTAAAATAAGACCAGCAACACCGCCCGAATGTGCCGACAAATCCCGATAGGAGCTGCACATATCTCGTTCTCAGGGCACACTCAGATGAGCAAGACGTCGGGTAGGCCAGCCCAGAGTTGCCCCTGGTAGCCCCGGACATCGCTCGGTGGGACCAACACTCCGAGGAGCACTGGCCCGGGGGGGGTTAAAATAAGATGACCCTTGAGTCTGCAGAACCCAAGGGAAAGAAAAGGCTAGGTGGCGAATGGTAAAACCAATATTGGGCATTGCTGGAAAAGCTTTAATCAAGGCGAACTATCAAGGGGTTCCCATTATAACCCAACCGCGTAAGGAACGCAAAATCCGGGAACATAACACCGATATGACGGAAACTAGGGCGGCAAGAGTGGAACAAAACACTAGGCGAGAGGCCGAGCCTTCCACCCTTTACCAAGTATATAGATGCATTAAGATAACAAGATAATATAATGATATCCCAACAAGTAAATAAATGTTCCAACGAGGAACGGCCTCCAATCTTCACCTGCAACTAGCAACGCTATAAGAGGGGCTGAGCAAAGCGGTAACATAGCCAATCAACGGTTTGCTAGGACATGGTGGGTTAGAGGTTTGACATGGCAATTTGGGAGGCTTGAAAGTAAGTGGTAGGCATCGTAGCATTGGCATAGCAAAAGAGCGAGCAAACTAGCATAGCAAAGATAGTAGTGATTTCGAGGGTATGATCATCTTGCCTGCACAGTTGTCAGAGTTGACTGGATCCTCGAAAGCAAACTCAACGGGCTCCTCATTAGCGAACTCGTCTCCCGGATCTACCCAAACAATACAAACAAGCAACAAGGATACAATCAACCACGTGCAAACTCAAACAACGCAATGCAAAGATGGTATGCTATGCGGGATGCGATGCGGGATGCGAAATGCAAGATATGGCAAGAAATTCATAAACCTTGCCTCAACTTGGAAAACCAAGTGTACCACTGGAAAGATGAGATGAAATCACTTGAAAACGATATAAAGAACGCCGGAATCGGAGTTACGGTTTGGAAATGGCAAGCGATTCAAAAATGACACCGGTCTGCGATTTACAGCAAGTAGCCAACTAAATGCAATGAGATGAACATGCTACAACACCCAAACATGACAACAAAATACATGGCAGGGATGCACACAAGATTCTTAACAAAAGTCTAGCACTGAGCTACGGCCAATTCATCCATTAACAGGTTCAAACAAGCATGGCAAAAATGCATATGGCAAACAGATCTCAGACTTCGTGAAATTAACACTTGTCTGGATTTTTTCAGATCAGGTAGCACTCTTCGGAGCAACAAAACTATATGCTACAGGACCTGAACATGGCAAAGTAAAGCATGTCCTGGAGCTACTCAAAGAGATTAACAAAAGTCCCTTAGTGACCTTGAGCCAAAAGGGATCAGAAAATACAATTGCAAGCATGTGAACATAGCAAAAACATAATCATATCACAGACTTAGAGAAAACTGGAGCATGCTGAAAATAGAACTCAAGTAGGCATGTTTACGAGCTCGATGCACTCACTACGGTGCAAGTCATGACAAGACAAGCATACATCCATCAAGAAGGCACAAAATGCAATCTATACATGGCAAGAACAATAGAATAGCATGCACGGATCAACTACAAAGTAGAAAAAGTAGAGCTCGATTGACTCAAGCTAGGGTGCTCCATAATTGCAAACAAAGACATGGATGGATAGAGTACTACAATATTAACAAAACATCCTTACTGATCATCCTCAAAAGAGGCACAGATCACTAGGAAACAACTTGAACATATGGCATCATGAGATAAACAACTCCAGGACTTAGTGAAATTGCTAAGTCCCTGAAAACAGAATTAACAAGTGCACCACTTTGCAAGCTTGCACAAGTCACCACACACATCACAAAAATACATGGGTTGCACCTCTGGAAAGATGACAAAACCCTTAACAAAACACATGTAGAGCATCAGGGCATATCATACACACATTAATCATGGCAAAAATGACAAAAACCTAAACGGATTAGCAGATCTAACAATTAACTCAAGTAGCCCTCTTCTAACAGCATTTCAGGCATCAAGATGCACTCAAATGAAAGTGATGCAATGGAATGAAATGATGTACTCTCTGGGATGAACATTTTGATATGCTATATGCATGAATCAGAGCTACGGATGCAAAGTTACGGGGTCATGAACATGAGCACATGGATCTGCAATTCCTGGGACTTAGAGGAAAAATCAACCCGCGAGAAAAGTCAACTCGGGACACGGAAGCCGAGGCGGTGGCGCGGCTCGCTGGAGAAGTCGAGGACGGCGGCGGTCGGGGTTGGGGGCGCCGGATCTGGCTCTCCCGCGGCTGGATCTGGCCGGAGGCGAGGCGGGGAGGCGGCGGAGCGGCCGGAGGGCGCGGTGGCCGCGGCGGCCCGGTGCGGTGGCAGGGCGCGCCGGCGAGCAAGGCGGCGGGGTCGAGGCGCGGGCGAGGGAGCCGGGCGGCGGCGGCGCGCGGGCCGGGAGGGCCGCGGTCAGGCTCCCCGGGCCGGAGCGGTGGGAGGCGGCGGCGTGGACACGTGGCGGGCGGCGGCTGGTTGGGGCGCAGCGGCGGACGCGTCCGGCCCGAATCGGACGTGTCCGTCGGCGGGAGGTGCAGTTTTTAGGGTTTCGGAGAGGGAGATCCAGATTTCGGGGAAGGGGTCTTTAAATAGGCATAGAGGGAGCTAGGAGAGTCCAAATGAGGTGCGGTTTTCGGCCACGCGATCGTGATTGAACGCTCTAGATGATGGAGCAGAGTTAGGTGGGTTTTGGGCCAAATTGGAGGGGTGTTGGGCTGCAACACACACGAGGCCTTTTCGGTCCCTCGGTTAACCGTTGGAGTATCAAACGAAGTCCAAATGGTACGAAACTTGACAAGCGGTCTACCGGTAGTAAACCAAGGCCGCTTGGCAAGTCTCGGTCCAATCCGGAAATGTTTAATCCCCACACACGAAAGAAAGGTAAAAATGACCACCGGAGGAGAAAGAAATGCCGGAATGCAAAACGGACAACGGGGAAAAAGCTCGAATGCATGAGATGAACACGTATGCAAATGCAATGCACATGATGACATGATATGAGATGCATGACAACGACAACAACACATGAAGACAAAACCCGAACCCGAGGAAATAAATATAACTTAACGCCAGAAATGGCAAGAGTTGGAGTACAAATTGGGAAATTGCCATGTCATGCCCTCTTTAAACCGGACATGCATCATTGTTGATTGTGTATCATGCCATGTTCATGTGTTGGTTGTTTACTATGTTGTGTGCTTCTTTCCGGTGTTGCTTCTTCGGGGTGGTTCCGATTACGTCGCGTTTGTGAGGAACCGTTCGACTACGTCCGTTTGTCTTCTTCATGGACTCGTTCTTCTTCCTTGCGGGATCTCAGGCAAGATGACCATACCCTCGAAATCACTTCTATCTTTGCTTGCTAGTTGCTCGCTCTTTTCCTATGCCTATGCTGCGATACCTACCACTTGCTTATCATGCCTCCCATATTGTTGAACCAAGCCTCTAACCCACCTTGTCCTAGCAAACCGTTGTTTGGCTATGTTACCGCTTTGCTCAGCCCCTCTTATAGCGTTGTTAGTTGCAGGTGAAGATTGAAGTTTGTTCCTTGTTGGAACATGGAGATGTTGTTCCTTGTTGGAACATGTTTACTTGTTGGGATATCACAATATCTCTTATTTAACTAATGCATCTATATACTTGGTAAAGGGTGGAAGGCTCGGCCTTATGCCTGGTGTTTTGTTCCACTCTTGCCGCCCTAGTTTCTGTCATATCGGTGTTATGTTCCCGGATTTTGCGTTCCTTACGCGGTTGGGTTATAATGGGAACCCCTTGACAGTTCGCCTTGAATAAAACTCCTCCAGCAAGGCCCAACATTGGTTTTACCATTTGCCGCCTAGCCTTTTCTTTCCCTTGGGTAGGCTTGCCCAAGGGTCATCTTTATTTAAACCCCCGGGCCAGTGCTCCTCTGAGTGTTGGTCCAACCTGTCAGCTGCCGGTGGCCACCAGGGGCAACTCTGGGCTGGCCTACCGGAACCTTGGACAATCCGGTGTGCCCTGAGAAAGAGATATGTGCAGCTCCTATCGGGATTTGCCGGCACATTTGGGTGACTTTGCTGGTCTTGTTTTACCATTATTTAAATGTCTTGTAACCGGGATTCCGAGTCTGATCGGGTCTTCCCGCTAGAAGGAATATCCTTCGTTGACCGTGAGAGCTTGTGATGGGCTAAGTTGGGACACCCCTGCAGGGTTATGAACTTTTGAAAGCCGTGCCCGTGGTTATGGGCAGATGGGAATTTGTTAATGTCCGGTTGTAGAAAACCTGAAGATGGCCTTAATTAAAATACATCAACCGCATGTGTAACCGTGATGGTCTCTTCTCGGCGGAGTCCGGGAGGTGAACACGGTGTTGGAGTTATGCTTGACGTAGGTTGTTCTAGGATCACTTCTTGATCATAGTTGTTCGTCCGTGCTTTTGCCTTCTCTTCTCGCTCTATTTTGCGAATAAGTTAGCCACCATATATGCTAGTCGCTTGCTGCAGCTCCACATCATACCTTTGCCTTACCTATAAGCTTAAATAGTCTTGATCACGAGGGTGTGAGATTGCTGAGTCCCCGTGACTCACAGATACTTCCAAAACCAGCTTGCAGGTGCCGTTGAACCGTGTCGGTGACGCAACTGAGCTCAGGAGGAGCTTGATGAAGACTTTGTCCGTTGTGTTGTTTCATTCTAGTTGATCAGTAGTGGAGCCTAGTTGGGGTCGATCGGGGATCTGTGTAGCATTTGGGGTAGTCTTCTTTTATTTTGGTTCCGTAGTCGGACCTTAATTGTATTTGGATGATGTATTGATTTATTCATGTATTGTGTGAAGTGGCGATTGTAAGCCAACTATGTATCTCTTTCCCTTATCTATCACATGGGTTGTGTGAAGATTACCTCACTTGCAACATTGCTTTCAATGCGGTTATGCCTCTAAGTCGTGCTCCGACACGTGGGAGATATAGCCGCATCGAGGGCGTTACAGATCTAACCGAGGCATACTAATCACACAAGTAATATTCCGAATTCTAAGTGCTGCAAACAAGACAGGAGGCAAACAAAGATCTCTTCTACTCCATAGTTCAAACACTAATTGCGCAAAGTTAAGTAATGCCCTAAACAAAGGAAGAACCCTAGAAAGATCTAGGAGCAAAGAACACGAGGCATTACCACCATCCATGGGAAGAGATCGGGAGGCCTCCATGGAGAGAATCCATGGAGAGCCCGAGGATCCGAAGCGCGAGATGCACTCCGGGGCAGGGGCAAAGAGGGCCGGCGGCTAGGGCACAGAGAAGAGGAACGAAGGCGAAGGAAAAAAGAAAACCCTTCAGCCCCGTCGAGTATATATAGGCCCGTAGACACGCCCCGGTAGTACCGCTCCGGGGAGCGGTTGTACCGCTCGTGTGGTACAGACCGGTGGTTGGAGGCAATACTTCCGGTGCTTGGAAGGCAACGGTAGTACCGCCCGGCGTCCACCGGTAGTATCGAACGTAGGTTACCATGGGTTTGAGCGGTGGAACCGCCCAAGCACCGAACGGAGACCCATTGGGACGGCACAACCAGGTACCAGCGGTAGAACCGCCCGTGATCCCGGTTGTACCGCCCGACCACCTATGCCCAAGCCAAGATCAAATGAGTGCAATCCGAGGAGGGGAAGAAGGAGCACGAAACAGGAGAGAAACAACACCCTAGGAGAACTCAACGCAAAGAGCAAAGAAAGAACGAGAGAAAACAACACGAGAACAAAAAGCTAACTCCAACCTCCCTAAGAGAGGACGGTGGCCGGATCCACCTATTGTTTGAGTCAATTGGTATGGCACCGTGAAGAATTATCCTTGGGCCCATGACCAAAACTCGTCTTTGAAGCACAATTACCATCAAAAGTGGCTAATGTGAAAGAGGTGATCGATTTATGCATAATGGGGGGAAGGGAGAGTTCATTGAGAGAACAACACTCCCCCTATGTCCATGCCTACACCTAAACAAGACAACACGTTGAGTATAGTGGGGTGTGCAAGGGCTCAAGCAACATTGCTCGAATTGATGATATTTAGCTCATGCCTTAACTCGCAAAATCTTGTTTCATCCAAAGGCTTCGTGAAGATATCTGCAAGGTTATCCTGAGTGTCGACGTAGTTGAGTTTGATCTCTCCTCGCCTAATGTGATCCCGGATGAAGTGATACTGAATCCCAATATGCTTCGTCTTGAAGTGTTGCACCTGCTGGGCTTCGTAGTAATTTCAAAAAAATTCCTACGCACACGCAAGATCATGGTGATGCATAGCAATGAGAGGGGGAGAGTGTGATCTACGTACCCTTGTAGATCGACAACGGAAGCGTTAACTTGGTTGATGTAGTCGTACGTCTCCACGGCCCGACCGATCAAGCACCGAAACTACGGCACCTCCGAGTTCTAGCACACGTTCAGCTCAATGACGATCCCCGGACTCCGATCCAACAAAGTGTCGGGGAAGAGTTCCGTCAGCACGACGGCGCGGTGACGATCTTGATGTACTACTGTCGCAGGGCTTCGCCTAAGCACTGCTACAATATTATCGAGGACTATGGTGGAAGGGGGCACCGCACACGGCTAAGAATATGATCACGTGGATCAATTTGTGTCTATGGGGTGCCTCTTGCCTCCGTATATAAAGGATCCAAGGGGGGGTGCGGCCGGCGCTAGTAGGAGGCGCGCAGAAGGAGTCCTACTCCTACCGGGAGTAGGACTCCCCTCCCTTTCCTTGTCCAAGTAGGAGAGGGGGAAGGAAGGGAGAGAGGAGAGGGGGGCACCGCCCCTCCCTCCTTGTCCAATTCGGACTAGGGGGAGAGGGGGCGCGCGGCCTGCCCTGGCAGCCCCTCCTCTTCTCCACTTTAGGCCCATGAGGCCCATTAACCCCCGGGGGGGTTCCGGTAACCCCCCCGGTGCTCCGGTTTTATCCGAAACTTCCCCGGAACACTTCCGGTGTCCGAATATAGCCGTCCAATATATCAATCTTTATGTCTCGACCATTTCGAGACTCCTCGTCATGTCCGTGATCACATCCGGGACTCCAAACTAACTTCGGTACATCAAAACTCATAAACTCATAATATAACTGTCATCGAAACCTTAAGCGTGCGGACCCTACGGGTTCGAGAACAATGTAGACATGACCGAGACACGTCTCCGGTCAATAACCAATAGCGGAACCTGGATGCTCATATTGGCTCCTACATATTCTACGAAGATCTTTATCGGTCAGACCGCATACAACATATGTTGTTCCCTTTGTCATCGGTATGTTACTTGCCCGAGATTCGATCGTCGGTATCTCAATACCTAGTTCAATCTCGTTACCGGCAAGTCTCTTTACTCGTTCCGTAATACATCATCTCGCAACTAACTCATTAGTTGCAATGCTTGCAAGGCTTATGTGATGTGTATTACCGAGAGGGCCCAGAGATACCTCTCCGACAATCGGAGTGACAAATCCTAATCTCGAAATACGCCAACCCAACATGTACCTTTGGAGACACCTGTAGAGTACCTTTATAATCACCCATTTACGTTGTGACATTTGGTAGCACACAAAGTGTTCCTCTGGCAAATGGGAGTTGCATAATCTCATAGTCATAGGAACATGTATAAGTCATGAAGAAAGCAATAGCAACATACTAAACGATTGGGTGCTAAGCTAATGGAATGGGTCATGTCAATCAGATCATTCACCTAATGATGTGATCCCGTTAATCAAATAACAACTCTTTGTTCATGGTTAGGAAACATAACCATCTTTGATTAACGAGCTAGTCAAGTAGAGGCATACTAGTGACACTCTGTTTGTCTATGTATTCACACATGTATTATGTTTCCGGTTAATACAATTCTAGCATGAATAATAAACATTTATCATGATATAAGGAAATAAATAATAACTTTATTATTGCCTCTAGGGCATATTTCCTTCAGTCTCCCACTTGCACTAGAGTCAATAATCTAGATTACACAGTAATGATTCTAACACCCATGGAGCCTTGGTGCTGATCATGTTTTGCTCGTGGAAGAGGCTTAGTCAATGGGTCTGCAACATTCAGATCAATATGTATCGTGCAAATCTCTATGTCTCCCACCTGGACTAGATTCCGGATGGAATTGAAGCGTCTCTTGATGTGCTTGGTTCTCTTGTGAAATCTGGATTCCTTTGCCAAGGCAATTGCACCAGTATTGTCACAAAAGATTTTCATTGGACCCGATGCACTAGGTATGACACCTAGATCGGATATGAACTCCTTCATCCAGACTCCTTCATTTGCTGCTTCCGAAGCAGCTATGTACTCCGCTTCACATGTAGATCCCGCCACAACGCTTTGTTTAGAACTGCACCAACTGACAGCTCCACCGTTTAATGTAAACACGTATCCGGTTTGCGATTTAGAATCGTCCAGATCAGTGTCAAAGCTTGCATCAATGTAACCTTTTATGATGAGCTCTTTGTCACCTCCATATATGAGAAACATATCCTTAGTCCTTTTCAGGATGTTCTTGACCGCTGTCCAGTGATCCACTCCTGGATCACTTTGGTACCTCCCTGCTATACTTATAGCAAGGCACACATCAGGTCTGGTACACAGCATTGCATACATGATAGAGCCTATGGCTGAAGCATAGGGAACATCTTTCATTTTCTCTCTATCTTCTGCAGTGGTCGGGCATTGAGTCTTACTCAACTTCACACCTTGTAACACAGGCAAGAACCCTTTCTTTGCTTGATCCATTTTGAATTTCTTCAAAACTTTGTCAAGGTATGTGCTTTGTGAAAGTCCAATTAAGCGTCTTGATCTTTCTCTATAGATCTTAATGCCTAATATGTAAGCAGCTTCACCGAGGTCTTTCATTGAAAAACTCTTATTCAAGTATCCCTTTATGCTATCCAGAAATTCTATATCATTTCCAATTAGTAATATGTCATCCACATATAATATCAGAAATGCTATAGAGCTCCCACTCACTTTCTTGTAAATACAGGCTTCTCCAAAAGTCTGTATAAAACCAAATGCTTTGATCACACTATCAAAGCGTTTATTCCAACTCCGAGAGGCTTGCACCAGTCCATAAATGGATCGCTGGAGCTTGCACACTTTGTTAGCTCCCTTTGGATCGACAAAACCTTCTGGTTGCATCATATACAACTCTTCTTCCAGAAATCCATTTAGGAATGCAGTTTTGACATCCATCTGCCAAATTTCATAATCATAAGATGCGGCAATTGCTAACATGATTCGGACAGACTTAAGCATCGCTACGGGTGAGAAGGTCTCATCATAGTCAATCCCTTGAACTTGTCGAAAACCTTTTGCGACAAGTCGAGCTTTGTAGACAGTAATATTACCGTCAGCGTCAGTCTTCTTCTTGAAGATCCATTTATTCTCAATTGCTTGCCGATCATCGGGCAAGTCAACCAAAGTCCATACTTTGTTCTCATACATGGATCCCATCTCAGATTTCATGGCTTCAAGCCATTTTGCGGAATCTGGGCTCACCATCGCTTCTTCATAGTTCGTAGGTTCATCATGATCTAGTAGCATGACTTCCAGAACAGGATTACCGTACCACTCTGGCGCGGATCTCACTCTGGTTGATCTACGAGGTTCAGTAGTATCTTGTTCTGAAGTTTCATGATCATCATCATTAGCTTCCTCACTAACTGGTGTAGGTGTCACAGAAACAGGTTTTTGTGATGTACTACTTTCCAATAAGGGAGTAGGTACAGTTACCTTGTCAAGTTCTACTTTCCTCCCACTCACTTCTTTCGAGAGAAACTCCTTCTCCAGAAAGTTTCCAAATTTAGCAACAAAAAGTCTTGCCTTCGGATCTGTGATAGAAGGTGTATCCAATAGTTTCCTTTGGATATCCTATGAAGACACATTTCTCCAATTTGGGTTCGAGCTTATCAGGTTGAAGTTTTTTCACATAAGCATCATAGCCCCAAACTTTCAGAAACGACAACTTTGGTTTCTTGCCAAACCACAGTTCATAAGGCGTCGTCTCAACGGATTTTGATGGTGCCCTATTTAACATGAATGCGGCCGTCTCTAGAGCGTATCCCCAAAACGATAGCGGTAAATCAGTAAGAGACATCATAGATCGCACCATATCTAGTAAAGTACGATTACGACATTCGGACACACCATTACGCTATGGTGTTCCGGGTGGCGTGAGTTGCGAAACTATTCCACAATTTTTCAAATGTACACCAAACTCGTAACTCAAATATTCTCCTCCATGATCAGATCATAGGAATTTTATTTTCTTGTTACGATGATTTTCAACTTCACTCTGAAATTCTTTGAACTTTTCAAATGTTTCAGACTTGTGTTTCATTAAGTAGATATACCCATATCTGCTTAAGTCATTTGTGAAGGTGAGAAAATAACGATATCCGCCACGAGACTCAACGTTCATCGGACCACATACATCTGTATGTATGATTTCCAACAAATCTATTGCTCTCTCCATAGTACCGAAGAACGGTGTTTTTGTCATCTTACCCATAAGGCACGGTTCGCAAGTACCAAGTGATTCATAATCAAGTGGTTCCAAAAGCCCATCAGTATGGAGTTTCTTCATGCGCTTTATACCGATATGACCCAAACGGCGGTGCCACAAATAAGTTGCACTATCATTATCAACTCTGCATCTTTTGGCTTCAACACTATGAATATGTGTGTCACTACTATCGAGGTTTAATAAAAATAGACCACTCTTTAAGGGTGCATGACCATAAAAGATATTACTCATATAAATAGAACAACCATTATTCTCAGATTTAAATGAATAACCGTCTCGCATCAAACAAGATCCAGATATAATGTTCATGCTTAACGCTGGCACCAAATAACAATTATTTAGGTCTAATATTAATCCCGAAGGTAGATGTAGAGGTAGCATGCCGACTGCGATCACATCGACTTTGGAACCGTTTCCCACGCGCATCGTCACCTCGTCCTTAGCCAATCTTCGCTTAATCCGTAGTCCCTGTTTCGAGTTGCAAATATTAGCAACAGAACCAGTATCAAATACCCAGGTGCTACTGCGAGCATTAGTAAGGTACACATCAATAACATGTATATCACATATACCTTTGTTCACCTTGCCATCCTTCTTATCCGCCAAATACTTGGGGCAGTTCCGCTTCCAGTGACTAGTCTGCTTGCAGTAAAAGCACTCAGTTTCAGGCTTAGGTCCAGGTTTGGGTTTCTTCTCTTGAGTAGCAACTTGCTTGCTGTTCTTTTTGAAGTTCCCCTTCTTTTTCCCTTTGCCCTTTTTCTTGAAACTATTGGTCTTGTTGACCATCAACACTTGATGCTCCTTCTTGATTTCTACCTCCGCAGCTTTCAACATTGCAAAGAGCTCGGGAATAGTCTTATTCATCCCTTCCATATTATAGTTCATCACGAAGCTCTTGTAGCTTGGTGGCAGTGATTGGAGAATTCTGTCAATGACGCAATCATCTGGAAGATTAACTCCCAATTGAATCAAGTGATTATTATACCCGGACATTTTGAGTATATGCTCACTGACAGAACTGTTCTCCTCCATCTTGCAGCTATAGAACTTATTGGAGACTTCATATCTCTCAATCCGGGCATTTGCTTGAAATATTAACTTCAACTCCTGGAACATCTCATATGCTCCATGACGTTCAAAACATCGTTGAAGTCCCGATTGTAAGCCGTAAAGCAAGGCACACTGAACTATCGAGTAGTCATTATCTTTGCTCTGCCAGACGTTCATAACATCTGGTGTTGCTCCAGCAGCAGGCCTGGCACCCAGCGGTGCTTCCAGGACGTAATTCTTCTGTGCAACAATGAGGATAATCCTCAAGTTACGGACCCAGTCCGTGTAATTGCTACCATCATCTTTCAACTTTGCTTTCTCAAGGAACGCATTAAAATTCAACGGAACAACAGCACGAGCCATCTATCTACAATCAAGAAAAAACAAGCAAGATACTATCAGGTACTAAGTTTCATGATAAATTTAGGTTCAATTAATTTACTTAAAGAACTCCCACTTAGATAGACATCCCTCTAATCCTCTAAGTGATTACGTGATCCAAATCAACTAAACCATGTCCGATCGTCACGTGAGATGGAGTAGTTTCATTGGTGAACATCACCATGTTGATCATATCTACTATATGATTCACGCTCGACCTTTCGGTCTCCGTGTTCCGAGGCCATATCTGTATATGCTTGGCTCGTCAAGTATAACCTGAGTATTCCGCGTGTGCAACTGTTTTGCACCCGTTGTATTTGAACGTAGAGCCTATCACACCCGATCATCACGTGGTGTCTCAGCACAAAGAACTTTCGCAGCGGTGCATACTCAGGGAGAACACTTCTTGATAATTAGTGAGAGATCATCTTATAATGCTACCGTCAGTCAAAGCAAGATAAGATGCATAAAAGATAAACATCACATGCAATCAATATTAGTGATATGATATGGCCATCATCATCTTGTGCTTGTGATCTCCATCTTTGAAGCACCGTCGTGATACCATCGTCACCGGCGCGACACCTTGATCTCCATCGTAGCATCGTTGTCGTCTCGCCAATCTTATGCTTCCACGACTATCGCTACCGCTTAGTGATAAAGTAAAGCATTACAGAGCGATTGCATTGCATACAATAAAGCGACAACCATATGGCTCCTGCCAGTTGCCGATAACTCGGTTACAAAACATGATCATCTCATACAATAAAATTTAGCATCATGTCTTGACCATATCACATCACAACATGCCCTGCAAAAACAAGTTAGACGTCCTCTACTTTGTTGTTGCAAGTTTTACGTGGCTGCTACGGGCTTAAGCGAGAACCAATCTTACCTACGCATCAAAACCACAACGATAGTTTGTCAAGTTGGTGTTGTTTTAACCTTCGCAAGGACCGGGCGTAGCCACACTTGGTTCAACTAAAGTTGGAGAAACTGTCACCCGCAAGCCACCTATGTGCAAAGCACGTCGGGAGAACCGGTCTCGCGTAAGTGTACGCGTAATGTCGGTCCGGATCGCTTCGTCCAACAATACCGCCGAACCAAAGTATGACATGCTGGTAAGCAGTATGACTTATATCGCCCACAACTCACTTGTGTTCTACTAGTGCATATAACATCAACATATAAAACCTAGGCTCGGATGCCACTGTTGGGTTTCGTAGTAATTTCAAAAAAATTCCTACGCACAC
Organism: Triticum dicoccoides; assembly: GCF_002162155.2. Classification (NCBI taxonomy): domain Eukaryota; kingdom Viridiplantae; phylum Streptophyta; class Magnoliopsida; order Poales; family Poaceae; genus Triticum; species Triticum dicoccoides. Next base: position 279,467,715 of record NC_041392.1, on the reverse strand, counting down.
GCAAGATCATGGTGATGCATAGCAATGAGAGGGGGAGAGTGTGATCTACGTACCCTTGTAGATCGACAACGGAAGCGTTAACTTGGTTGATGTAGTCGTACGTCTCCACGGCCCGACCGATCAAGCACCGAAACTACGGCACCTCCGAGTTCTAGCACACGTTCAGCTCGATGACAATCCCCGGACTCCGATCCAGCAAAGTGTCGGGGAAGAGTTCCGTTAGCATGACGGCGTGGTGACGATCTTGATGTACTACTGTCGCAGGGCTTCGCCTAAGCACTGCTACAATATTATCGAGGACTATGGTGGAAGGGGGCACCGCACACGGCTAAGAATATGATCACGTGGATCAACTTGTGTCTATGGGGTGCCTCTTGCCTCCGTATATAAAGGATCCAAGGGGGGGTGCGGCCGGCCCTAGTAGGAGGCGCGCAGAAGGAGTCCTACTCCTACCGGGAGTAGGACTCCCCTCCCTTTCCTTGTCCAAGTAGGAGAGGGGGAAGGAAGGGAGAGAGGAGAGGGGGGCGCCGCCCCTCCCTCCTTGTCCAATTCGGACTAGGGGGAGAGGGGGCGCGCGGCCTGCCCTGGCAGCCCCTCCTCTTCTCCACTTTAGGCCCATGAGGCCCATTAACCCCCGGGGGGTTCCGGTAACCCCCCGGTGCTCCGGTTTTATCCGAAACTTCCCCGGAACACTTCCGGTGTCCGAATATAGCCGTCCAATATATCAATCTTTATGTCTCGACCATTTCGAGACTCCTCGTCATGTCCGTGATCACATCCCGGACTCCGAACTAACTTCGGTACATCAAAACTCATAAACTCATAATATAACTGTCATCGAAACCTTAAGCGTGCGGACCCTACGGGTTCGAGAACAATGTAGACATGACCGAGACACGTCTCCGGTCAATAACCAATAGCGGAACCTGGATGGTCATATTGGCTCCTACATATTCTATGAAGATCTTTATCGGTTAGACTGCATAACAACATACGTTGTTCCCTTTGTCATCGGTATGTTACTTGCCCGAGATTCGATCGTCGGTATCTCAATACCTAGTTCTATCTCGTTACCGACAAGTCTCTTTACTCGTTCCGTAATACAACATCTCGCAACTAACTCATTAGTTGCAATGCTTGCAAGGCTTATGTGATGTGTATTACCAAGAGGGCCCAGATATACCTCTCCGACAATCGGAGTGACAAATCCTAATCTCGAAATACGCCAACCCAACATGTACCTTTGGAGACACCTGTAGAGTACCTTTATAATCACCCATTTACGTTGTGACGTTTGGTAGCACACAAAGTGTTCCTCTGCCAAACGGGAGTTGCATAATCTCATAGTCATAGGAACATGTATAAGTCATGAAGAAAGCAATAGCAACATACTAAACGATCGGGTGCTAAGCTAATGGAATGGGTCATGTCAATCAGATCATTCACCTAATGATGTGATCCCGTTAATCAAATAACAACTCTTTGTTCATGGTTAGGAAACATAACCATCTTTGATTAACGAGCTAGTCAAGTAGAGGCATACTAGTGACACTCTGTTTGTCTATGTATTCACACATGTATTATGTTTCCGGTTAATACAATTCTAGCATGAATAATAAACATTTATCATGATATAAGGAAATAAATAATAACTTTATTATTGCCTCTAGGGCATATTTCCTTCAGCACCGGCTTGAGGGAAATCTTGATGGCACTTTCATTGTCACACCAAAGAGGCACTTTGTCACAAATGACACCGTAATCCTTGAAAGTTTGCCTCATCCATAAGAGTTGTGCACAACAACTACCGGCCGCCACATACTCCTCTTCGGTGGACGAGAGAGACACACAACTTTGCTTCTTAGAAGACCAACTTACCAAAGAGCAACCAAGGAATTGGCACCTTCCGGAAGTGGACTTCCTATCCACTTTGTCTCCCGCCCAATCGGAATCCGAATATCCTACAAGCTTGAAATTTGCTCCTCTTGGGTACCATCAGCCAAAGTTTGGGGTATGAGCCAAATATTGAAAGATTCGCTTGACCGCCAGAAAGTGGCTTTCCTTAGGTGCGGCTTGAAACCGTGCACAAATTCCCACACTCAACATGATATCCGGTCTAGATGCACAAAGGTAGAGCAAGGAGCCTATCATGGAGCGATATACCTTTTGATCCACCACTTTACCATTGGGATCTATGTCAAGTTGGCACTTGGTGGGCATTGGAGTGGAAGCCGGCTTGACATTACTTAGCTTAAATCTCTTGAGCATGTCTTGAGTATATTTGGCTTGGTTGATGAAGGTTCCTTATCTTCTTTGCTTCACTTCGAACCCTAGAAAGAACTTCAACTCTCCCATGGAAGACATCTCGAACTTTGAGGTCATGAGAGCGGCAAATTCCTCATTGAAAGCTTTGTTAGGGGAACCAAATATGATATCATCAACATATAATTGGCACACAAACAACTCCCCTTTGACCTTATTAGTAAAAAGAGTGGGGTCGATTAGCCCAACTTCAAAACCACGGTCTTGTAACAACTCGGTAAGGTGGTCATACCACACACGTGGGGCTTGTTTAAGGCCATAGAGTGCCTTATCAAGTTGATACACATGATCGGGAAAGTAGGGATCCTCGAACCCCGGGGGTTGCTTGACATAAACCAATTCATTAATGGGACCATTAAGAAAAGCACTTTTCACATCCATTTGTTGTAACTTAAAGTTATGATGAGAAGCATAAGCAATCAACATGCGAATAGATTCAAGACGAGCAACGGGAGCAAAGGTTTCACCGTAGTCGATACCCTCGACTTGGTAGTAGCCTTGTGCTACCAAACGAGCCTTGTTGCGAATGATAATCCCATGGGCATCTTGCTTGTTCTTAAATATCCACTTGGTTCCAATGACATTGTGATTCCCCGTCGGTCTTGGTACCAATCTCCACACTTTGTTGCGCTCGAAGTTGTTGAGTTCTTCATGCATGGCATTGAGCCAATCCGGATCTTCTAGCACCTCATAGACCTTGTGGGGTTCCACACAAGAGACAAACGCGTGATGCTCACAATAATTTGCTAATTGTCTACGAGTGCTTACCCCCTTTCTTAAGCTTCCAAGCACATTCATCATGAGATGATCCTTGGTGGAGAGCTTGGAAGCAACCTTGACGGAACGACGCTCTAATTCCTCCTCGGGAGTGAGACGAGGAGTGGTCACTTGATCATCTTGGGCGTCGTCTTGAGCTTGTTCTTGTTCTTGAACTTGCTCGAAGGAGAGAACTTTACCTTGGGCATCACTTGATGTGTCAACACCGTCTTGAGCGTGATCTTGCCCTTGGTCATGTTCTTGAGGATGAGAGCCTTCATGTTGTTCTTCGGAAGCGTGTGGGCCTTGGGTTGGTGATGGCTCCACTTGAGTGGAGCTTTGTCCTTCTCCTTCGGCCACAAGGGGTTCCTCAATGGGTAGGATAAAGCCAACACCCATTCTTCTTATGGCTTGGGGAGGAATTTCATCACCTACATCACAAGTGCCACTTTTCTCCACTTGGGAGCCGTTATTCTCATCAAACTCCATGTTACACGTCTCCTCAATAAGTCCCGTGGATTTATTGAGGACACGGTAAGCATGAGAGTTTGTAGCATAACCAACAAATATGCCCTCATAAGCTCTAGCCTCAAATTTAGACAACTGGACACCTTTCTTGAGAATGAAACACTTACACCCGAACACCCGGAAGTACTTGAGGTTGGGCTTGTTACCGGTGAGTATCTCATATGGAGTCTTGTTCAAGCCCTTGCGGAGGTAGAGCCGATTGGATGCATGACATGCGGTGTTGATGGCTTCGGCCCAAAAGTTGTACGAAGACTTGAACTCCGCCATCATGGTCCTTGCCGCATCCATCAACGTCTGGTTCTTCCTCTCCGCAACACCATTTTGTTGAGGAGTGTAAGGTGCGGAGTATTGATGCTTGATCCCCTCATCACTAAGAAACTCATCCAAGGTGTAGTTCTTGAACTCCGTGCCATTGTCACTTCTTATTGTCAAGATCTTTGCATTGTGTTGATGTTGTGCTTCATTTGCAAAGTCAATGACGGTTTGTTGGGTCTTGCTCTTCCTCTTGAAGAAATACACCCAAGTGTATCTTGAGTAGTCATCCACAATCACCAAGCAATACTTCCTACCCCCAAGACTATCGAAGGATGGAGGCCCAAAGAGATCCATGTGAAGGAGCTCCAAAGGCTTGGGAGGAGTCTTCTTGTACCACCAATGCCTTGGGAGGAGTCTTCTTGGTGAAGTTGCTCTTGTTGGGGAACGACTTGGCCTTGTCCTTTCAGATGAGCTTGCCACCATTGTCTTCCCTCTTCTCGTACGGGCACTCCGCAACAAAATGACTCACGTTGCCACAATTGTAGCAAGTCCTTACATGTTGCTTGCTCTTCGTGCCACTTGAGTTGTGTTTGCTAAAGTTTGGCCTCGAGTTTTTCTTGCTCCAAAATTGCCTTGAAGCGAGTGCCATGTGTTCATGATATGCATACTTTGTATCCTCGAGGTTGCTCTCCTCTTCTTCTTCTTCAACGGACAGCTTGGCCTTCAATGCAAGGTTGGGCTTCTTTGCCCTTTGAGAACGAAGCACCTCATTGTCGGCGGTCTTGTCCAAAATGTTCATGGCCACAAACTCATCCAACACTTCGCTTGAGGTCAAAGTGTGGAAGTCCGGTCTTTGACGAATGACGGAGGACATGGCCTTGTGATAGGGCATCATTGCCTTGAGGAATTTGCGCTTGATCCAATTGTCATCCGTGTCCTTTCTCCCGTGATCTCGTAGTGAGACTGCGAGTTTGGTTACTCCCCGATAAATCTCACGAGGTTCTTCATCTTCTTTCATTGCAAACTCATCGGCCTCATCTTGCACCACTTCATAGTTGGAGCGTTGAATGCTTGCGCTTCCCCGGTAGAGAGAGACAACACAATGCCATGCATCTTTGGCCAAGGCGAAGGGACAAAGATGAGGTAGGTCTTCGGGTGGAATTGCATCTTGAATGATGAAGAGAGCATTCTCATTGAATTGATTATCCGCGGCTTCTCGAGGAGTGAAGTTGCTTGGATCATGCGGATAGAAACCTTCTTCAATGATTCTCCAAAGGTTAGTGTTCACATGATTTAAATGACGTTTAAAGCGGTAAACCCAAGAATCAAAGTCCTCATTTTTTACAATCTTAGGGGGAGGACCGACATGATTCAAATGAGTGGAGGGAACCGGTCCACCATAAACAAGTGGTGGTTCCACATGAGCAACGATGCCGGTGCCATTTTTACCACTAGAAGAAGGAGCCTTTTCACTACTAGCTTCCCCCTTATCGGAGATAGCATCCGTCACCTTGTCGGTGGGATCACCCACTTTTAACGGTGCGGTGGAAAGTTTAAGCCCCTCAAGGAATTTAGTAAACATGCTTTCAACCTCAATCGTCATGGAGGTTTTCAATGTCTCCAAGGTCACATTGAACTCCTCACGAGAGACCGAGGTTCCCCCATCGCCCATAGACGAGGTCAGATTCGCACCGGAGTGTTCCTCCACACCGTCTACGGTATCAACCATACTCTTCGGACGGTAAAGTCCTTAATAAAGAGACGAGGCTCTGATACCAATTGAAAGGATCGATATAGTTGACTAGAGGGGGGTGAATAGGCAACTAACAATTTTTAGCTTTTCTTTAACAATTTAAACTTTGCATCAAAGTAGGTTGCCTAGATATGCAACTAGGTGAGCAACCTATATGATGCAGCAAGGATAGGAACACAAGCAAGCAAGAGATATAACACAAATAAGCTTGCACAAGTAAAGGCACGAGATAACCAAGAGTGGAGACAGTGAAGACGAGGATGTGTTACCGAAGTTCCTTCCCGTTAAAGGGAAGTACGTCTCCGTTGGAGCGGTGTGGAGGCACAATGCTCCCCAAGAAGCCACTAGGGCCACCGTATTCTCCTCACGCCCTCACACAATGCGAGATGCCGTGATTCCACTATTGGTGCCCTTGAAGGCGGCGACCGAACCTTTACAAACAAGGTTGGGGCTCTCTCCACAACTTAATTGGAGGCTCCCAACGAAACTACGAAGCTTCACCACAATGGAATATGGCTCCGAGGTGACCTCAACCGTCTAGGGTGCTCAAACACCCAAGAGTAACAAAATACACACAAGAAAGTATGGGGGAAGCAATTATCCTTTGGTGGAAGTGTAGATCTAGGTCTCCTCCTTCAATCCCTAGCAAATCAACAAGTTTGAGTGGCTATGGAGAGAGATCGGGCAAGAGAGCTTGAAGTGCATTAATGGTGGAGTAAGAGAGGTCAAAGGTGAGAGTGGTAGGTGGGAGAAACACTCTTATATAGCAACCCTAAAAATCCAGCCGTTGCTGCGTTTTCAGCCCCGCAGCGGTACAACCGGTCCTTGTCCTAGTACAACCGGGACTCACGGTGTAGCTGCAGAACCCTACCAGGCGGTACAACCGGGCCACTAGGCGGTAGTACCGGTTAAGAAAAATGACCGGACCAACCGCCCAGCCACCGCACAACTACCGCCTCAGAACAGAGACGAGACCGGTACTTGAGCGGTGCAAGACCGGAACAACCGCATGGCCTTGAGCTCTTGGACGGCGAAGTTCTGAGCGGAAGAACCGCTCAGACCACCGGTGGTACCGGTCAACGAGGATCGACCGGATCAACCGGGCCACCACCGCCCGAGAACCGCATCAAAACAGAACCTTGAGTGGTACTTGAGCGGTGCATGACCGGAACCACCACCCTAGCCTTTGTTGAGCAAGGTGGCGGTACCACCGCCCGGAGGCAGCGGTACAACCGCTCAGTAAAAGCTGGAGAGCGACAAGGTCCAGCGGTACAACCGCTCCAGGGGGCGGTACAACCATTGGGAAGAGCAGAAAACAGAAGGAAAGATAGGGGGAACACTCTCTCTCACAACTGAGGAAGACAATGAGGGGAGAGGAAAGTGTACGTGAAAATATTCCCCCAGAGCTTCCTAATGAGGATTCCCTCTTGATAGTACGGGAACTCTACGACCAAAGAAAATAAAAGCGTAGAGGACACGTCTTCGATCTTTTCCTACGAGAGGCAATAGCAATCCGATGTAAGCCTAAGCATCGAGAACCTGAAACATATAGCACACAATTAGACCAACAAAGGGTTGTCATCATCATCCAAAACATAAAGTAGGGAAATGCCCTTTCATCCTTGATTTCTTTCGAAGGTTCCTTATCACCTAAAACATCTGGCAATTGCTGAACTTGGGAGCCATTAGATTCATCAAATTTCTCATGTACCGGTTCTTCAACCTTCCGAGTGAAATTGTTGAGGGCCTGATAAGTGCGAGAATTTGCTTTGTGACAAAGGAGAAAACCTTCGTGCGACTTAGGAGCAAATTTGGAACAAAGATGCTTACCAAGAATGTAGCATTTTTTAGCCAAATACTCCAAAGTATCCAACTTTTGGTTTGTTACAGGTTAGAAGTTCATACGCTGTATTGCCAAGTATCTTGTGGAAATAAAGCCGGTTCGTGGCATGACAAGCCTTTTGAACCGCTTTAGGCCCAAAATGCTTTAGAGTCTTGTACTTGTCGAACATCATTCTAGCCATCTCGATCAAGGTCTGATTCTTCCTCTCAACAACTCTATTTTGTTGATGAGTGCAGGTCCTGGAGAATTCATGCGAAATGCCTTCTTAGTCAACAAATTTGTCAACCTTAGAATTCTTGAACTTGGTTTCGTTGTCACTTCACACCTTCTTGATCTTTACCTCAAATTGATTTTGTGCTTTTCTCACAGAAGCCTTGAAGATCTTTCGTACTTTAGTGATCTAAAAGATCTTATATTAGTTTATAGAGGGAGTACATGCAATTTGTCGTCGAGGAAGAAACCCAAGTGAATCTTGAATAATCATCAACAAGCCATGAGACACTTGTAAGCATCGGGACCATATATGAAGTAGCCCGAGAGATCTTCTCTTCATCGGAAAATAATCTTATGCGACTTGGGTCGTACGAAGTCGATCGTGAGACCTCCTCTTGTGTGAAATGCGCAGCAACACCAATCTCAAAGCAGCAACCTTCTTGTTGCTCACTTACCCGTTTGCAAATCATGTTTCAAACTCCAGAATGCTCCCAAATTCTAGCAGCCGGTGTGGCTACGCGCCATATCGCCGCCGATGAGCTCGTCGACACCAAGCACACCACCCATCCCGACGCGTTCCATCCCTTCGGTGGCCAAATTCACGACATTGCCCCAGCTACTCTGTGTTGTAACCAGCAGATGAGAGCTCGTGTTGCAATCGACAGACATGCTCTGAACTTGAAGTTATATTTGTGTCAAGATGCAACAAGCATGTCAATGGGAAGTAGCCATGGACGGAGGGCCGGTGGTTAGGGACACAGCGAGCGCTGGTGGTTGCCGCGATGCCGAGGAGCCTGGTCGTGGACGGCGGGGAGAGCAGCAGGGACGGAGCTCCGATGCTACCACGACAAAACGAGCTTCCAAAAGCACCGACTAGCAACAGAGGAAGCCAGAGAAGGAAAGGAGATTCATGATTATTTTGAGCTTGCGGTGGCGGCAACGAGCGAGCATGAACGCCGAAGAAGAAAGGGGGTCGAGATTTGGTAGATGAGGACTAGCGCTTTGTTACTGTAATTAGAGGAGGATTAATTGGTTGGCTGCATTGAGATTCATGTTTGCCAAGTGTACATCAATGAACAAGGTCTCATGATGAAAGTGTACGATCCGGGTCGTATAAGATTAGTTTCCATCATCATCATATTATTGTTGTTGGCGCCGCGCACCGTGATCCATGTCATCCACAGAATATGAACCAGATGCGAGCCAATCCTACAGAGTGTATCATTGTCGTGCACATTAATTCTTCATGGGAATGTTCGTGCTGGATAAACATTATCAGCTGACAAATTAAACGATCTTGATTCATGAACATTGTGTTTGCTCTACAACGAAGTATGTCCCGTTACACGTTGCAAGGCACGGACAAATTCCTAGTAAATTTAAATGAGCCTATGCGGGTTCCTAAAGAAATAATGCAAAATATTGCTGTATGCAAAGATGCTCCTTTAGATCTTGGTATGAAGGCAGTCTTCCTCTTTTTTCGACGTTGCCTCAGCGGCGTAGGAGGACGATGGTGGCCGATGTTTGGGCGTGGCACAAGATTCTGCCGAAGTGAAATTCTAGTTTTACTTCTTGTGAAGTCTTTGTTGCAATATTGCAAGACATCTATGTATGTCTTCTGTAATGATCACATATGTACTCTTTGTAATACGTTTGTCTAATGAAATATATGTGGTTATTTCTAAAAAAACAGTGCACATGCCTTCCCGTGTTCAAAACTAATTTTCGAATGGACCGCACCGCAGGGGCTTACGTGTTAATTTTCTTGCTGTTCGCCGGGTCCTTCCTCCTTTTCTCCTCAAGTTGGCGCCGCAAAAGCCTCTCGCCTCGAAGGATTTCTTCTCCTCTGCCTCGCCGTCCGCCCGCTGTTCCCCACTACCGTCCGCGCGAAGGGAGACAAGGCGGCGACGAAGAGAGCCACCCCTCCTCAGAGGATGGTCGCGCTCGCGCAGCCACCTTCCGCGGTCAAGGGACCCAAAGGAGAGGCCGAGAGGAAACGGAGCGACGCACAGGGAAGAGGAGGAAACGGCGGCGGCGGTGCAGGTGGCGGGGGTGGAGGTAGAGGGAAGAAGCAGAAGAACAAGGAGGTTTTCATCTACGGAAACTACAGGAACTACTACGGCTACCGAGTGAGTTGAACCGCGCTTCTCCCCTCCACTCCGTGGCCTCTCTAACAAACGGTGAATCTTCATTGTGTTTTGCATGCCGGGGAGTTATTTGGTGAAATGATTTGCTGGAGATTGCGATGTTCCTAGGACTGGGATGGTATGCACGGATTATGTTGCTTAGTTGAAAGTAGTGAAGCTTTTGCTTAAGACGCGCCCAAGCTGTTTGATGAAATGTGCTGATAGGTTTCGACATTGATTTGTGTCTCAAGAGCTTGCAGAACTCGAGTTTTGCAACTACTAGGACCCGTGGTTCCCATATTTGTTGCATCGATTGGAAACTGGAGTGAGATGAATATACTGTTTTGTTTTATTGTAGTTTGCAGTAGACCAGCATAGACGTTATCTGTTGGGTATTTTGGTGTTAAAATTGCCTAGTTAGACAATCCAACGTTTGCGGTACTGTGTGTGACATGGCTGTCGAATTTTAGGGGGCACAGTAATCACCACTGCTTTGAGCCTTTGACCCCATATTGGACATGTAGGATAATTTCTGATTAATAAATGCCCCACAGGTGATGTTGTAATGCTATTGGCAGAGAAGGAGTAAGCAAACATGGAGCCTAGTTGCACGTACTTGTTTTGACAGATCTGCTTATGCTAAATTCACCTGTACAAAGGAGGCAGATAGACCGACAGAGGGTCTATTCATTAGATTGGACATTTAATTGGTCTATGTTGCACATGATAGTTCACTCAATACAACAAAAAGGTACTCAATGGCTGGATCAACCAACCTTAGCTGATAACTTCAATCTTTTGATGTTCAACAGATTGATCGTAACGTTGGTGAAGATCCCCGCCTTGAGATATTCAAGGAGGAGTGGTTTGCAGGCAAGGATTGTCTCGATATTGGATGCAACCAAGGTTTGGTCACAATTGGTCTAGGTAATGTTCTGGGGATAATAATTTTGTTCTGTTTTGTTTGGTTAATGATCTTCTGGTCTTATTCACATGACTTTCAACTTCAATGTTATAGCTTCTGTTCTTGAATTACCAGACTACTGTTACCCTGCAGTTACATTGTTTTAGTTTCTCTTATTGATTATGAAAGTCTTATCCAGATTGACATAAGCATTATTTAGCAAATTATTGTAAATATTCTTTGTTTTATTCATATGGTCACGTTAGGATAATTTTAATCGAGTATGTGCCATCTATTTTAGATTGTGTTATGGCTGGGTTTTCGCCATCGCCGGTCTACACCACGGCCCCCGAACAGCCGACTCCGTTCCCGCAGTTCGGTGGGCCATCCGGTTCCGCCGGTCCCTACCCGGAGTACTCCGACCAGGCGCCACCCGCCTCGCTGCTCCGCACCCCTGAGCCATCTCGACACGGCGCTCCGACCCAGACACCGCCGCGGTTCGCCAAGATCGCCTTCGCCACCTATGACGGCACGGAGGACCCCCTCAACTGGCTCAACCAGTGCGACCAGTTCTTTCGCGGGCAGCGCACCCTCGCATCGGAGCGTACCTGGCTCGCCTCGTACCACCTCCGCGGTGCGGCACAGACCTGGTATTACGCCCTCGAGCAGGACGAGGGCACCATGCCCCCTTGGGAGCGCTTCCGCGAGTTCTGCCTCCTTCGCTTTGGGCCTCCGGTTCGCGGGAGCCGCCTGGCGGAGCTCGGCCGCCTTCCCTTCACCTCCACGCTGCAGGACTACGCCGACCGTTTCCAGGCCCTGGCATGCCATGCGTCGGGTGTGACGGTGCAGCAGCGGGCCGACCTCTTTGTCGGTGGACTTCCGGATCACATCCGCGTGGACATGGAGCTTCGGGGACCCCAGGATCTCCAGTCGGCCATGTACTACGCCCGCGCGTTCGAGCGCCGCGCGGTGGCCATCCAGCAGGAATCACCGTCCCTGACCGCTGGGTCGCTACCCGGGCCGGATTCCGCGTAGGGTCGGCCTGCGCAGGCTTCTGCGGCACCCCTCGCCGTGACCGCGGCGCGCCCGTTCCGCCGGCTCACCTCAGCCGAGCTACTCGAGGGTCGCCGCCAAGGGTTGTGCTTCAACTGCGACGAGCCCTACACGCCCGGCCATGCCTGCCCGCGACTCTTCTACCTGGAGGTTGCAGACTACATTCCGGAGGACGCCGTCGCCGCTGACCTGGCCGCCCCAGCTGTCGAGAAGGTGTTTGACGCTGGGTGATCGCCTTGAGGAGTTCCGCAAGCGCTTCCCCACCTTACAGCTCGAGGACGAGCTGTTTGTGCAGGCGGGGAGAAGTGTTATGGCCGGTTTAGCTAGGCCCACCGGGCAATCTTAGCCCACAAGTTATCTTAGGTTAATTCTTATGCAAGTTATCTTAGGTTAATTCTTATGCAAGTTATCTAGGTTATAAATATAGGCTGCAAGACTCTTTTTGGAATTAAGCAATAAGAATATTATTATCCCTATTGCCCGGCTCCAAGAGGAGCCGAAACCCTAGCCACCTCTAACCCTAGCCGCCGCCGCCATCTCCCTCCGACGCGACGGCGCCCAGCCGCCGGCGCGCCCGATCATCGCCCCGCCCCACTCCATCCTTCCCCTACAAACTCCGGAGCAGGTCCGGTAGGACCCCTGGTTCTACTAGATTGTCACTTGTAATATGGTTGAGACCACCCTACATAAACATGTCAGCCACCTTTGTTAACTTATTATTATTATGGTCTGCAATAGCATAGTTTCATTTGACAACCCTTGACCATATAAGAACCGAATGCCAATTAGCTGTAGCTGGACTTCTGCTTCATTATTCTATGCAGTGATTAGTGGCTCTTCTGACGTTCATTTGTTAGAAATCAATACATCACAGGTGACATGTACAAAAAAATTTGGGCAGATGCCACAATTGCAAGAGAGATATATACTGTAGAATGTTTTTTCTCTAAATTAATTTCCTGACAAACACCGTTGCTCATCTCTAATTTTCTTACCTTGTGCAGCGATGAAGTTTGTGTGTCGAAGCATCCTTGGAGTTGACATTGATAAAGGTTTAAACTGTTATTGTAATATTTAATGAAGGAATATTGTATATTTGTAATTCAGATTTCATATTGTTTGTTTTTAGTGCATGAAGTACCTGGTAGCTGGAATCTTTTCAAAAAACAATCTGAAGATCTGATTGATGCTTGTCTCACAGCAGCCTTTATGTACATTTTGTGTTTTTCTGTATATAATGTTGTGTGCTGAGAACATTATTGCTCATTTCTGGACAATATAAAATGCAAATGAAAAAAAAATAGTCCTGTTCGACCGGTTATTGCATATCCCAGCTCAGTGTTGTTAGTAGTTCGTAATTATTCTATTGACACAATGCTTGTGAGGTGTGTTGTGTTTGCGAGTCTAAAGAAGTACTCCCTCCGTTCCAAATTACATCCATACATCTAGATACATCCATACCTGCGACAAGTAATTCGGAACGGAGGGAGTAGGATTTGGTGGGGACATTTTTCTTAAATGGCATAAAATCCTTGGTGATGCCAACGCCTTCATGTGTACAAATTCAATGTTTCTCTATTGATAACTGAACCTATCTTGAAATCATGAAACTCTGTATGAGATTTATAATGTTATTTTTTTAGCAGAATGTGCATTTATGACAGTCAAACTTGCATTTCTGTAATTTTCTGACGTTAGATGCATGGTTCGTAATTAAGTAATAATATTTGACAGATTACCAATAAATATCATCAACCATACTTGAATAGTTCCTTGTAGTTTCGGAATGTTTGTGTGTTCTTGCCTAGCCAAAGGTTGGCTGTGTTATGTTTGTCAAATGAAACTGATTATGATCTTAACCTTGTAGGTTTGATTGAAACTGCTAACTGGAATTTAAGAAGGATATCTCGAACAGGCAAGGTGGCTCCGGAAAGTGCCAAGGTTCATAACTCGTCAGACTCCACAACTCAGAGCTGTCGAGAAGAAGTGGTATCTGAGATGCCAAATGGAGATATTCCTAAACACGAACAACCTGATCTTTTTGAAATTGTTTCTTTTCGGTCTGAAAATTTTGTCCAGAGCACACACAGATATACAGAACAGTATGACACCATCATGTGGTAAGTTGCAAATTTACAAGAGAGACATGTCAGAGTTTTTTTTTTGTATTAGTCACTATCTAAATTGAATGTCATCTTGATTGGTTGTGCTTTTGTTCTCTTGCAGTTTGAGCGTGACAAAATGGATCCACCTGAACTGGGGTGATGATGGCATAATCACTTTGTTTGTGAAGATATGGAGTCTTCTAAGACCGGTATCTATTTCTCTTTTGCTGTCCCTAAATTGGATCTCTGTGGTAAGAGGAAAAACTAACAATACCTTGTCTTCTCTCTGCTGGCTTCTTTTGTTTTGCAGGGAGGGATTTTTATCATGGAGCCTCAACCTTGGACCTCGTATAGGAAAAACAGATTAGTGTCAGAGGTAATTTCTAATTGTCAGACTGATGACTGATGCTACATGATTCGTTTTTGGCTTGAGATGGTGTAGTTTCAACTTTAAAGCTCCGACTCTGTTTGTGAAGGCCTGAAGGGTAGCCATGAGTATGTTGCATTGAACTGTTCTTTTGGTCCCTTGCTTGTTTCAAAGCTGGATGTACTTCTTGGTTTGAATTGCTTCCTGATCTTTCATCATTTACGTTCTTTTTAAGTCTTTCATCATTTACATTGGGGTCTTACTCTCACCTAACCTGCTTTTGTTTCCCCTGATCACACAATCTTATGCATCTTAGAATGATTAGTAAAAAAATCCTGATCCATCGATGAAACAATTATTTCTTCTCAATCTTTCATGGGGGAAGTTAACTCACATCGTCCTGTCCTTTTTTCTGCTGGATTTCAGGTTGCCAAAGAAAACTTCAATGATATCTGTATATATCCTGAGAAATTCCGGGAGATACTTCTGGACAAGGTGCGTGCTATATCGGTAACTAATGCTATGTTCTTTTCCAGTTCCCTGCAGCAGAATTGTTGTAAACCATGCAGTGGTGCTTGCAGGTAGGATTCAGGTCAGCAGAGGTGATTACCAACAGATTGGTTGGTTCTGTCGCTGGTTTTGATCGCCCAATTGAAGTTTACCACAAATGATGGAATGAGATTGACACTTGCCTCTTGCCCAGAGGCTCATGTGATGCTTCGGGTGCGGAAGTTTGGTTCTGCGGGATTTGTTGAGCTTCACCGGTGCTTTCTTTGGTACAAATATGATGATCAAGGTTTCACATGACGCTAGATTAGCAGTTTGTGGAAGTGTTCTTTTCAACAAGCGCCCAAGGAATGATATGGATAGGGAAATTTTGTCGGGGTTTTGCCTTCCCTAGGTAGTTTCCGATAATTTTGTCAGACTTTAGGCAATTAGCCTTTGTGTAGATGAATTTTGTATGCCAGAGAAACCTTCCAGTAATATAAGATTTCTGTTCCTATGAACATCCTAGTTTTGTCGCGGTTTTACAATCACATAAACAGGCATATCTTTGGGTTGATTAGATCAACTTTCAGACACTATAGTTGCTTTGCTCAGCTCTGGAGCAGCCGAGGAGAATCGCTAATGTCTCTGTCCCTTGCAGCTCAAGCTTCACCAGAGCCCACTCCACGAGCAATCTGCAGAAAAAGCCATTGATCACTCACTGTCCGAAGATACAACCACATTCCAAAAGCTCCAAGGATCTTCCAATAATAGAAAAGAAGCCCAAAGCAAGAAGATGCAACCACATTCCAAAAGCTGATCTTCCGAAAATAAAAAAGAAGCCCAAAAGAAGGCACACATAGCAGAGGTGCAACCATCTCCATCCTCTCCCCTGCCCCAAGCCAAGCAAGGAATCCCTTCTCTCTCCCACCGCCGGTCAGGACCAGGTCCTAGCGAGCTGGCTAGTTATTGTACTGTTCGTATTCTTTTTTCAAAAAATATATACTAGTCATCAACTCGTGCAATGCACGTGCTAGTGATTTTTGTCAAATTGGTAAAGCGTTTCAACCCCAACATTGGAGCCCGCGATTATTGAGAGGGTTTCTCCTATGGGTACCGGCTAGCACCCGCCACTGCAATCTGGATAGTTGCCAGTGGCGGGCGCAAAAAACACGACCTCCACTGCTATTAACCTACTAATGACGGGCGTTAGTTTATGCCTGCCACTGTTAACAATTCTCCATATTTGCGGTACAAATGTTATCAGTGGCGAGCACAAACCGGCAATACGTACCCGTCATAGTTATTTTGGGTCTTGCAATAAATCTATCCAAAAATAGCAGTGGCAGAATTTTATTTGGACCCGACACTAGAACACAAATGACAGTGATAGGCTCTGTCTTGTGCCCGCCGCTACGTTTAAGAGAGAGCCGCCACTGGCTAAAAGCCCACAGATCCCATCCAAACCGTATCTAGTATCTAACCCTAACCGTTTCTCAAAAAAATAGTATCTAACCTAACCCCTCCCGTGCCTCTCCCTTCCCCAACTTCCATCATCCCCTCCAGCCTTCGCCCCCAGATCCCCTTGTCACACCATGGAGCCTCTCCCTACCTCTTTCGATCTACCACGACGGCGCCCCCTCTCTCTTCCCCACCGCGCCACTCCTTCCCTCCTTCGATCTACTCTGATTGTAGCGCTGGACAGGGGGGGACACTGCACGCGGGGCAGTGGCGCCCGAGGCGATGAGTGAAAGTGCTAGTTATCGACTAGAGGGGGGGGGGGTGAATAGGCGATTTTCATGGAAGTCTTCAATACACGGGGTTTTTGAAGACAAACAGTAGAAATGAACCTATTAACATGCAGCGGAAGGTAGACTACACTAGACAAGTCATAGTCAAGTAAGCAATGAAGTGAAAGTACGAAGACTATCAGCAGCTAGGTAGTATGGATCAAGATGGAAGATAGTATGAAACCAGTCAACAATAGTCTTCACTCAGTGAAGTCAATCAGATCATGCAAGCATACAATGACTTCATGAAGACAAACTGTAAGTAAAGAGAGAGGTACGGATAGAACCAGTTGCTTGGTGAGGACATGTATTTGTTGGACCAGTTCCAGTTGCTGTGACAACTGTATGTCTGGTTAGGGAGGCTGAGATTCAACTCAGAATACCGCGTCTTCACCTTATTCCCCTTGAGCTAAGGACACACAGTCCTCGCCCAATCACTCTGGTAAGTCTTCAAGGTAGACTTCCAAACCTTCACAGACTTTATTCACCGGCGATCCACAATGACTCTTGGATGCTCAGAACGCGACGCCTAACCGGCTGGGGGATTCACAGTCCTCAAGTGTAATAAGTCTTCAGACCACGCAGACAGAAAGACTTCAGTGATGCCTAACACTCTTTGGCTCTCGGTGTTTAGGGCTTTGTCCTCGCAAGGATTTCTCTCTCAAAGGCTTCGGAGGTGGGTTGCTCTCAAACGACAAAAGTCGTGCACTAACTCTTAGCAGCCACCAATTTATGGTGTAGGGGGTGGGCTATTTATAGCCACGAGGCAACCCGACCTGATTTGTCTGAAATGACCCTGGGTCACTAAGGAACTGACACGTGTCCAATGGTCAGATTCCAAACACACGCGACAGCTTGACTTGGGCTACAAGTAAAGCTGACTCATCTAGCTCTGGATAAGATTTTCTCTCATTGTCTTCGCTCGAAGACATAGGATTTGGTTGAGCATCACTTCAGTCACTCTGACTTTGTTCACTTGGACCCCACTTAACAGTACGATGGTTCCTATGACTCAACAAAGAAGAAAAGGAAACTACGAAACAACTATGTCTTCGCAGTCCATAGTATTCATACGATATCTTCTCATGTCATAGTCTTCAACGTGAAACTCTTCACAGACCACCATTGTCTTCAATGTCTTCACACATTTTTAGGGGTCATCTCTGGTAGGTAAACCGAATCAATGAGGGACTACTACCTGTGTTGTCCTGCAATTCTCACGAACACATTAGTCCCTCAACCAAGTTTGTCGTCAACACTCCAAAACCAACTAGGGGTGGCACTAGATGCACTTACAATCTCCCCCCTTTTTGGTGATTGATGACAAACTGGTTGAAATTTTCAACGGGGATAAAAGTATGTGAGATTGTAAGGATAAGGTATTATCTTCATAAGTAGCAGAAGGCCCCCCTGAAGATGTGCATATAAATAGTTTGCGTTTGAATGCAAATGCACATGACAGGTTTTACTTGTGGAGATCCTCTTTAACTTATGAAGATAATTCATCATGCATGAACGAATATAATGAAGATAATGACATGCACAATGAAAAATGGACGTATGTGGAATGACTTCATGCGGAATTTATCATCGCACATGCGGAATTTATCGTCGCATCACATAGTTAACAGAAAAAGGTAGCAGACGACCATCAAGTTTAAGTGTTACAACTCAAAGAACCAAAGTATCAAAAGTGAGAGTTGTAAACACTTGGCAAAAAGTATAGCAACCACCCAATAATGACCCACTTGAAGACTATCAACTCAAATGCTTCTCCCCCTTTGTCAGTAAGGACCAAAAATGTTTGAAGACATAGAGCTCTACTCGTTCCCATGAGCAGGAGAAGTTGCAGGGTCGATGTTGTAGTCCGGTGGTGTAGAAGGACTTGGTGCAGTGTCGATTTGAGGCGAAGTTGTAGTTGGTGAAGTAGCATCATCTTCGTCATCGACGACTCTGGCATCGATAGTTGCCGCTGAGGAGGAGTACTCAGAATCTTCGAGTGAGGGAGTCCGACACAAGAGAGCGTTCCTGGGAGGAGTGGAATCAAATTTGAATCACTCTGTGAAGCCATCCTGTTGAAGATCATCTTCAGAGCTTAGCAATGTCAGACTCTTCCACGACCGCCGACAGGTTTCATGTGTGACAAAGGCATTTTTGGTGGTAAGATTGCGAATTCGATTAACATACACCAAGAGACTCTGCATCTGACGCTTGAGCCAGTCATGATGCTTGTCCTGTTTCTGATGCAATGCCACAAGAAGCTCTCGGTCATTGAGATCGCGAGAGCGCTTCTGAGGCCTTTGAGCCATGGTGCTTTCAGTGGCTTCAGTGTTTGCATGACGAGGTGCCCGAGTGTTACCAGCCAAGGGATAAACACGAGTGCCAGCAAGAACTCCTTTAATGGGTTGAGTGAAGCTTTGCTGATCTGCATTGTGAAGATATATAGGCTCCTTGGCAGGTTCAGGATAGATGGCTTCTACAGACATATCAACCTCTGGCAAGAAAATAAGGTGGTTGCGCGCAGAGGGCTGATAATTGATAGTAGAGTGAAGCTTAATGAGGCGCATTACCCATGGAGTATAAAATTTCAGACCAAACAAATCAGAGCCAGATGCAGCAAGTTGCCTGATGAAGAAATCCTGAGCATTGAAGCTGATGCCATTTGAGAGATAGAAAACCAATGTCTTCATGGCTCCTTCAAGCTTCGCTGCAGGAGAATGTCCTTTGACAGGCCAGAGAGTTCGCGTTGCGATATGATAGATGGTGCGGGGCAGATACTCTAGGTCGTCAACAAAGAACTCCTTTGGATATTCAGCATCTTGTGGCAGTGGCTTCATCATACTCAGCATTTGGCTCATGTTCGGCTCAGGCTTCTGGAATATGCTCTCCAAAGCATTCATGTGTAGCTGACAACCGGGTTCATAGTATTCACCTGGAGTGGGTAGGGCAGTAAGCTCAATTATACCTTGGGCTTTGGCTTCATGGTGTACATCGCCTGTCACCCACTCAAGGACCCAAGTCTTCGGATCCCTGTTGTAGCCATGAATGTGAAGAGTGGCATAGAATTGTACCAGAAGCTCCTCATTCCAATTTTCTTTGTCGATCACAAACTGCAGAAGGCCATCATCTTTGAAGCAGTCTAGGGCTTCTTCCAAGCAGGGCAGGCCAGAGATGGCTTCGCAGACTAGACGCATATGAGGAAAAATGCGCCCTTGATTGTATAAGACACAAGAATAATAACTGCGTTGTTGATAGCTCCAGAACTGATCTGATGAAATCCTTGGCTGCGAATATGGGTTCTTGGCACTATCAAAGAAGGTGTTGTGTGCTTTGAAGCCATTCACATTGAATGATCCTGGCGAAGTCGCAATACCTGGAAACCTTGGCAGCATGGGCTTTGGCTTCTAGACCTGAGGCCTGTGCTCCATATGATAGGAAAACTGTGGTCTAGGAGCAGGCGGAGGAACCATAATGGGCCAGCGGACGGTGACAAGTTGACCACAATCGTATGCTTGCTCAATGGTGTGAGGTCTTGGAGGTGGTACAGGAGCAGAGGCATTGACTTTGAGCTGCAGATTTTCTTCAGGTGCAGCATTGGCTTCAGGCACCGTATTCACTTCAGGCTCCACATTAGCTTCAGCCATGACAATGTCATTGGCTTCAGTAGTGTTGTGGGTGGACGCCTCAGTATTGTCAATCTCCACTTGAGCAGCTAGAGGGACTGGCACTGACTCGTTCTCCTCGAGAACAACTTCTGGGTTGATAGGGGGTGTGGCAACACGCTCTTCTTCTTGATGGGGTTCTTCTTGGTCATCGGCTGATGCAGCCGGAATGTCTTCAATAGCTTTGGCTTCAGACTTAGAGACATTCACAATTGGAGTTGCGTCAGGAAACACTTGTCGTGCCACTGGGTTGTTTTGCACTGCTCCTTCTTGAACGCTCGGCATGGAGACCTATGGCCTAGGGCCTTTGCGAAGCCTGCGCAATGCGGGTGACGCCTTTGGAGATGGGGTGGTCTGCACCATGTAATTGTCATCATCAAGTACCGGAGTGGTAACTTGAGGAGGGGGAGTACTGGGTGTGTCTTGGCTTGGTGTGTCTTGGGGGTGATCAGCCCACGATGCATCCTGAGCAATTGGCGTCAATGGACGACCAATGCTGATAAGTTCGCTGTTCATGAGAACAGGCGATGATACTGGTTGGTGCTCGATCTGAGTAAGGACTTCATCATCATCTACATTGTCGTGATGACCAATGTCTTCAGTTGTGATGTGATCAACAGTTGGAATGTCTTCAGCTTCAGGAGCCTCTGTGGAAGCAGGTTCATGAAGTACTAGCTGACGTTCTTGGTTGTTGGATGCAAGACGAACAACTGAGATAGGTTCGACAAGGAGGGGCTTTGTGGGAGCAGCCTGATCTTTTTTCGAAGACTTTGTCTTCCGCTTCTTGGGCTGTGGGGTATCATCAGTGGCATTTTTGTTCTTGTGCTTTCTAACTTAGGCCTCAGCTTCCCTTG
Source organism: Triticum dicoccoides (assembly GCF_002162155.2). Taxonomy (NCBI): domain Eukaryota; kingdom Viridiplantae; phylum Streptophyta; class Magnoliopsida; order Poales; family Poaceae; genus Triticum; species Triticum dicoccoides. The sequence continues at coordinate 279,446,698 of NC_041392.1, read as the reverse complement.
TCTTCTTCAGTTCTGAAGCAGCTGTGGGGACCTTAGGCTTCGAGCCTGTCATGCTGGCAGGGAAGACAATGCTAGGTGCTTCCTGCCTTACTTCTTCAGTGCGTCCCGCAATAGACTTCTTCTTCTTCTTGGCAGCCATTCTCGGATCGATGCCAGGGCGCCCCAGTGCCTTGTGCTTCTCAGCCTCATTGTGCGCTTGCACACTCTTCTCAGCAAAGTATTTCATTCTCTGGAACCTTTAGCTTCCTCACGTTTCTGGTGAAACTGCTCCTTGAGCTCATGCATCATCTGCTTGAAGCTTTGAACATCCGCCACGCTGAGATTGGCCATGTTCCTCTTGAACCGAGCTTTCTCATGATCAATCTTATTCTTCAGTTCAACTATCTTTTGAGCCAGAGCCAGCTCAGTAGCAATGGCTGTGGAAAGAAACACTGATGCCAATTGGAAGCTCAAGGTCATCGATGTTGATGCTGGGATTTTCAAACCATTCATCAATGAAGTTGTTCAAGATATCCACATCAAACATGGCCAGATCATTGAAGATCTCCGCCTCCTCCTTGCTCTTTATGAGCATCTCAAGAGCATCATCACCAAGATCGTCGTTGCTAGATAGATCAATGGTGGCTTCTTCATTCCGCAAGATATCAGCTGGGGTCAGTTCTTGCCCAGAACGCTGGATGAGCTTCATATGCTTTGAAGACTTCTCGGTCTTCTTGGAGATGCGAGAAAGATCTTCAGACTGCACACTTGATTCAGGTGGAGCAGTGGCCAGTGGCTTCGCATGCAAAGCTTTAGGTGCAGCGGAAGGCCTTGAAGCCTTCGACTTCTTTTGCTTCTGTGGCCTTGGTGGAGCTGGCGCTTCATCAGTGTCAACGTCATTCTCAAAGTGTTCCACGACTGCCCCCTGAACAACAATGTGAGTGAGGAGACCATCGAGGTTGTAGAAAGGCCCGATGATATTGGGTTCAGCATCACGAGTGCCATCAGCTCGAGGAGAAGATGGACCAGGGTTGAAGTCGAGTCCAAGGTCATTCTTGTTCTTCTTGGCAGACTCTTTGGAAAATTGGACGTTGCGCTTGAAGAGATTGTCTTCACGACACCATAGCAGACTAGATGGGTTGGCATTTTCAGGCTGTGGTCCTCGGACCATGCAAGGATAGAAACCTTGAACTATGGCTTCAGACTTGGACTTAGGCTGAAGACCTTTGTATACAATATCTCCCCAGGGCCCCTTGATGGCATTCTTTTCAGCATATTCGGCAGTGACAAATTTGTACTTGAACCATTCCTCTGCCCAATATCTTCGAATCCATTGGATTCAGTTCTTGCGTTCCCCATAGGTCTCTTCAGGATCTGACTTGTATAGTTCAAAGAGATCTGGTGGAGGTCCTTGGCTGTGTCCCTACGGTGCTGTCTGCCGCCCTTTCTTGTTGACTTTTCTGTCGCCATGAAGTTCAGACTGAATGGCTTCAGAACTTGCAAATGATTCCATCTGCTGTTCAGACATGAACTGGCTTCGGGAGAATTGATGTGACGCTGTAAGAACTCTGCAAATAAATGCGTACTATGAGAACCAAGGGATTCTCCCATGGACATGTACTTGTGACAGCATTAGAGATGCGAGGGAAGGGGAAGAGGTCATATGCATTCTCAGAAGATTTTGAAGATAAATCAGTTTGAAGACATTGACCTCATGACGCGAAGACATTCACTTATTTGTTGAGAGTTGGTTCTAGATTTGTACGAATCCAAGAATAGGTACAAGTGAGGAATATAACTAGTAGTGAAGCATAAGTGAATATTCCAGGCATGAGATGAGATGCAGAATGGGATAGATCCAATTTTGTAGTTTTATAAACCACTTTTGATGAAGAAGAATGGATCTATCAGGTCAAAAGACAGTAAAAGGTAAGTTTTAATTTCCACACGAAGAACTGCTAGACGGAGTGGAGTTGGAGGCCTAGCAGTTCAATCTTCCGTGCCCTAACTTGGCGACGGAAGACACCTACGACAGCGGCAGAGGAGACGAGGTCTGCGACCGGCGTGAGGACGGTGTCGGTGAGGTCGCGGCAGCTAAGCGCTTCGTCGCCGGCGTCGTCGAGAGCTAGCGGTGGCGCTAGGGTTTGTGCGAGAGGGAGAGGTGGAAGAAGGGATAATGACCGCGGTGAGGTGTATATTTATAGAGACAGGGACGACACAACAATATTACGCAGGTGCCCCTGGTGGTTCACATCTGAGGGACACGTGGCATGCATGCAACACATTGGAAGTTGTTCCATGTTCCCACGCACGCCTGGATTGTCGGGTGGTCGCTCCCGCTTCTCCGGTTTTCAGGCAAAAGAGATATAGCATTAAAACAGATTCAATTTTTGTCTCTGTGTCTTCTGCTGATAAGGACTCAGAGAAGACAATCGACAATTTCAATAGAATGCATATGATTTGGATAGATAGAATCTGAGGTAGAAGTATAGAGGGGTTAGGGTCCGATCACATTCACTTAGATCAAAAGATTCAAACATGAAGACATAGCTATAAGTGAATGATGTAGAGGATAGAACACCAATGTATATACCAATATGATACCAAGTCAACATTGTGAAGATAAACATTAAGTTGAATACAAACCAAATGCGAAGACTATGCAAATGTGACGCCAATAAAAACACTTCAAATAAGAGTTTGGTGGTGGCGTTACCCACCGTATAGGAAGTATTAGACCCAGACACGACGCACAATTATCGTGGCGCTCCGAAGTCAATTTCCGCATTAATGTATTCACACTTAGAGTGTGTATCTTCATTATTTGAAGATATATGTTACTTTGTGTGTTGCACATCTAAGTCATCACATGCATAAGCGTTAGGATGTGTGTCCAATTACAGGACATTCGAGGATTCTAAGATATTTAACTCACACCGTAACTTGCAAAACCTTTTCTCATCCAAGGGCTCTGTGAAGATATCTGCCAATTGCTCTTCAGTGTTGACGTGAATGATATCAATATCTTCCTTCATGACATGATCTCTGAGAAAGTGATGACAGATCTGAATGTGCTTTGTCTTTGAATGCTGAACTGGGTTGTTGGCAATCTTGATGGCGCTTTCATTGTCGCAGTAGAGTGGCACATGCTTCAGATGGATGCCATAGTCCTTGAGAGTTTGCTTCATCCACAGAAGCTGAGCGCAGCAAGATCCAGCAGCAATGTATTCAGATTCAGCAGTGGAGAGAGAGAAACAATTCTGCTTCTTTGAAGACCAACAGACAAGAGATCGTCCAAGAAAATGACATGTGCCTGATGTAGACTTGCGATCAACCTTGTCTCCAGCATAATCAACATCTGAGAATCCAACTAGATCAAATTCTGAGCCCTTTGGATACGATAATCCTAGTGTTGGGGTGTAGGCCAAATATCAAAGAATTCACTTCACAGCTAAGTGATGCGATTCTTTGGTGCCGCTTGGAATCAGGCACACATACAAATGCTAAGCATGATATCTGGCCTAGATGCACACAAATAGAGTAAAGAACCAATCATGGAGTGGTATACCTTTTGATCGAACTCTTTACCATTGTCGTCGAGGCCCAGATGACTTTTGGTTGGCATTGGCGTCGTGTATCCCTTGCAGTCTTGCATTCCAAACTTCTTCAGGCAGTCTTTGAGGTATTTCTCTTGAGATATGAAGATGCCATTCCTTTGTTGATGGATTTGAAGACCAAGGAAGAACTTCAACTCACCCATCATGGACATCTGATATTGCTCTTGCATCATGTGTCCAAACTCATCACTGTATCTCTTGTCAGTGCAGCCGAAGATAATGTCATCCACATAGATTTGGCACACAAATAGTTCACCATCGTATGTCTTCGTGAAGAGAGTGGGATCCAGGGAACCAGGTTTGAAGCCTTTGCTCTTCAGGAAGTCTTTGAGTGTGTCATACCAAGCATGAGGGGCTTGTTTGAGGCCATATAGTGCCTTGTTGAGCTTGTAAACCATATCAGGATGTTTTGGATCTTCAAAGCCAGGTGGTTGCGCAACATACACTTCTTCAATCTTGCCATTGAGAAAATCACTCTTCACATCCATTTGATACAGGAGGATGTTGTGATGGTTGGCATAGGCTAGTAGAATGCGAATGGCTTCAAGCCTAGCCACCAGAGCGAATGTTTCATCGAAGTCAATTCCTTCAACTTGAGTATATCCTTGAGCAACGAGACGAGCCTTGTTTCTTACAACTTGACCATGCTCATCTTGTTTGTTGCGATAGATCCATTTTGTGCCAATGATATTGTGCTTGCGAGGATCAGGACGCTTGACCAGTTCCCATACATTGTTTAACTCGAACTGTTGAAGCTCTTCTTGCATAGCTTGAATCCATTCAGGTTCCATGAAGGCTTCAACAACTTTCTTGGGTTTAGAGATGGACACAAATGCAAAGTGCCCACAGAAATTTGCAAGTTGTGTAGATCTTGAACGAGTAAGGGGACCGGGTGCATTGATGCTATCAATTATCTTCTCCATCTGTACTTCATTTGCAACACGAGGATGAACTGGACGAAGATTTTGCTCTTGCTGATTTTACCCTAGTCTTCATCTTCAACATTGGCTTCAGGATGAGCAGAGTCTTCAGGTAGATTTGGTGCAGAGATGATAAGTTCCTCTTCAGCCCGTGCCTCTGAAGGTATGATTTCTCCAGTACCCATAAGCTTGATTGATTCACTAGGAAGGACTTCATCTAGCACATTTGGCAGGTGCTCTCTTTGCGAGCTGTTAGTTTCATCGAACTGCACATCCACAATTTCAACCACTTTATAGTGAAATAGGTTGAATACTCTATAGGAGTGCGAATCCTTTTCGTAGCCAAGCATAAAACCTTCATGTGCTTTCGGTGCAAACTTTGACGTGTGATGTGGATCCTTGATTCAGCACCTGTCACCAAATACTCTGAAGTAGCTTACGTTTGGCTTCTTACCAGTCAATAGTTCATATGATGTCTTCTTTAGAATCTTGTGAAGATAAACACGGTTGATGATGTGGCATGCAATGTCAATAGCTTCAGGCCAGAATTTTCTTGGAGTCTTGTACTCATCAAGCATCGTCCGAGCCATCTCAATGAGCCTTCTATTCTTGCGCTCGACGATGCCATTCTGCTGAGGTGTGTATGGAGCTGAGAATTCAGGAGTGATGCCCAATGTATCAAGATAAGTGTCGAGGCCGGTGTTCTTGAACTCTGTGCCATTGTCACTTCTTAGAGTAATCATCAACAATAACGAAGCCATGGAGACAAGAAGTGGTAGTAAGGGTGGAGTAACGAGTAGGGCCGAATAGGTCCATGTGAAGCAGCTCGAAGGGACGTGATGTTGTCATGATTGTCTTTGAGGGATGGTTGGCCCTAGTCATCTTCCCGGCTTCGCAGGCACCATACATATGATCATTTTTTAACTTGACGCCCTCGATGCCTATGACATGCTTCTTCTTCGCGAGAGTGTACAAGTTTCTCATGCCAGCATGCCCTAGCCTCTGATGCCAGAGCCAGCACTCTAAAGCTTTTGCTAGAAGACATACTGCCAACTGTGGTCCTGCTGAGAAATCTACCATGTACAGATCACCTTTTCGGTACCCCTCAAAGACTAGAGACTTGTCAGATTCCATCAGAACAAGGCAATGATATTTTCCAAATATCACAATCATGTTCAAGTCACAAAGCATTGAGATAGACATTAAGTTGAAACCAAGGGATTCAACAAGCATCACTTTATCCATGTGCTGATCCTTTGAGATTGCAACTCTACCTAGACCCACTACCTTGCTTTTACCAGTGTCAGCAAATGTGATATGAGTCTTGTCAGATGGACGTAGGGTTGAGTCCATGAAAAGACTTCGATCGCCAGTCATGTGATTAGTGCATCCACTATCAATAATCCATTCTGAAGCAGCTGGTGTCATACCCTACAATGCATTTAGGGGGATAGGCTTCATGAAGAGTATTCTGAAGCATAAAAATTTGTCGAGCAAGTGGATTATGAAAGCTCAGATCCAGGTTAGGACTAGTAGGATGAATAGCAAGCGATTCAGAAACGAAATACATAATAAGACCATTTGGGCATTTTATCTTGCACCCCACAAGATGTTTTAGGTCCCCAACAATAGCATTTGACGCCTTTGATTTCCGGCTGGAGACCTTTCCCTGCAAAAGAGATTTAAGTTTTCTTAACCACCACATCTTCAGGGGTGGCTTCGAAGCAATGAGTCTAAGTGCAGCATCTGAGAACTTTGGCTTTGGAGCCCTAGCAAATAGTCTTGCAAGAGGTGAATAATACTCATAAGAATAAGCAGAATAGTTCTTGGTCTTATGAACATGGCGGTTTGATGAAACACACTCATATTCATAGGCCTGAGTATGGTTTCCCTGCAAAACATTTGTGTTAGGGTGACTCTGGTGAGCCCTCTGTCTGTATGAAGCCTTTGGACCATGTGAAGCCTTTGGTCTGGGGTTTGTCTTCGTCCCAGGTGGTGTCATGATGACATTCACGTGAAGATTTTCAAGACAACTCTTGGGCACCCAGATCTTCTTCAAAGGTGGTCCATTCCTGCAGTTAGTACCAATATACCTGGCAAACACTTCACCATTCGGATTCTTGAACAGTTTATAGTTTGCATCAAAGGATTGATCAATGATAATCGGGTTAGCACAAGTGAAGCCAGATAAGGTAGATGGATCCACTGAAGGTCCCTTTGCAGCAACCCATGTGGTTTTGGGGTACTGCTCAGGCTTCCAGTAAGAACCATCAACGTTCATTTTCCTTTCGAACCCAACACCCTCTTTCCTAGGGTTTCGGTTCAAAATCTGTTTCTTAAGGACATCACATTGTGTCCGATGCCCTTTGAGACTTTTGTACATTCCTGTCTCAAGCAATGTCTTCAACCTGACATTCTCATCAGTAATAGTAGTGGTATCCTCAGCAGAGGGGTTAGTTACCACATCAACAGTTGAAGATATTGCAACAGTAGTAGCAGTAGAACATCCAGCAACAGAAGAAGCGTTATCACGCTCAAGGCATTTTAGACATGGTGGTTCAAATCCTTCCTGAGCGGGACTGATCTGTTGAGCGCGAAGTGACTCGTTCTCCTATTGAAGATCTTCATGAGCCGGTCTCAATTTCTCAAGTTCTTGCTTCCTTTGAAGATAATCATAGGAAAGCTTTTCATGAGTTGCTGAGAGCGTTTCATGATGACTTTCAAGTTCCTCGTACTTAACATGAAGACTTTTAATGTCTTCAATTAAGGACTGAGTTCGAGTCATTTCCACGTCCAATAGGTCATCGCTTTTGTCTAATAGTTTTTGAATATGTTCCATAGCAGTCTGTTGCTGCGTTGCAATTTTAGCGAGTGTTTTGTAGCTAGGTTTAGATTTACATTCAGAGTCATCTTCACTAGATGTTTGATAGTGAGCATCGCGTGAGTTTACCTTGGCACCACGTGCCATGAAGCAGTAGGTGGGAGCAGAGTCATCCTCGTTAGCATCAGCGTTGGCGAAGAGGCCACCGTCTTCAGTATCGAAGATGGACTTGGTGACGTATGCTGAAGCTAAAGCCAGGCTTGCCACACCTGAATCAGATTCCTCTTCATACTCCATCTCCACCTCCGCAGATGCAGACTCCTCCTCTGAATCCATTTCCTTGCCTACAAATGCACGACCCTTGCTAGATGAGCTCTTCTTGTGTGATGAAGACTTTGATGAAGACTTGGAAAAAGACTTTGAGGATTTCTTGTTCTTCTTGTCATCAGACTCATATTCCTTGCTCTTCTTCTTCTTCTTCTTCTTCTTCTTCTTCTTCTTCTTCTTCTTCTTCTTCTTCTTCTTCTTCTTCTTCTTCTTCTTCTT
>NC_041392.1:279424993-279438389 GCF_002162155.2 Triticum dicoccoides | reverse complement strand
ATTGTCCCATTGAGGACATTTAGAGATGTAGTGACCAAGTTTATTGCACTTGTGGCATGTTCTCTTCTTGTGGTCACGGGACGAAGCTTCATCATTTCTTGAGCTGGATCTTGAAGACTGTCTGGAGCTTTTCTTCCTGGTGAACCTTTGGAACTTCTTCACAAGCATGGCAAGTTCCTTTACAATGTCTCCAGGATCCTCAGAACTGCATTCAGATTCTTCTTTAGATGAGGAAACAACCTTTGCCTTCAAAGCGCGAGTTCAGCCATAGTTGGGACCATAGATATCTCGTTTCTCAGATAGCTGGAACTCATGTGTGTTGAGCCTTTCAAGTATGTCAGATGGATCAAGAGTCTTGAAGTCAGGGCGTTCTTGAATCATCAGGGCCAGGGTGTCAAATGAGCTATCGAGTGATCTCAAGTGTCTTGACGATTTCATGCTTGGTGATCTCAGTGGCGTCGAGTGCATGAAGCTCATTTGTGATGTCAGTGAGGCTATCAAACGTCAGCTGGACATTCTCATTGTCATTTCTCTTGAAGTGGTTGAATAGATTGCGAAGAACACTGATCCTTGAGTCTCTCTGGGTTGATACGCCTTCATTGACCTTGGAGAGCCATTCCCAGACTAGCTTCATAGTTTCTAGAGCACTCGCACGGCCATACTGTGCTTTGGTCAGATGACCACAGTCGATGTTCTTGGCAGTAGAATCCAGTTAAATGAACTTCTTGACATCAGCTGAGGTGATGCCTTCATCGGCCTTGGGAACACCGTACTTGACGACATACCAGAGGTCGACATCAATGGCTTCAAGATGCATGCGCATCTTATTCTTTCAGTAGGGGTAATCAGTGCCATCGAAGACAGGGCACACAACGGAGACTTTGATTATCCCTGCAGTCGACATAGCTAAAAATCCAGGTGGTTAAACCGAATCACACAGAACAAGGGAGTACCTTGCTCTGATACCAATTGAAAGTGCTAGTTATCGACTAGAGGGGGGGGGGGTGAATAGGCGATTTTTATGGAAGTCTTCAATACACGGGGGTTTTGAAGACAAATAATAGAAATGAACCTATTAACATGCAGCGGAAGGTAGACTACACTAGACAAGCCATAGTCAAGTAAGCAATGAAGTGAAAGTACGAAGACTATCAGCAGCTAGGTAGTATGAATCAAGATAGAAGATAGTATGAAGCCAGTTCACAAAAGTCTTCACTCAGTGAAGTCAATCAGATCCTGCAAGCAGACAATGACTTCACAAAGACAAACTGTAAGTAAAGAGAGAGGTAAGGATAGAACCAGTTGCTTGGTGAGGACATGTATTTGTTGGACCAGTTCCAGTTGCTGTGAAAACTGTACGTCTGGTTAGGGAGGCTGAGATTCAACTCAGAAGACCGCATCTTCACCTTATTCCCCTTGAGCTAAGGACACATAGTCCTCGCCCAATCACTCTGGTAAGTCTTCAAGGTAGATTTCCAAACCTTCGCAGACTTCGTTCACCGGCGATCCACAATGACTCTTGGATGCTCAGAACGCGACGCCTAACTGGCTGGAGGATTCATAGTCCTCTAGTGTAATATGTCTTCAGATCATGCAGACAGAAATACTTCAGTGATGCCTAACACTCTTTGGCTCTGGGTGTTTAGGGCTTTGTCCTTGCAATGATTTCTCTCTCGAAGGCTTCGGAGGTGGGTTGCTCTCAACCGACAAAAGCCGTGCACTAACTCTGAGCAGCCACCAATTTATGGTGTAGGGGGTGGGCTATTTACAGCCACGAGGCAACCCGACCTGATTTGTCTGAAATGACCCTGGGTCACTAAGGAACTGACACATGTCCAACCGTCAGATTTCAAACACACACGGTAGCTTGACTTGGGCTACAAGTAAAGCTGACTCATCCAGCTCTCGATAAGATTTGCTCTCATTGTCTTCGCTCGAAGACATAGGATTTGGTTGAGCATCACTTCAGTCACTATGACTTTGTTCACTTGGACCCCACTTAACAGTACGGTGGTTCCTATGACTCAACAAAGAAGAAAAGGAAACTACGAAATAACTATGTCTTCGCAGTCCATAGTCTTCATACGATATCTTCTCATGTCATAGTCTTCAACGTGAAACTCTTCACAGACCACCATTGTCTTCAATGTCTTCACACATTTTTAGGGGTCATCTCTGGTAGGTAAACCAAATCAATGAGGGACTACTACCTGTGTTATCCTGCAATTCTCACGAACACATTAGTCCCTCAACCAAGTTTGTCGTCAACACTCCAAAACCAACTAGGGGTGGCACTAGATGCACTTACAATGAGCTCATGGTCCCTCTGCATCCCGACTATGAGGACTCCCACTCGTGTGCTCTGGTAGGGGCGAAAGAGGTGCGACTATGGTCCGCATGGTCTCACTGACCTCTAGGTGAGCAACCACCTCCCTCTCAATCTCGCGGCAGCCTGACCACCTATTACAACCTCGTGGTGGCTGGATCCACCTTCTATGGCCTCGTGGCGGCCGAATCCACCTTCTACGGCCTTGTGGCGGACGGATCCATCTTCTACGGTCGTGGTGGCTGGATCCATCGGCTAGGTGCGGGCAGCTTCGTCACCGGGAGCGAAACAGTGATGAGGTGCGGGCAGCTCTGTCACTGGACCCCGTGGCGGTGCTCCAGCTCATGGTGGCGTGTTGAGTGTGATTCCTACAATCGAGACCTTAGTTTCCTTAGTTCCTACACCGGTTTGTGCAATTCCTACACTAATTCACGAAACAGATCACCGGCTTTGTGATGTCTACTATGCAACTTTATTCTTGTAGACTCTGTTGGGCCTCCAAGAGTAGAGTTTTTGTAGGACCACGACAAATTTCCCTCAAGTGGGTGACCTAAGGTTTATCAATCCGTGGGAGGTGTAGGATGAAGACGGTCTCTCTCAAAGAACCCGCCAATCAAAATACAAAGAGTCTCTTGTGTCCCCAACACACCCAATACAATTGTCAGTTGTATAGGTGCACTAGTTCGGCGAAGAGATGATGATAGATGTGTAATATGGATGGTAGATAATCTGAATAAATAAAAATAACAAGGTAGAAGTATTAAACAACGAGCAATATATCAATGCTTAGAAACAAGGCCTGGGGTTCATAATTTCACTAGTGCAATCTCTCAACATTACTAACATAACTGAACCATATGAAAATCCCTCAAAGTGAGGCAATGAATTGCTCCAACGTTTCTATTCCTATCGGAGAAAGTAAGATGAAATTGCGTAGGTAGCAAACCACCTGAAAGTTGTGTTTCTGCTCAGTCTACTGAACAAGCCCAAAGTGTCACGAATAGTTCTAGAGATCATACTCCGACAACACCATATGATATGCATCAATCAACTCTAATGTCACCTAGATACCCCAATGTCACCACAAGTATCCATGAGTGAGACATGCATCAAGTGATCTCAAAGCCAAAGTATTCAATCCGATAACAAAGAAACCACAAAGAGCAAGATTAAATTCACCACAAAAAAGATAGAGGAGAAGAACATGATATAATCCAACTATATTAACAAAGCTCGTGGTAGATCAAGAATGTTTCCTATCAAGATCACGAGAGAGAGAGAGATCAAACACATAGCTACTGGTACATACCCTTAGCCTGGAGGGTCAACTGTTCTGTCCTCGTGATGGAGGCATCGGGGATGATGAAGATGGCCTCTGGTGATGGCTTTCCCCCTCTGGCAAGGTGCCTAAACAGGGCTCCAGATGAGATCGCTTTGGTACAGAGGCTTGCGACGGCGGAAAAACTCATCTAGGTTAACTTTCGGAGGTTTCTCTATTTATTAGAATTTTTAGCGTCAGAATCACGCCAAAAGGACTTACGAGGGCCCCACAAGCTCAAACGGCACTCCTGACCCTTGGGCGTGCCATGTGATCTTGTGGCGTCTTCGTGGGTCTTCTGATCCTTCCCGAAGCTTCGGGGGATCTCTTATGTTCCAAAAAAAATCACCATAAATTTTTATCACGTTTGGACTTAGTTTGTTATGATTTTTTTGCGAAACAAAGAAACATGCAAAAAACAAGAACTAGCATTGACCACTAAGTTAATAGGTTAGTCCATAAAAATAATATAAAATTGCACCCAAACCATACAAAATTACTGTAAACATGACATGAATACTTCATAAATTATAGATACGTTGGGGACGTATCACTCTGCACTTACAAAATTATTTGTGTGCACTACATTTATTATGTTTATTTCCATTTATTGGGTATGCACATAACTGACGAAGAGTGAGTAACTTTCCATATAGATGTGTTGGGGAACGTAGCATGCAACTTCAAAAAATTTCCTACAATCACGCAAAATCTATCTAGGAGATGCATAGCAACGAGAGGGGAGAGTGTGTCCACGTACCCTCCTAGACTGAAAGCGGAAGCGTTAGATTAACACGGTTGGTGTAGTCGAACGTCTTCACGATCCAACCGATCCAAGTACCGAACGTATGACACCTCCGTGTTCAGCACACGTTCAACTCGATGACGTCCCTTGAACTCTTGATCCAGTAGAGGGTCGTGGGGGAGTTCCGACAGCACGACGGCGTGGTGACGGTGATGGTGATGTGATCCGCCCAGGGCTTCGCCTAAGCACTATGACACTATGACCGGAGGAGTAAACTGTGGAGGGGGGCACTGCACACGGCTAACAGAACAACTATTGTGCCTTTGGGGTGCCCCCTGCCCTCGTATATAAAGGAGAGGGGGAGGAGGTGGCCAGCCTAGGAGGGGCGCGCCAAGGGGGGGGGTCCTACTAGGATTCCACTGCTAGTAGGATTCGGCCCCTTCCTTCCAATGGAGAGGGGGAAAGGGGAAAGAGGGGAGAGGGAGAAGGAAAGGGGGGGCGCGCCCCCACCCCTTGTCCAATTCGGATTGGGCTTGGGGGAGGGGCACGCGCCACCTCCTGTGGCTGCCTCCTCCTCTCCACTATGGCCCATTATGCCCATTAACTTTCCCGGGGGGTTCGAGTAACCTCCCGATACTCCGAAACATCCCCGAACCTCTTCGAAACCATTCCAGTGTCCGTATATAACCTTCCAATATATGAATCTTTACCCCTCGACCATTTCAAGACTCCTCATCATGTCCGTGATCTCATCCGGGACTCCGAACAAACTTCGGTCACCAAAACACATAACTCATAATACAAATCGTCATCGAATGTTAAGCGTGCGGACCCTACGGGTTCGAGAACTATGTAGACATGACCGAGACACATCTCCGGTCAATAAACAATAGCGGAACATGGATGCTCATATTGGTTCCTACATATTCTACGAAGATCTTTATCGGTCAAACCGCATAACACCATACGCCATTCCATTTGTCATCGGTATGTTACTTGCCCAAGATTCGATCATTGGTATCATCATACCTAGTTCAACCACGTTGCCAGCAAGTCTCTTTACTCGTTCCATAATGCATCATCCCGCAACTAACTCATTAGTCACATTGCTTGCAAGGCTTATAGTGATGTGCATTACCGAGAGGGCCCAGAGATACCTCTCTGATACACGCAGTGACAAATCATAATCTTGATCTATGCCAACCCAACAAACACCTTCGAAGACACCTGTAGAGCATATTTATAATGACCCAGTTACGTTTTGACGTTTGATAGCACACAAGGTGTTCCTCCGGTATTCTGGAGTTGCATAATCTCATAGTGAGGGGAATATGTATAAGTCATGAGGAAAGCAATAGCAATAAAACTAAACGATCATTATGCTAAGCTAACGGATGGGTCTTGTCCATCACATCATTCTCTAATGATGTGATCCCATTCATCAAATGGCAACACATGTCTATGGTCAGGAAACTTAACCATCTTTGATTAGCGAGCTAGTCTAGTCACCACAGGAAACAGGTAATTCGCCGTCTGTGGATCACAGACGGCAAAGACCTAATTCCAGACGGCAACGACTTTGCCGTCAGGAAGCAGACGGCAAGGTCAGACGGCAAAGATAAATCGGCAAAGAATACTTTGCCGTCTACTGTTTGTCGGGATGACGACAAAGAGTTTGCCGTCTGTCAATATGGTTTGCCGTCAGCAGACTAGCTAGACGGCAAAATATGCCAACAGACGGAGCGGTCGCGTTGACGGACGGCGTCAAGTACTTTGCTGTCAGTTACGCTATGTCTTTGCTGTCTTCCTTGTATGCCCAGATGGCAAAGCAAATATTTTTTTAAGAAAAAAATATCTAATCTGTACACAATATCCATACACAATGCACATGTGGACTGAAGAAACGTACGCGGTGAAGGAAACATATGAACAAGGAACTGCTTAAGTGCTTATACATATGCGATGTTTACACTTTACATGAAGGACCTCCACATAGAAAAACAATAAATGAGTCCTTCTTTCTTGCAAGAAGAACCTTACAAAAAATTGTAAAAAAGCAATCGAGTCTTCGTCTTCTCCTGGGAAAGGCAGGGCCGGCGGTGTGGCTGGGTGCGGCGGTGCTGACATGGCGAGGCAGGGAGGTCCGGCGGGGTCATGGGCATCAGATCCGGCGATGGCTGCTCGACCTCGACCGGATCTGCAGGGTCGTGCGCGATGTTAGGAGCTCGGGCGGCGGCAGCGTGAAGGACCTCCATGGCCAGCTCCTGCGGAAGAGAGAACTTCGTGTGAGAGGGAAATAAATGAGGAAAGGGAGAAGAGCTCGGGCCGCGGTGTATGGTGGTCGGCCGGTGGGAGTCCGTGGTCGACGGGCGGCGGACGCGGACGGACGCTTCTGGTGGAGGTGGCGATGGGAGGCCGGCGCGGCGGAGGCAAGGGGAGACGGGCCGACCGCGCCTGGGCGCGGGGCACCCGGCCGACATAGTGGAGGCGATGGGCGACAGGCCGGCGCGCCGGAGGCGACTGGAGGCGGGGCCAACCGCGCTGGACGGGCACCGAGCCGGCACAGCGGAGCCGACGGGCGATGGAGGGGCCGGCTGGACCGGAAGAGACTGGAGGCGGAGCCGGCCATGCCGGTGGCGAGTAGAGGTGGGGCCGCTGCCTCCCTGCTCGCTTGCGCCGGCCATGGATGTGTGCTAGATGTGTTGTGTGGTGTGTAGTGTGCGTGGGTGGGTGGGGTGGGACGTGTAGTGGGTGTGTGGTGTGTAGTGTGCATGGGTGGGTGGGGTGGGGTGTGGGTTAGTGGGTGGGTGGGCCTGGCTAGGTAGTGCGTGTGTCAGGATGGGTAGGTGGGGCTGGTGGGTTTTGGATGGGCTGACACGTCATCGATCCGTGGGATCGATCCGCGTGATGTGCTTCTTCTTTGCCGTCTATGATTTTTATTACAGACGGCAAAGAGCATACTTTGCCGTCTGCAATAAAAAGCACAGACGACAAAGATCTTTGCCGTGTGTAATTTCTTATTACAGACGGCAAAGTGTATATTTTGCCGTCTGTAATAAAAAATGTAGACGGCAAAGATGTTTGCTGTCTGTGTTTTTTATTGCAGACGGCAAAGTGAGCTCTTCGCCGTCTGTGTTTTTTTCCACAGATGGCAAAGTATATTTTACCGTCAGTTTTTCTTTGCCGTCTATTGATGACGGCAAACCCTTTCTTTGCCGTCTTGCCCGACGAAAAGCTGACGGCAAAGCTGCCTACTGACGGAAAATTAGCTGTTTCCCGTAGTGAGTAGAGGTATACCAGGGACATTCTGTTTTGTCTATGTATTCACATATGTACTAAGTTTCCGGTTAATACAATTCTAGCATTAATAATAAACATTTATCATGATATAAGGAAATATAAATAGAAACTTTATTATTGCCTCTAGGGCATATTTCCTCCAGTCTCCCACTTGCACTAGAGTCAATAATCTAGATTACATAGTAATGATTCTAACACCCATGGAGTCTTGGTGCTGATCACGTTTTGCTCGTGGAAGAGGCTTAGTCAATGGGTCTGCAACATTCAGATCCGTATGTATATTGCAAATCTCTATGTCTCCCTCCTTGACTTGATCGCAGATGGAATTGAAGCGTCTCTTGATGTGTTTGGTTCTCTTGTGAAATCTGGATTCCTTCGCCAAGGAAATTTCTCCAGTATTGTCACAAAATATTTTCATTGGACCCGATGCACTAGGTATTACACCTAGATCAGATATGAACTCCTTCATCTAGACTCCTTCATTTGCTGCTTCTGAAGCAGCTGTGTACTCCGCTTCACACATAGATCTCGCCATGACGCTCTGCTTGGAACTGCACCAACTTACTGCTCCACCATTCAACTTACAGCTCGTACAGAACATGATTACCGTACCACTCTGGTGCAGACCATACTCTGGTTGACCTACGAGGTTCGGTAATAACTTGATCTGAAGTTTCATGATCATCATCATTAACTTCCTCACTAATTGGTGTAGGCATGACTGGAACTGATTTCTGTGATGAACTACTTTCCAATTTGGGAGAAGGTACAATTACCTCACCAAGTTCTACTTTCCTCCCACTCACTTCTTTCGAGAGAAACTCCTTCTCTAGAAAAGTTCCATTCTTAGCAAAGAATATCTTGTCTTCGGATCTGTGATAGAAGGTATACCCAACAGTTTCCTTTGGGTATCCTATGAAGCCGCATTTCTCCGATTTAAGTTCGAGCTTATCAGGTTGAAGCTTTTTCACATAAGCATCATAGCCCCAAACTTTAAGAAACGACAGCTTAGGTTTCTTGCTAAACCATAGTTCATATGGTGTCATTTCAACGGATTTAGATGGTGCCCTAGTTAACGTGAAAGCAGCCGTCTCTAAAGCATAACCCGAAAACGATAGTGGTAAATCGATAAGAGACATCATAGATCGCACCATATCTAATAAAGTACGGTTACAACGTTCAGACACACCATTAAGCTGTGGTGTTCCAGGTGGCGTGAGTTGTGAAACTATTCCACATTGTTTCAAATGAAGACCAAACTCAGAACTCAAATATTCACGTCCACAATCAGATCGTAGAAACTTTATTTTCTTGTTTCGATGATTTTCCACTTCACTATGAAATTCTTTAAACTTTTCAAATGTTTCAGACTTATGTTTCATTAAGTAGATATACCCATATCTGCTCAAATCATTTGTGAAGTTAGAAAATAACGATACCCGCCGCGGGCCTCAACACTCATCGGACCGCATACATCAGTATGTATTATTTCCAATAAGTCTGTGGCTCGCTCCATTGTTCCGGAGAATGGAGTCTTAGTCATCTTGCCCATGAGGCATGGTTCACAAGCATCAAGTGATTCATAATCAAGTGATTCCAAAAGTCCATCATCATGGAGTTTCTTCATGCGCTTTACACCAATATGACCTAAACGACAGTGCCACAAATAAGTTGCACTACCATTATTAACTTTGCATCTTTTGGCATCAATATTATGAATATGTGTATCACTACAATTGAGATTCAACAAAAATAGACCACTCATCAAGGGTGCATGACCATAAAAGATATTACTCATATAAATAGAACAACCATTATTCTCTGATTTAAATGAATAACCGTCTCGCATCAAACAAGATCTAGATATAATGTTCATGCTCAACGCTGGCACGAAATAAAAATTATTCAGGTCTAAAACTAATCCCGACGGTATATGTAGAGGTAGCATGCTGACGGCGATCACATCAACCTTGGAACCATTTCTGACGCGCATCGTCACCTCGTCCTTAGCCAAACTTCGTTTAATACGTAGCCCCTGTTTCGAGTTGCAAATATGAGCAATAGAACCAGTATCAAATACCCAGCCGCTACTACGAGCATTAGTAAGGTACACATCAATAACATGTATATCAAATATACCATTCACTTTGCCATCCTTCTTATCCGCCAAATACTTGGGGCAGTTCCGCTTCCAGTGACCAGTCCCTTTTGTAATACCCACGATGCGGCTATATCTCCCACGTGTCGGAGCACGACTTAGAGGCATAACCGCATGGTAGGCATGTCGCAAGAGGGGTAATCTTTACACACCCCATGTACTGAATAAGAAAGGGATAAAGAGTTGGCTTACAATCGCCACTTCAAACAATACATAAATATCATACATCATCTAGAATACAATCAAGGCCCGACTACGAAACCAACATAAATAAAGACAACCCCAAATGCTAGATCCCCGATCGACCCCACCTAGGCTCCACTGCTGATCAACTGGGAACGAAAACAACAGGACGAACACGAACTTCATCGGGCTCCCACTTGAGCTGGGTTGCGTCACCTGCACTGGTATCATCGGCACCTGCGACTGTTTGGAAGTATTTGTGAGCCACAGGGACTCAATAATCTCACACCCGCGAGACCAAGACTATTTAAGCTTATGGGTAGGAAAGGGTAGTGTGGTGGAGCTACAACAAGCACTAGCATATATGGTGGCTAACATACGCAAATAAGAGCGAGAAGAGAAGCAATGCAACGGTCGTGACTAGAAATGATCAAGAAGTGATCCTGAAACTACTTACGTTCAAGCATAACACGAGACCGTGTTCACTTCCCGGACTCCGCTGGAAAGAGACCATCACGGCTACACACGCGGTTGTTGCATTTTAATTTAAGTTAAGTGTCAAGTTCTCTACAATCGGATATTAACAAATTCCCATCTGCCCATAACCGCGGGCGCGACTTTCGAAAGTTCAAAACCCTGCAGGGGTGTCCCAACTTAGCCCATCACAAGCTCTCACAGTCAACGAAGGATATTCCTTCTGCCAGGAAGACCCGATCAGACTCGGAATCCCGGTTACAAGACATTTCGACAATGGTAAAACAAGACCAGCAAAGCCACCCGATGTGCCGACATCCTAATAGGAGCTGCACATATCTCGTTCTCAGGGCAACACCAGATGAGACATCCTACAATTAAAAGCAAACCTCAAGTTTCCCCGAGGTGGCCCCGCAGTCTACTCGGTTCGGACCAACACTTAGACAAGCACTGGCCCGGGGGGTTTAAAATAAAGATGACCCTTGAGTCTGCAGAACGCAATGGAAGGTGATAGGTTGTTAGGAAAATGTAAAACCAAGGTTGGGCCTTGCTGGAGGAGTTTTATTCAAAGCGAACTGTCAAGGGGTCCCCTAACACCCAACCGTGTAAGGAACGCAAAATCAAGGAACATAACACCGGTATGACGGAAACTAGGGCGGCAAGAGTGGAACAAAACACCCGGCATAAGGCCGAGCCTTCCACCCTTTACCAAGTATATAGGTGCATTAAAGTAAACAAGATATAATAATGATATCCCAACAATAACGATGTTCCAACATGGAACAAACTCCAGCTTCACCTGCAACTAACAATGCTATAAGAGGGGCTGAGCAAAGCGGTAACATAGCCAAACAATGGTTTGCTAGGACAAATGGGTTAGAGGCTGGACATGGCAATATGGGAGGCATGATATAGCAAGTGGTAGGTATCGCAGCATAGCAATAGAGCGAGCAACTAGCAAGCAAAGATAGAAGTGATTTCGAGGGTATGATCATCTTGCCTGCAAAGTTCTCAGAGTAGACGAAAGCTTGTTCCTTGTAAGCGTACTCAACGGGTTCCTCGATCACGCACTCGTCTCCCGGCTCTACCCAAGGCAAGAACACAAGAAAAGGAAACAACAATCAACCACGGTGCATTGCGCAAGCAACATGATGGAAAACATGTCATGGTATGCGAGATGCGATATGCAATGCATATGCGTGCTCCGGAAGGAAAAGGATGAACAAGGCATCAACTTGGCAAACCAAGTGCGCCGCTGGAAAGATGATTTTATTTTGGTCGAAATCGATATAAGGATCACCGGAATCGGATGCACGGTTTGCAAATGGCAAGCAAAACAATAATGGCACAATTCTGCGATTAACAACACGATGCCCTCTAGAGTGCAACAAGAAACTAAGCTACTGCACTCCAACATAGCAACAAAACATATGGCAGTGATCTACTCAATATGCTTGACAAAAGATGAACACTGAGCTACGGCTAAATCACATAATAGCAGGTTCAAACAAGCATGGCGAAAGTGCAAAAGATATTAGCTTCACAGACTTAGTGAAAATAACTAAATGCCAGGAATTAACATCAGGAAACAAAGTTTAGAGCAAGCAAACAACATGCTACAGGAACATATCATAGCAAACAAAGGCATGGCATGAATGTAGTAAAAGCATAGAACAAAAGTCCCTTACTGACCATGAGCCAAAAAGGATCAGAAGATATGATGGCACCCATGTAAACATAACAAGTTTCGTTAACAGATACAATCTTAGCAGAAAACTGGACATGGCAAAAACAGAGTTATGAAGGCCTCTTTGCGAGCTCGATTCACTCAACAAAAGGCATTGCATGACAAGATAAGCATAGCATCAGCAAGAAGACATGTTCAAGAAGCTAGATAAGGCAAGTAAAAGTTCATAGCATGCATGGATCAACTACAAGAACCATGGCAAAATTGATTAACATGTAAACAGTCTGCCAGGAACATTTTATAGCAAAAGTAGAGCAAGATTAAGTCATGCTAGGTCACTCCATAATTGCAAACAGGGGTATGGATGGATAGAGCACAACCATATGTCCAAATCATCCTTATTAAACATACTCAAAAGAAGCATGGTTCTCACTGTAGCAACATGAATACATGTCATAAAAATAACAGCAGGGAAATGACAGTGAAATTCTAAGTCCTTGAAATCAGTAATATCACGATAGCTACTTTGCATGCTTGTGCTAGTCACCACAAAGATCACAAAAATACATGGCAAGCACCCCTGTAAAGATGGCATGGCATAGATCAAAATACATGTAGAGCTCATGCCCATATGCAGCACACAACAAATGTAGCAAAAATGACAAATCCTCATACTCTGACAAGAATCAGCACCTAACAATTTATAGCACTCTTGCATCAGCAATTTGGGCATCAATATGGACTCAAATGAGCATGTCACAATGGAACAAAATGAAGAGCACATCCTGATGAACATTTTGGTATATAGCACGCACAAAACGGAGCAGTATGCAACAAGTTATGGCATGGAAAACATGGCAATATTAGACGAGAATCCTGGGGACTTGGTGGAAAAATCAACCTCGTGGAAAGTGGATGAAGAGGTTCCTGAACGGAGCGGAGCGGGACGGGCATGCCGTTTGGATCAGGGGACGAGGCGAGATCGGGATGGAGGGGTCCCGACGTGGGGTCAACGCCGGCGAACTCGCCGGAGACGAGGATGAGGAGGTCACCGGAGTTGCGGCGAGGGCGGATCTGACCGGATCTGGGCACGGCGGGGCTAGAGGAGCAGGGGACGGTGAGGGACGGTGCCGGACGAGGCGGTGGGGCGGCATGCGATGGAGCGGCGGGGTGCGGCACGCGCGCCTGCGAGGGGCGGAGCCAAG
>NC_041392.1:279397229-279424449 GCF_002162155.2 Triticum dicoccoides | reverse complement strand
GGCGCGGTAGGCGCGGTCGGGCCCGGCGCGGGCCCCGGATGGGCTCCGCGGGCCGCCGCGGCGGTGGGAGGATGGCGGATGATGTGGCGCGCCGTGGTTGGTCCGGCGCGGCGGCTGGACATGTCCGGACGGTGGAAGATTTGTCTGGCGGCGCGAGGTGGAAGGAGGTTAGGGTTTTGGACCCGAAATTTTGAGAGGGGATCACATATTTATACATAGAAGGAGGTGGGAGTGTCCAAATGGAGTGCGGTTTTCGGGCACGCGATCATGATCGAACGACCGAGAGGATGGAGGGGGTTTGGATGGATTTGTGGGCTGACTTGGAGGGGTGTTGGGCTGCAACACACACGAGGACTTTACGGTTCCCTGGTTAACCGTTGGAGTATCAAACGGACTCCAAATGGCACGAAACTTGACAGGCGGTCTACCGGTGGTGTACCAAGGCCGCTTGGCAAATTTCGGTCCATTCCGAGAAAGTTTTACACCCGCACACAAAAAGAGGCAAAAGGAGAACGCCAGATGACATATGAGTGTCGGATTGCAAAACGGACAACGGGGAAAATGCTTGGATGCATGAGACGAACATGTATGCAAATGAGATGCACATGTGACATGATATGAAATGCATGACATGGACAAAATGAAAAACGAAGACAAAACCCAACCACGAGGGAATCTCATATAGCATCTCCCGAAAAGGCAAGAGTCAGAGTTAAGAATATGGAAAGTTGTATCCGTGGTGTTACAACACTCCACCACTACGAAATGATCTCGTCCCGAGATCTAGGATGGCATCAGAGGGAAAAGGAAGAGGAAGATAAGAGGTAAAACTAAGTTGCTTCTTTGACAAACGAGTGAGACCAAAGAACCTTGAGAGGTTGAACAACTTCAAGAAAAGAATACAACGGAGATGAACGAAGTTGACAACTCTCCGTTAGAGAAGGGGAACAAGGAAGAACAAATTCGGACATCACTCAGGTTGAAAAGAGATGCAGGACTTGATCAGATGAAAAGAACTTGAGCAGAGGACACAACACTCCGGTTAAGAGGATAAGCATGAAAAGAACATGATCCTCACAATTCAAGATGATGAGTGAAGAGAGCAACATCACAATGCCTCCGGAAGAAATGAAAGAATGGAATGGAATGAACGGTGGAAACAAGATCTTGAGAGAGCACGCTTACAACAAATGCTATAACAGAGTTGTTGGATTATCAATGACGAAAGGATAAGCTTGAGGGCTTATGGAAGGCATCTCAAAATTATGAGGTGACAACCTGCCACTCACGGGAAAAAGATTGGATTGATATGAACAAGGAGACGAGAAACTTATTTCACCGGGAGGATAAATAAAGATCTTGGGTCATTTATGAACACCATAATTAGCAACAATCCTTAAGGAAAGCTTTAGGTGAAATATAATCCAAGATAACTCCAATGAAGAGATTGATGGGTTGCAAAGGATCTCATGAACGAATTGAAAATGATGTGTTTAAATATCTCATTTCTGAACTTGTGGATCATGAAACGCACAGAAATTGTCAAAAATGACACAATACCACCGCAAAAGATAAGGTAGAAAGAATTGCACTTCAGAAAGCAAGATGAAGAGTGCTTGAACTTCTCAAAACCGAACATGTGTTGAACACCATGTTTATTTGAGAGTATAGCTTGGCGGATCTTAACTTCGAGAGAAATCTTGAGGACAATTGAAGAATGAAAGAAATCCTTGATGAACCACCATGTAGAGCCTCCACGAAGAACACCGGTAACAAAAGGATAATGAAAAGAAGTGAAGGGTGAAAATAATAAGATTGAAGCCTTGCAATGATTGGATGGAGCTTTGTGATGATAAAATTGAGAGATCTTGGAATTCCGGGAAAGAAAGATGAACAAAATAAATCAAGAATTTTGATGAACCTCCGGAATAAGGAATTGAATTTACTTGGTGAAACAAGAATAAGAATTACATTCTGTCCATCCCTCACCAATTAAATTGATGACAAACAATGGATTTGGCATACTACTTATTCTCGGAGAAAGGATTAAGATAGATATAGCGCGAACTTGGGAAGGTCTTCAACGAACCACCGGTAGGATTGAAACAACGAATAAGTTGATATGATAACAAAGGAAGAGAAATCTTGAACGAACCACCGTAAGAATTGAAAATGAACAAAGAAAAGATAAAGAAACACTGGGAAGAATTAGAGAACGAATGAAGATACTTGAGGGAATCAAGATGCAAGAGAACGAAGAGATCGCCAACTGATTAGAGGATATTTGAATGATGCACCGGTAAAATTAGGAGAATGAGAGCTGAAAGCTAAGAATGAATAACTCTGAGATGATGGGCTTTGGATGAATCAGACTGAAAAGACTCCTGAATTGCTCTAGGTGGGTGAAAAGAATTCTCACAATCGAAAACAATTATGAGAGGATGGCAACAAGTTAGAAGCGTAAATCTTGAAGATAATGGAGCAAGATTGAGAGAAAAATCTTCTTCAGTCTTCAAAATCCGAGAATGACAACGAGAAGCACCACCATTAATTGTTGAGATACTCCGGGATGACGAATAGAAAGGTTGAACCAACGGTGACAAGAATTTGACAGATCTTGGAGAAATACATATGACAGATGATAATTCATTTTTACGTCAAACTTGAAGAAGAATTTGAGAATAACTCTGAAACAAGAAGAGTTAGGTAAGATCCTGGGAAAAGACATGTGGGTTAGGGCCCACTCAAAAGATACACCGTTGAAGAGATTGCTTGAAAAGAGAGATTGCACCAATTGAATTAAATGGCTTGAATGAGATAACAATCTCGAAATAGCTTGAACGGATTAGGAGTGAAAACACGAATCTTCTGAGATATCTTCAGCACTCCGGAACAATTGAATAGCGAGAAGTGGAATGATAATGAGGTGCACCGGCATGGAAAAGCATTTAACACGAGGAAAAGGAATATAATCAACACTGAAAGCTTGAATTGTATCCACCGGAGAAGAAAAGAATGAAGAATGATGAACTCGAAGCTTCCTTAGTATCTTCCTGAGAATCATCGGATAAGAACATTGACAGAAAAGAATGGAGAGACTTCACATCCATAAAATAGATACTTGATTCAGGAATCTGAGTCCTTAAAGAAAAAGGGTGGGAGGGAGGGAAAACAAAGGCAACTTGGGCAGATGGAAACAGACAACATTGAGAAGACTATGAATTGATCTCGCGAATGTTGAAATGATCGGATCCACTTGAAGAAGAGCACACCGGTTGAAAAGGATTGACATGACAATCTCAATTGTCATGAAGGATTGGTATTCACATAGAAATATGAGAACACCACTTAGGAAGAGGCATGGAAACAACATTTGACTTCGAAGCAACTCGAATACCACAAATAAAAGAAAACAAAGGATTGTCTTGCAAAATAAGCCGGAAACAAACATATGGTAGATCCCATATTGTATCATGTGTCTATTGGAAAGATATTCTAGGAGCTACTTGAATTCACACCTATAAACTCCCAAAACTTTCTGGTGATGCAATCAAGTGTTGGGGATACAGAGGAAGCATAATATCTCACCCAAAACTAACTATACCTACATCCAGCTGTATCCATCCTTCAGCACATAACCAAGAAACCTTCAGAAATCGTTTACCTCAACATTCGAAAAGCATCCGTTATACGAGTTATGGCAATACTCCCGAACTCCCGCCCCAGTACTGGGTGGCATCGAGGTTATCTCACCAACAACTGCATAAAGGAGATTTTCGATGTCGGCGAACTCAGGTATTCTAGAATTGCAACGATCAAATTGTGATGACAACACCTCGGAGCTCAACTCCCCGGGACACTGCCACAACCCCTAAATGTCAGGAGGCACAAAGAACAATGTTCTCGTCATAAAACCATCGAACCGATTCCAAGATACCCGCGTGATCCTAATTTTTTTCGTTAAATTTGAGGAGAGAAGAGTCAAAACTCTACGTCAGGATGCCTCACCAGAGCGACGAAGGGACTGGGGGAGTAAAAAGAATCCTACTCTCCGATATATATAATCCTATAAGACTCAAAACATTTTGTTCTAGACTCAACAACGTCAGCGATTCGATCAAGCAGGGGGCTCCTAAGTCGTGGAAGGCTCTGATTACCAACTTGTAACACCCACGATGCGGCTATATCTCCCATGTCTCGGAGCACGACTTAGAGACATAACTGCATGGTAGGCATGTCGCAAGAGGGGTAATCTTTACACACCCCATGTACTGAATAAGAAAGGGATAAAGAGCTGGCTTACAATCGCCAGTTCAAACAATACATAAATATCATACATCATCCAGAATACAATCAAGGCCCGTCTACGGAACCAACATAAATAAAGACAACCCCGAATGCTAGATCCCCGATCGACCCCAACTGGGCTCCACTACTGATCAACTAGAAACGAAAACAACACAACGAACACGAACTTCATTGGGCTCCCACTTGAGCTAGGTTGCGTCACCTGCACTGGTATCATCGGCACCTGCAACTGTTTGGAAGTATTTGTGAGCCACAGGGACTCAGCAATCTCACACCCGCGAGATCAAGACTATTTAAGCTTATGGGTAGGAAAGGGTAGTGAGATGTAGCTGCAGCAAGCACTAGCATATATGGTGGCTAACATACGCAAATAAGAGCGAGAAGAGAAGCAATGCAACTGTCGTGACTAGAAATGATCAAGAAGTGATCCTGAAACTACTTACGTTCAAGCATAACACGAGACCGTGTTCAATTCCCGGACTCCGCCGGAGAGAGACCATCACGGGTACACACGCGGTTGTTGCATTTTAATTTAAGTTTAGTGTCAAGTTCTTTACAACCGGATATTAACAAATTCCCATCTGCCCATAACCGCGGGCATGGCTTTCGAAAGTTCAAAACCCTGCAGGGGTGTCCCAACTTAGCCCATCACAAGCTCTCACGGTCAACGAAGGATATTCCTTCTCCCAGGAAGACCCGATCAGACTCAGAATCCCGGTTACAAGATATTTCGACAATGGTAAAACAAGACCAGCAAAGCCGCCCGATGTGCCGATATCCTGATAGGAGCTGCACATATCTCGTTGTCAGGGCCACACCGTATGAGACATCCTACAAGTAAAACCAAACCTCAAGTTTCCCCGAGGCGGCCTCGCAGTCTACTCGGTTCGGACCAACACTTAGACAAGCACTGGCCTGGGGGGTTTAAAATAAAGATGACCCTTGAGTCTGCAGAACCCAAGGGAAGGTGATAGGTTGTTAGGAAAATGTAAAACCAAGGTTGGGCCTTGCTGGAGGAGTTTTATTCAAATCGAAATGTCAAGGGGTCCCCATAACACCCAACCGTGGAAGGAACACAAAATCAAAGAACATAACACCGGTATGACGGAAACTAGGGCGGCAAGAGTGGAACAAAACACCCGGCATAAGGCCGAGCCTTCCACCCTTTACCAAGTATATAGGTGCATTAAAGTAAACAAGATATAATAATGATATCCCAACAACAACGATGTTCCAACATGGAACAAACTCTAGCTTCACCTACAACTAACAACGCTATAAGAGGGGCTGAGCAAAGCGGTAACATAGCCAAACAACGGTTTGCTAGGACAAAGTGGGTTAGAGGCTGGACATGGCAATATGGGAGGCATGATATAGCAAGTGGTAGGTATCGCAGCATAGCAATAGAGCGAGCAACTAGCAAGCAAAGATAGAAATGATTTCGAGGGTATGATCATCTTGCTTGCAAAGTTCTCAGAGTAGACGAAAGCTTGATCCTCGTAAGCATACTCAATGGGTTCCTCGATCACGCACTCGTCTCTCGGATCTACCCAAGGCAAGAACACAAGCAAAGGAAACAACAATCAACCACGGTGCATTGCGCAAGCAACATGATGCAAAACATGCCATGATGTGCGAGATGCGATATGCAATGCATATGCGTTCTCCGAAAGGAAAAGTATGAACAAGGCATCAACTTGGCAAACCAAGTGCTCCACTGGAAAGATGAGTTGATTTCGGTCGAAATCGATATAAGGATCACCGGAATCGGATGCACGGTTTGCAAATGGCAAGCAAAACAATAATGGCACAATTCTGCGATTAACAGCACGATGCCTCTAGAATGCAACAAGAAACTGAGCTACTGCACTCCAACATAGCAACAAAACATATGGCAGTGATCTACTCAATATGCTTGACAAAAGATGAACACTGAGCTACGGCTAAATCACATAGTAGCAGGTTCAAACAAGCATGGCGAAAGTGCAAAAGATATTAGCTTCACAGACTTAGTGAAAATAACTAAATGCCAGGAATTAACATCAGGAAACAAAGTTTAGAGCAAGCAAACAAAGGCATGGCATGAATGTACTAAAAACATAGAACAAAAGTCCCTTACTGACCATGAGCCAAAAAGGATCAGAAGATATGATGGCACCCATGTAAACATAGCAATTTTCGTTAACAGATTCAATCTTAGCAGAAAACTGGACATGGCAAAAACAGAGTTACGAAGGCCTCTTTGCGAGCTTGATTCACTCAACAAAAGGCATTGCATGACAAGATAAGCATAGCATCAGCAAGAAGACATGTTCAAGAAGCTAGATAAGGCAAGTACAAGTTCATAGCATGCATGGATCAACTACAAGAACCATGGCAAAATTGATTAACATGTAAATAGTCTGCCAGGAACATTTTATAGCAAAAGTAGAGCAAGATTAAGTCATGCTAGGGCACTCCATAATTTCAAACAGGGGCATGGATGGATAGAGCACAACCATATGTCCAAATCATCCTTACTGAAAATACTCAAAAGAAGCATGGATCTCACTGTAGCAACATGAATACATGTCATAAAAATAACAGCAGGGAAATGACTTGGTGAAATTCTAAGTCCCTGAAATCAGTAATATCACGAGAGCTACTTTGCATGCTTGTGCTAGTCACCACAAAGATCACAAAAATACATGGCAAGAACCCCTGTAAAGATGGCATGGCATAGCTCAAAATACATGTAGAGCTCATGCCTATATGCAGCACACAACAAATGTAGCAAAAATGACAAATCCTCATACTCTGACAAGAATCAGCACCTAACAATTTATAGCACTCTTGCATCAGCGATTTGGGCATCAAGATGGACTCAAATGAGCATGTCACAATGGAACAAAATGAAGAGCACATCCTGATGAACATTTTGGTATATAGCACGCAAAAAACGGAGCAGTATGCAACAAGTTATGGCATGGAAAACATGGCAATAAGAGACGAGAATCCCGGGGACTTGGTGGAAAAATCAACCTCGTGGAAAGTGGATGAAGAGGTTCCTGAACGGAGCGGAGTGGGACGGGCGTGCCGTTTGGATCGAGGGACGAGGCCAGATCGGGATGGAGGGGTCCCGACGCAGGGTCAACGCCGGCGAACTTGCCGGAGACAAGGATGAGGAGGTCGGCGGAGTTGCGGCGAAGGCGGATCCGGCCAGATCTGGCACAGCGGGGCTGGAGGAGCAGGGGCCGGCGAGGGGCGGCGCCGGACGAGGCGGTGGGGCGGCGCGCGATGGAGCGGCGGGGTGCAGCGCGCGCGCCGGCTAGGGGCAGAGCCAAGGCGGCCTGGCGGCGCGGCGAGCTCGAGTCGGCGGTGGGGCGGATGGGCGAGCGGCGCGGGAGGCGCGGTTGGGCCCGGCGCGGGCCCCGGATGGGCTCCGTGGGCCGCCGCGGCGGTGGGAGGACGCCGGATGACGTGGCGCGCCGTGGTTGGTCTGGCGCGGCGGCTGGACATGTCCGGATGGTGGAAGATTTGTCCGGCGGCGCGAGGTGGAAGGAGGTTAGAGTTTTGGACCCGAAATTTCGAGAGGGGATCACATATTTATAAATAGAAGGAGGTGGGAGTGTCCAAATGGAGTGCGGTTTTCGGCCAGGTGATCGTGATCGAACGACCGAGAGGATGGAGGGGGTTTGGATGGGTTTGTGGGCTGACTTGGAGGGGTGTTGGGCTGCAAAACACACAAGGCCTTTATGGTTCCCCGGTTAACCGTTGGAGTATCAAACGGACTCCAAATGGCACGAAACTTGACAGGCGGTCTACCGGTGGTGTACCAAGGCCACTCGGCAAATCTCGGTCCATTCCGAGAAAGTTTAACACCCGCACATGAAAAGAGGCAAAAGGGGAACGCCGGATGACATAGGAGTGTCGGATTGCAAAACGAACAATGGGGAAAATGCTCGGATGCATTAGACGAACACATATGCAAATGAGATGCACATGATGACATGATATGAAATGCATGACATGGACAAAATGCAAAACGAAGACAAAACCCAACCACGAGGGAATCTCATATCGCATCTCCGGAAAAGGCAAGAGTCGGAGTTACGAATATGGAAAGTTGTATCCGGGGTGTTACACCTTTGCAGTAGAAGCACTTAGTTTCAGGCTTAGGTCCAGACATGGGCTTCTTCCCTTGAGTAGCAACTTGCTTGCTGTTCTTCTTGAAGTTCCCCTTCTTCCCTTTGCCCTTTTTCTTGAAACTAGTGGTTGATAACCCACAAGTATAGGGGATCGCGACAATTTTCGAGGGTAGAGTATTCAACCCAAATTTATAGATTCGACACAAGGGGAGCCAAAGAATATTTGAAGGGCAGTTGGGTTGTCAATTCAACCACACCTGGAGATTAATTATCTGCAGCGAAGTGATCAGTAGCAAAGTAGTTTGATAGTTTTGATAGTAGTGACAGCAGTAACAATAACAGTAACAGTGATAGTAAATAATGATAGCAGTAGTAACTTAGCAAGAACAATATAAAATTCGTAGGCATTGGATCGGTGACTTGCTGGATGATATTCATCATGAGACAGTTATAACCTAGGGCGATACGACACTAGCTCCGGTTCATCGATATAATGTAGGCATGTATTCTGTCAATCACTACTGTAGGATGCTGCTAACGTGACACTACGATCAGAGACCCTTCGAGAAACTGTGTGCGATGCCATAATCGCAAACAGTGCTGTATGAAAACCGTCAGAAATGTGTAAAACATTTGCGATGATGGATGCATCAAACACGGTTCAGGTTTTAGTTGCGTGTGCGATGAAGGGCATACGGTTTAGTTCAATCAAATGTTTGCGATGAGGAGGAACAAAAGAAATGGGCAGCCAGATGAAGGCGTGTGCGATACACAGCATACGGTTCACTCGGATGAACTGTTTGTGATTAGGCAACACAAAAGAAACGGTCAGCCAGATCAAGGTGTGTGTGATTGAGGGTATACGCTTCAGAAGGATTAACTGTTTGCGACTAGGCAACAGAACAGAAATGGGTCAGCCAGATCAAAGTGTCTGCGATTGATGGCACACACTTCACATGGATGAACTGTTTGCGATTAGCCACAACAAACTAAAACAGTTAGATAGATCAACGTGTGTGCGCTAGACGGACAAACACATTCTAATTAAAAGAACCATGCGCGATGGTGCTGACATTGCCTATTGCGGTGCACCCTATGGTGCAAACACCACGTACGCGGCCGAGAAGGCGTACGTGCCCACGTTACGCCTTCCAGTTATAGTGTCGCACTTATAACTGTCAGTAAATTTTGAGCATGTGTCCCATCATAATTTTTTTAGAAGAACAGGGAGGCCGCATCCCGTCACATCCCAAATTGCAAACCTATTCACACCAATCAAAACCTAAACAGTTTCCCACTTTGGAGCGTATTACTACGCGATTATAAACACTACTATTCCAAGATGACCGCACATTCCTCCTCAACTCCTCATCCACAAAAAGTCAAAAACAAACAAGTCATTCATCATTGTTCCCTTGCGTCCGCCATGGCCAGCGTGAGTTCTGGATCGAGAGATTTCCACCAGGGAGAGGCGAGCCTAGAAGCGGGAGCACCAGAGATGTCCCGCCTCGCTGCGAAAGCAGCCAACATGTCCCGCTGCACGGCCGTAGCAGTAGAGAGGTCCCGCCGCACCGGCGAAGTAGCACAGAGGACCCGCCGCGCCGTCGAAGCAGCAAACTAGTTTGGCCGCACCGCAGAAGAAGAAGAGATGTCCCGCCACGTCGCGAATGCGACAGAGATGTCCTCCCGCGCCGTGGC
Organism: Triticum dicoccoides; assembly: GCF_002162155.2. Classification (NCBI taxonomy): domain Eukaryota; kingdom Viridiplantae; phylum Streptophyta; class Magnoliopsida; order Poales; family Poaceae; genus Triticum; species Triticum dicoccoides. Next base: position 279,414,316 of record NC_041392.1, on the reverse strand, counting down.
GGCCTGGGAAAATGCCTCACGGGCAGGCGAGGACTCTTACAAGCGCATGCGTGCCCTCGTCCTTAGGCAGATGGATTAGATCTCCAGGTGGGCGAGGTTGCAGGATGACCTGCAAGCCTCGTTTGAACAGTCTACCAACGTCATCTGGCAACTAAATGAGAGCAATGTGAAGCTCCGGGCCGAGCACGACCCGCTGAGGGGAAGATCATTGGAAGTACGGAGCAACAGGAGCAGACCACTGCCTTGTTGAAGATGACCGGCGTCATCGTCGAGAAACTTATGGACGAGAATGCCATGCTGTGCATCGAGCGTGGAAGGCTGGTGGAGGAATCAGTGGATGCTCTCAACCAGCATCTTAAGGACAAGAAAGAGCTCGTCGCCGCCCGCCGTGGAGACTAGTTGTCTTCCTTCTTCTTTTACCCTTGTGTATATCGGGCGTTGCCGCATGTGGATTTTTTAATTATGTTTATAAATATGTAAGACAATTATTATCCAATGTTATCATCCTTATATTCATCATGCTTGCTATAAGTCGCAGTCGATGCTCTATAGGTCCGTCGGATCTTACATCAAGATCCATGCAAAACTTTCTTTTCAGATTTTCATTTATCTCTCTTAAATCTCAGTCTAGTGAGACATATAGCCACGCCTTAGAACAGGTGCTCGGGCGCCATTAATGGAGATGTTGGGAGGGAGGTGCACGGCGGGTAGCAGTCAAAAGGGCTCTCCTCCCGATGAGCACGCGTAGGGGTCTGATCGCACGCCTCCCGCACTCAAACAGCTACCCCGCACGGCACCTCCTAGTCAATAAAAAAAGGGGACGTGTGGCGGCACATAATTGGTAAGTCGAACGCCCACGGTTTCAATAATACTTGTGTTTCCTATTTGTAACATGACAACACTTGTTCCAAAATGACTTTGTTGATTGTTAATGTGTGCGCCTTCTCAAATCGGACAGAAAAGTTACCACAACATGTTGGTGCCATGTCATGAGACCATGCCAAGTTTCATGATTTCCAGGCGTGTTTTGGAATTACTGGAATTAAAAAAACCAAGTTTCTCAATCTTTCCGGCCGAGGCACGATGCCTAGATGTTTGAATTTCACTCCCATCTCTTGCATGAGACCTAGAAATTCACCCAAGGACACACATATGATTTTTCAAACAACTTTGGTGCACTGGAGCATGTGCTTGTAGTTCAAATTTGCATTATGCGCATTAAATGCCCAAAAATTCAATTAATGTATAAAAAAGGCCAAACGAATCCGAAATAATTCCAAAATTTAGCACAGTACTTCTATTTGGTCTAATCTGTCTGTGTAAAAAAATTAAGGCGGGAGAAGTCAGTGTACGTATGTCGTTTCGCATACGGAAGTGACATGTTCCCTCTCGGAACCACGAGCCTTCTTGAGGGAAGCTCTGATTTGCAAGAAGCTTACACCAAAGCTTGTCCCAATTCGGCCAAAAAAGTACCGCAACATGTTGGTGCCATGTCATGACACCATGCCAAGTTTCATGATTTTCACGCGTGTTTTGGAATTACAGAAATTAAAAAAACCAAGTTTCTCAATATTTCCGGCCGAGCCACGAAGCCCAGATGTTTGAATTTCACTCCCATCTCTTGCATGGGACCTAGAAATTCACCCAAGGACACACATGTGATTTTTGAAACTACTTTGGTGCAGTGGAGCCTATGCTTGCAGTTAAAATTTGAATTATGCACATTAAATGCCTAGAAAATCAATTAATGTATAAAAAAGGCGAAACAAGCCTTGAATAATTCCAAAATTTAGCATGGTACTTCTATTTGGTCTAGTCTGGCTGTGTAAAAAAATTAAGGCGGGAGAAGGCAGTGTACGTATGTCGTTTTGCACACGGAGGTGAGACGTTCCCTCTCGGAACCACGAGCCTTCTTGAGGGAAGCTCCGGTTTGCAAGAAGGCTACACCAAAGCTTGTTCCAATTTGGCCAAAAAAATTACCGCAGCATGTTGGTGCCATGTCATGACACCATGCCAACTTTCATGATTTTCAGGCGTGTTTTGGAATTACTAGAATTAAAAAACCAAGTTTCTCAATCTTTCTGGCTGAGCCACGACGCCCGGATGTTTGAATTTCACTCCCATCTCTTGCATGGGACCCAGAAATTCAACCAGGGACACACATGTGATTTTTCAAACAACTTTGGTGCATTGGAGCCTGTGCTTGTAGTTCGAATTTGAATTATGCACATTAAATGCCCGGAAACTCAATTAATGTACAAAAAAGGCGAAATGAGCCTGTAATAATTCCCAAATTTAGCATGATACTTCTATTTGGTCTAATCTGACTTTGTAAAAAAATTAAGGCGGGAGAAGGCAGTGTACGTATGTCGTTTCGCACACGGAGGTGACACGTTCCCTCTAGGAACCACGAGCCTTCTCGAGGGAAGCTCCGATTTGCAAGAAGCCTACACCAAAGCTTGTCCCAATTCGGCCAAAAAAATTACCGCAACATGTTGGTGCCATGTCATGAGACCATGCCAAGTTTCATGATTTTCAGGCATGTTTTGGAATTATAAGAATTAAAAAACCAAGTTTCTCAATCTTTCCGGCCGAGCCACGATGCCCAGATGTTTGAATTTCACTCCCATCTTTTGCATGGGACCTAGAAATTCACCCAATGACACACATGTCATTTTTCAAACAACTTTGGTGCACTAGAGTCTGTGTTTGCAGTTCAAAATTGAATTGTGCACATTAAATGCCCAGAAACTCAATTAATGTATAAAAAAGGTGAAACGAGCCCGAAATAATTCCAAAATTTAGCCAGGTACTTCTATTTGGTCTAATCTGGCCGTGTAAAAAACTTAAGGCGGGAGAAGGCCATGTACGTATGTCATTTTGCACACGGAGGTGACACATTCCCTCTCAGAACCACGAGCCTTCTTGAGGGCAGCTCCGGTTTGCAAGAAGCCTACACCAAAGCTTGTCCCAATTCGGCCAAAAAAATTACCGCAGCATGTTGGTGCCATGTCATGACACCATTCCAAGTTTCATGATTTTCAGGCGTGTTTTGTAATTACAGGAATTAAAAAACCAAGTTTCTCAATCTTTCCGGCCGAGCCACGACGCCCAGATGTTTGAATTTCACTCTCATCTCTTGCATGGGACCTAGAAATTCACCCAAGGACACACATGTGATTTTTCAAACAACTTTTGTGCATTAGAGCCTATGCTTGTAGTTCAAATTTGAATTATGCACATTAAATGTCCAGAAACTCAATTAATGTATAAAAAAGGCCAAACGAACCTGGAATAATTCCAAAATTTAGCATGGTACTTCTATTTGGTCTAATCTGCATGTGTAAAAAAATTAAGGTGGGAGAAGGCAGTGTACGTATGTCGTTTTGCACACGGAGGTGACACGTTCCCTCTCAGAACCAGGAGCCTTCTTGAGGGAAGCTCCGGTTTGCAAGAAGCTTACACCAAAGCTTGTCCCAATTCGACCAAAAAATTTACCGCAACATGTTGGTGCCATGTCATGACATCATGCCAAGTTTCATGATTTTCAGCCGTGTTTTGGATTTATAGGAATTAAAAAACCAAGTTTCTCAATCATTCCGGCCGAGCCACAACACCCACATGTTTGAATTTTATTCCCATTTCTTGCTTGGGATCTATAAATTCACCCAAAGACACACATGTGATTTTTTAGCAAAGTTTGGTGCATTGAAGCATGTGCTTGTAGTTCAAATTTGAAATATGCACATTAAATGCCCAGAAACTCAATTAGTGCATAAAAATGCCAAACGAACCCAGAATAATTCCAAATTTAAACACGACACTCATGTACTAGTTGCATGTTCACTGTACGTAAATGTTCTAGCAATTCAAACACCATCCTTTCCCTCCGTAACACCATTTTGTCTTTCAAAACATAATGAAAAAATCAGGTATATCACAAACAATTTACTAGAAAGAATCGTGTGGGATGCGATATAAAATATCTTAGCGCGCCGTCTTGTCTGGCTTACGTAGGAAGCTTCGTCGTCTACAGTCCACCGCCCCCACCCCCGCTTGAACCACACTTGCGCGCCAGTTTCTCGTGGCACCGAGCGAAATTTTTTTGCCACCGCGGAAATATCTATCTCCCCACCCCCTCCCTCCTACCAAAGCCACATTTCCATTGTTCCTCCTTGCTTTCTAAGTTCAAACCTTCACTGCTACTTATGGGCAGCACAGCCTCCTTGCTGGCGACCCTTCTTCTTGCAGTGTCGCCTCCTCGCCGGCTACCCTTCTTCTTGCAACGCTGCCTCCTCACCGGTGACCCTTCTTCTTGTAGCGCCGCCTCCTCGCCGTCGACCCTTCTTGTTGCTGCGCGACCTCCTCGCCGCCGACCCTTCATCTTGCTGCACGGCCTCGTTGATATGGTCAGGTAATTCACACCCCACCCACACCATCCTCCTTCTTTCCCGTCCCACATGCCCCGACTGACAGAGCGACACCTTCCACCGAAATCACTGCCCCCTCATCCAATTAAGCGCCGCCCACAGCCATTTTACACGCTGTATATCATGGAGCTGAGTAGCATGTGGCCACATGTGCGAACGAGGTTGCTATGGCAGACATGCGTGTCGACTGCCAGATCTTGGAGGAGCACCTCGTCTTCGAGGCCACCATCGACACCGTCTCCCAGTTGTCTACTTTCAAATACAGTTCGTGATGTTTTCTCGAGGCCACCTCCAGTGCCTTCTAGTGATTTGTCCTCTGTAATGTTAATATGCAATCTGATGTTCAATTAACAGTTTGGTCCTCTAAAATGTAATGTTCAGTTACCACTTTGGTCCAACAATTGCTACATTTCGTAGTACTGTTCTCAAGCATTCTTTGTTTTGTTAACTGTCTTATCTTCTCATACATGTTTCTACTCTACAATGTCGTGCTTAGTTAACTACTTTGGTTCATTTGGCCTGCTGTCCATTTAACTGTTTGGTTTAGTTCTGTTTCATTTGCTGTGGGTACAATTTTGTATTGTTATGCATGTGACACCAATTGAATTTGGCTGTACTCGATACATATTCTACTAATAGTATGGCAACTCTCAGTTAACCTGATCAAGATCTTCCTTATATGTGTTGTAGGGAAACAATGGGAGACACCGCGGTTTACCGTCGAGGTTTGTTCAAGAAGGGTCCTTTGGCTAATAGCACATTATTGTGCAGTTGCAGGAATCATTCTAATATTTAGGTTTCTTACAATTTGGTCTTGCACATGTAGGTCCTGCTGTCAGAGGCTTAGACCCACTGTTCGACCCATTTTGCATATGGGGAAATGAGATGTCCATGAATATCAGTCAAGTCAAGAAACCCAAAAAGTTTGTTAGGCTGGAGAAGCTTGCGATGAATAACAGCAAAATCTTTGTTTGCACAATGAAGAAGACATCAGTCAACTATAGGATGATACCAACTCTTTTACCTTGTTTTTACCCCTTGCGCCATTTCAAAATTTACAACAACGATTTATGCATAGCTTTGTTTTCAGCCCTTTTCAAAGCAGTTCACCGATGATTACCTCTCAAACCACCTGCATGGTCAACAGGTGAGGAAGGTATTCATTCAACACCCACGGTACAATATTTAAGTCTTGCCGAAGAGGACGAAGGTTGGGCGGGCAATTATCCATAGCCACTGGCCTAAAGTTGCAAGGACATTCAACATCACTAAAGGCTCAATATTTGCCTTTCACTTCTGCAGTTTTCCAGATGAGATTATCTATCTATTTACCATGTATGATGCTACTTTCCAAAGGTTTTTGATGCTGCATGTGAAACTTGGTGCTGTTGTGTAATCGCGCAACTGAGTGCCGAAGCTATCTGACGTAATCCGATTATGAAATCCTAGTTGCTTTTATACAGATATGAATCTGATGTGTTTTATAAGAAATATTAGTTTGATTAGTACATGGATTATCAATAATAGGCTAATTACCCTGCTTATTGGGGTTTTCTATTGCAAACGGTTACTCAGACAGCACCGTGGGCGATGAACTCAAACAACCCGCACGGTTTCTAGAAAGTAGGCATGTTTGATCAACTAACAATCACACACGGCTTCCGGCAGCGAACTGTTTGCCACCTTGCACAAACGTTTCCACACAAAGAACTATGTGGGATGTACATACCTACGGAAATGATTTTCTGGGATTCACCGTGTGGGATGTACATACCTTCGGAAATGATTTCTGGGATTCACCGTGTGGGATGTACATACCTACAGAAATGATTTCTGGGATTCACCGTGTGGGATGTACATACCTACGAAAATGATTTCTGGGATTCACCGTGTGGGATGTACATACCTACGGAAATGATTGGGTTTCCATGCCTCGCCCGATTGCACAAGGCCCTAGCCTGGGTCCCACGAGGGCCTATCCCCGATGATTTCTGGGTCGTGTGGGAAGGACCCCCTATCGCCCACACTCACTTGGCGACAGTTCCAAATGCCGTCGCGGAAAGGGGTTTTAAACCGTTTGTTTAGGACGTCGCTGTACCAGTGAATAGTCATACATGCTTTATTAAAGGAACTTGCATGACATCTCTTGTCCTACCCTCCCATGGCAGTGGGGTCCATATTGGAAACTAAGGTATATTAAGGCATCCTTTTAATAGAGAACTGGAACAAAGCATTAACACATAGTGAATACATGAACTCCTCAAACTACGGTAATCACCGGAAGAAGTCCCGGTTATTGTCACTCTGGGGTTATCGGATCATAACACATAGTAGGTGATTATAACTTGCAAGATCGGATCTAGAATATGAATATAATGGTGATAACATAAATGGCCCAGATCTGAAATCATGACACCCATGCCCAAAGTGACAAGCATTAAGCATGGCAAAGTCATAGCAACATCAATCTAAGAACATAGTGGATACTAGGGATCAAGCCCTAACAAAACTAACTCGATTACATGATGAATCTCATCCAACTCCTCACCGACCAGCGAGCCTTCAAAGGAATTACTCACTCCCAGTGGGGAGCATCATGGAATTGGCGATGGAGAAGGGTTGGTGATGACGAGGAACAAAGACCCCCCCTCTTCGAAGCCCCAAACGGACTCCAGATCTGCCCTCCCGAGGAAGAACAGGGCTTGGCGGCGGATCCATCTCGTGGATCATGATAATTCTTTCTCCTTGATTTTTTTCTTCGAAAATAGGATTTTATAGCGTCGGTTTCAGTGTCTGCGGGGCCACCAGGTGGGGATAACCCACCTGGGTGCGCCTGGTGAGGGGAGCGTGCCCTGGTGGATTGTGCCCACCTAGGTGCCCCCCTGTGGTAGGTCTTGGCTCCATAAATTCTTATATATTATATAAAAATTCCTCGCAAAGTTTCATTCCATTCCGAGAACTTTTATTTCTGCACAAAAACAACACCATGGTAGTTCTGCTGAAAACAACGTTCGTCCGGGGTTAGTTTCATTCAAATCATGCAAATTAGAGTCCAAAACAAGAGGAAATGCATTTAGAAAGTAGATACGTTGGAGACGTATCAACTCCCCCAAGCTTAAACATTTGCTTGTCCTCAAGCAATTCAGTTGACAAACTGAAAGTGAGAAACAAAAACTTTTACGAACTCTTTTGCTCTTGTTTGCATAAATAAGCTTAAACAACACCCAGGTTTTCAGCCAACATTATAACTAACCATGCCGATAATAACTCTTAAAGATTATATTAACTCATATCAATGACACAATCAGCTAGCAAGCAATAATAAGACATCTCAAACGGCAACACATTGTCAAAACAACCATAATATAATATGACAATAGTGGTATCTCGCTAGCCCTTTCAGAGACCGCAAAACATAAATGTAGAGCACCTCCAAAGTCCAAGTAGCGACTAAACATTGTAATTCATGGTAGAAAAGATCCAGTCATGATGCACCCAACATTAGCTACACACAATGCATAAGTGATGACAGTTGTGCTCTCTCAGTTTCTAGCACTTGTTTTAGAAGGTGATGACACAACATAAAAGTAAATAGAAAGTCCCTTCACAGAGGGAAGCAATGATTTGTAGAGGTGCCAGAGCTCAAGTTTTTAAAACAGAGATAATTGATATTTTGAGACATGCACCCTTCTCATTTACTTCACGACCATCGGTTATCAATATCTCCCATGCTAAACAAGCTAGTGGCGGTTCCCAAGCAATAAAAGTAAATGTTTTGACTCCATTGGGAGTTCTTGTTTGATTATTCGAGCGATTAACTCTTTTTGTATTTTGCAGTTTGGGACTGGGCATCCCTATTACTGCCCTTTTGCTCGTGCGACAGCAAGTGAATAAACACTCGACCTGAGAATAACCCGCTTAGCATGGAAGATATCGACCACCTCATGTCATTCCATGAACGATCCAGGCACACAAAACAGATATTTTTAGAAGTTTTTAGAGGCGGTACATGCAACTTTAGTTAGGACGGCAGGGTAATACCACATATAGGTAGGTATGGGGGACTCGTCTGGAATAACTTTGGGTTCAAGGTTTTTGATTTACAAGCATAATCCCCACTTAGTACAGGCGAAGGCTAGTAATTAGATTGAGAAGCGGCCAGCTAGAGAGCAACAACGATCATGATCATGCATTATGCATAAGTAACATTGGACACTAGCATGAGTAGGATATGAACACCATGAACATAAATATCATAGAGACTATAGTGATTGAAGAACTCTGTCAATGACACTATCATCAGGAAGATTAACTCCATCTGAGTCAAATGGTTATGGTACCCAGACATTATGAGTATGTGTCACTGACAGAACTATTCTCCTCCATTTTGCACCTGTAGAACTTGTTGGAGAATTCATATCTCTCAACTCGGGCATTTTCTTGAAATATTAACTTCAACTCCTGGAACATCTCATATGCTCCATGACGTTCAAAACATCTTTGAAGTACCGATTATAAGCCGTAAAGCATGGCACTCTGTACTATCGAGTAGTCATCAGCTTTGCTCTACCAAACGTTCATAACGTCCGGAGTTTCTCCTGCAGCGGGTCTTGCACCTAGTGGTGCTTCCATGACGCAATTCTTCTGTGCAGCAATGAGGATAATCCTCAAGTTACAGACCCAGTCCGTGTAGTTGCTACCATCATCTTTCAACTTAGATTTCTCTTGGAACACATTAAAATTCAAGGGAACGGTAGCACGGGCCATTGATCTACAACAACATAGATATGGAAAAACTATCAGGACTAAGTTTATGATAAATTGAAGTTCAATTAATCATATTACTTAAGAACTCCCACTTAGATGGACATCCCTCTAGTCATCTAAATGATCACATGATCCATATCAACTAAACCATGTCCGATCATCACGTGAGATGGAGTAGTTTTCAATGGTGAACATCAATATGTAGATCATATCTACTATATGATTCACGTCCGACCTTTCGGTCTCAGCGTTCTGAGGCCATATCTGCATATGCTAGGCTTGTCAAGTTTAACCCGAGTATTCTGCATGTGCAAAACTGGCTTGCACCCGATGTATGTGAACATAGAGCTTATCACACCCGATCATCACGTGTGGTGTCTCGGCACGATGAACTGTAGCAACGGTGCATACTCAGGGAGAACACTTATACCTTGAAATTTAGTGAGGGATCATCTTATAATGCTACCACCATACTGGGCAAAATAAGATGCACAAAAGATAAACATCACATGCAATCAAAATATGTGACATGATATGGCCATCATCATCTTGTGCCTTTGATCTCCATCTTCAAAGCACCGTCATGATCTCCATCATCACCAGCTTGACACCTTGATCTCCATCGTAGCGTCATTGTCGTCTCACCAACTATTGCTTCTACGACTATCGCTATCGCTTAGTGATAAAGTAAAGCAATTACATGGCGATTGCATTTCATACAATAAAGCGACAACCATAAGGCTCATGCCACTTGCCGGTAACTTTTACAAAACATGATCATCTTATACAAAAATTTATATCTCATCACGTCTTGACCATATCACATCACAACATTCCCTGCAAAAACAAGTTAGACGTCCTCTACTTTTTTGTTGCAAGTTTTATGTGGCTGCTACGGGCTTCTAGCAATAACCGTTCTTACCTACGCATCAAAACCACAACGATTTTTCGTCAAGTGTGTTGTTTTAACCTTCAACAAGCACCAACCGTAGTCAAACTCGATTCAACTAAAGTTGGAGAAACAGACACCCGCCAGCCACCTGTGTGCAAAGCACGTCGGTACATCCGGTCTCATGAATGTGGTCATGTAATGTTGGTCCAGGACGCTTCATCCAACAATACCACTGAATCAAAGTAAGACGTTGGTGGTAAGTAGTATGACTATTATCGCCCACAACTCTTTGTGTTCTACTCGTGCATATCATCTATGCATAGACCTAGCTCGGATGCCACTGTTGGGGAACGTAGCATGCAATTTCAAATTTGTTCCTACGATGACGCAAGATCTATCTAGGAGATGCATAGCAATGAGAGGGGAGAGTGTGTCCACGTACCCTCGTAGACCGAAAGCGGAAGCGTTAGGTTAACACGGTTGATGTAGTCAAACGTCTTCACGATCCAACCGATCCAAGTACCAAACGTACGGCACCTCCGTGTTCAGCACACGTTCAGCTCAATGACGTACCTTGAACTCTTGATACAGTAGAGGGTCAAGGGAGAGTTCCAAAAGCACGATGGTGTGGTGATGGTGATGGTGATGGTGATGGTGATGTGATCTGCGCAGGGCTTCGCCTAAGCACTACGACGCTATGACCCGAGGAGTAAACTATGGAGGGGGGCACCACACAAGTAAGAGAACAACTGTTGTGCCTTTGGGGTGCCCCTGCCCCTGTATATAAATGAGAGGGGGAGGAGGTGGCCGTCCTAGGAGGGGCGCGCCAAGGGGGGAGTCCTACTAGGACTCCACTCCTAGTAGGATTCGCCCCCTTCCTTCCAACGGAGAGGGGGAAAGGGGAAAGAGGGGAGAGGGAGAAGGAAAGGGGGGACACGCCCCCACCCCTTGTCCAATTCGGATTGGGCTTGGGGGGGCGCTGATAACCCACAAGTATAGGGGATCGCAACAGTTTTCGAGGGTAAAGTATTCAACCCAAATTTATTGATTCGACACAAGGGGAGCCAAAGAATATTCTCAAGTATTAGCAGCTGAGTTGTCAATTCAACCACACCTGGAAACTTAATATCTGCAGCAAAGTGTTTAGTAGCAAAGTAATATGATAGGAGTGATAACGGTAGCAAAAGGTAACAGTAGTAAAAGTAATGTTTTTGGTATTTTGTAGTGATGATAGCAATAGCAACGGAAAAGTAAATAAGCGAAGAACAATATATGGAAAGCTCGTAGGAAATGGATCAGTGATGGAGAATTATGCCGGATGTGGTTCATCATGTAACAGTCATAACCTAGGGTGACACAGAACTAGCTCCGGTTCATTGATATAATGTAGGCATGTATTCCGAACATAGTCATATGTGCTTATGGAAAAGAACTTGCATGACATCTTTTGTCCTATCCTCCCGTGGCAGCGGGGTCCTTACGGAAACTAAGGGATATTAAGGCGTCCTTTTAATAGAGAACCGGAACAATTCATCAACACATAGTGAATACATGAACTCCTCAAACTACGGTCATCACCGGTAAGTATCTTGATTATTGTCACTTCGGGGTTAACGGATCATAACACATAATATGTGACTATGGACTTGCAAGATAGGATCAAGAACACTCATATATTGATGAAAACATAATAGGTTCAGATCTGAAAATCATGGCAATCGGGCCCTAGTGACAGGCATTAAGCATAGCAAAGTCATAGCACCATCAATCTCAGAACATAGTGGACACTAGGGATCAAACCCTAACAAAACTAACTCGATTACATGATAGATCCCAACCAACCCATCACCGTCCAGCAAGCCTACGATGGAATTACTCACGCACGGCAGTGAGCATCATGAAATTGCTGATGGAGGATGGTTGATGATGACGATGGCAATGGATTCCCCTCTCCGGAGCCCCGAACGGGCTCCAGATCAGCCCTCTCGAGAGGTTTTAGGGCTTGGCGGTGGCTCCGTATCGTAAAACGCGATGATTTCTTCTCTCTGATTTTTTTCTCCCCGAAACTCAATATATGGAGTTGGAGTTGGAGTCACAGACGCAACAGGGGGCCCATGAGGTAGGGGGCGCGCCCTAGGGGGGCAGGCGCGCCCCCACCCTCGTGGAAAGGTGGTGGGCCCCCTGGCCTTCATCTTTTGCAAGTATTTTTCTTATTTTCTGAAAAGTGGCTCCATGAAGTTTCAGGTCATTCCGAGAACGTTTGCTCTTGCACATAAATAACACCATGGTAATTCTGCTGAAAACAACGTCAGTCCAGGTTAGTTCCATTCAAATCATGCAAGTTAGAGTCCAAAACAAAGGCAAAAGTGTTTGGAAAAGTAGATACGTTGGAGACGTATCAACTCCCCCAAGCTTAAACCTTTGCTTGTCCTCAAGCAATTCAGTTGACAAACTGAAAGTGATAAAGAAAAACTTTTACAAACTCTGTTTGCTCTTGTTGTTGTAAATATGTAAAGACAGCATTCAAGTTTTTAGCGAAGATTATAACTAACCACATTCACAATAATGCATTGGTCTCAAGTTTACTCATATCAATAGCATAATCAACTAGCGAGCCATAATAATAAGTCTCGGTTGACAACACTTTCTCAAAACAATATAATATGATATAACAAGATGGTATCTTGCTAGCCTTTTGTGAGACTGCAAAACATAAATGCAGAGCACCTTTAAAGACCAAGGACTGACTAGACATTGTAATTCATGGTAAAACAGATCCAGTCAAGTCATACTCAATGTAAACTAACAGTAATGAATGCAAATGACAGCGGTGCTCTCCAACTGGTGCTTTTTAATAAGAAGATGATGACTCAGCATAAAAGTAAATAGATAGGCTCTTCGCAGAGGGAAGCAGGGATTTGTAGAGGTGCCAGAGCTCGATTTTGAAGCAGAGGTGAATAATATTTTGAGCGGTATACTTTCATTGTCAACATAACAACCAAGAGATGGCGATATCTTCCATGCTACACACATTATAGGCGGTTCCCAAACAGAATGTAAAGTTTATACTCCCCTTCCACCAACAAGCATCAATCCATGGCTTGCTTGAAACAATGAGTGCCTCCAACTAACAAGAGTCCCATGGGGAGTTTTGTTTGCAATTATTTTGATTTAGTTTGCATAAAGCATGGGACTGGGCATCCCGGTGACCAGCCATTTATCTCGTGAGTGAGGAGCAGAGTCCACTCCTCTTGAGAATAACCCGCCTAACATGGAAGATACACACAACCCTAGTTGATACATGAGCTATTCGAGCATACAAAACAGGATATTTATTTGAAGGTTTAGAGTTTGGCACATACAAATTTACTTGGAACGGCAGGTAGATACCTCATATAGGTAGGTATGGTGGACTCATATGGAATAACTTTGGAGTTTATGGAGTTGGATGCACAAGCAGTATTCCCGCTTAGTACAGGTGAAGGCTAGCAAAAGACTGGGAAGCGACCAGCTAGAGAGCGACAACAGTCATGAACATGCATTAAAATTAGCCAACACCGAATGCAAGCATGAGTAGGATATAATCCACCATGAACATAAATATCGTGAAGGCTATGTTGATTTTGTGTCAACTACATGCGTGAACATGCGCCAAGTCAAGTCACTTAAATCATTCAGAGGAGGATACCACCCTATCATACCACATCATAACCATCTCAATAGCATGTTGGCATGCAAGGCAAACCATTATAACTCATAGCTAATCAAGCATGGCACAAGAAACTATGATCTCTAGTTGTCATTGCAAACATGTTTATTCATAATAGGCTGAATCAGGAACGATGAACTAATCATATTTACAAAAACAAAAGAGGTCGAGTTCATACCAGCTTTTCTCATCTCAATAAGTTCATCATATAATCATCATTATTGCCTTTCACTTGCACGACCGAATAGTGTGAATAATAATAATAGTGCACGTGCATTGGACTAAGCTGGAATCTGCAAGCATTCAATAAACGGGAAAAGACAAGGCAATATGGGCTCTTTTGTCAGATAAACAATAATGCATATAAGATCCACTTCAACAATTTAATTATGGTCTTCTCCTATCGACCCCCAAAGAAAAGAAAAGAAATAAAACTATTTACACGGGAAAGCTCCCAACAAGCAAAAGAAGAACATGAAATATTTTTGGGTTTTCTTTTTAATTACTACTACAAGCTTGGAAATTAAACTGATTAAAAGCTACAACTAATTTTTTTTGGTTTTTTCTTAAGGTTTATTAAACACACAAGAAGAAAGCATAAAAAGGAAATTAAACTAGCATGGATGATACAATGAAAAAGTATGAGCACCGACATCTAGCAATGAGTGTGTGAACATAAATGTAATGTAAGTGGGAAATATGTACTCCCCCAAGCTTAGGCTTTTGGCCTAAGTTGGCCTATGGCCACGGTTGTCCTGGTGGATATCCATAATAGTAGTTGGGGTCGTACTGAGATGAAGATGAAGAAGGCTCCGATTGCCACTGGCTGACAATCATCTCCGGATCCCACTGATAATTAGACTGTCGTGAGGGATCAAATTGTGGTTCCGGCTCTGGCTCCTCGGCTAGTGCAGGGTTCCAGTAGGCTTGAATAGCTTTCAACGGAACAAGGTACGTGCCTGAAGATAAGTCAAACAAAGAAGGAGCAGGCAGGGTAATAGTCTCAGGATGATGTTTATTAAAGAACAATTGATATTTAAGCTCTCTTGCCCTATTCTTAACAATAAAATAATGTGCCACCATACTTTTATAATCTAGTTAAACACGGGGCAACACCTTTTCTTCCTTCTCAAAATGCCTAATAGGTATGTTAAAATGTGCACCTAGGCGTGAAGCATAGATGCCTCCAAAGATGGGCCCCTTGGTATGGTTCAGACTTAACCGTTTGGCAATAATACTACCCATACTAAAAGTGTTATCACTGTATAAACCGTGGAGCAGAATAATAATATCAAGGATACTAAGGTTTCCACAGTTTCCACGACCAATTAAGCAATGACTAGCAAATAATGCAAAGTAACGTAAAACAGGAAAATGTATGCTAGTGATTCATGCATCGGAAACCTTCCTTGTTTCCCATACAGTGATAGTATCAATAAACCCCTCCACATCATTGCGATGTGGTTCTTTTGTATTGCCCTCAAAAGGGACTAAACAAATCCGACAGAAATCATAAAGTGACATCTCCTTATGCTTATCATATAAATGAAACTCCACCATAGGTGGCGAGTTCCTAGAATGGAAATGAAAGTTTTGCACAAAGGTATTTGTGAGTAAGAGATACTGATCGCATTGGTCATGGAGGAAAGCGGTGAGGCCTGCATTCCTAGCCATTTCATGAAAATCTTCATACATACCGGCTGCTCTCAAGAAATCATCAGAAGGCCATTCACACGCCTTAATCTCCGCGGTGCGCGGCAAATTATACTTAGGCTTCGGTGCCTTTTCCTTCAAGCTTTGGCTCGATGAGCCCCTCAATAATCTCCTCATCATTTTCTGAAAAATTCTGAAATTTTTAGTAACTTCAAAATAAAAGTAAACCAAACTCGATAATATCGATAGCAACTACTCCTACAAGTGCCTAGGGCCTATATCATGCATCAAAACTACTTTTGACCATATAAATTTGACATGCAAGCTCAAGAACAGGGTCACCTTAAGCAGCAAAAATTTGCAATGAATAAAGCACTAGAACAAAAACTAATTGGACCAATGGAGGAGTCACATACCAAGGAACAATCTCCCCAAGCAGTTTTGTGAGAGGTGCTTTGAGCAAGGAGATCGAAAATGGCAGCAAAGAGAGCTAGAACTCATGCTTGAGCTGGATATTCATGTTTGGGGGAGGAAGGAGTGTATGGGTGCAGGAATAAGTGGAGGAGGGCCACCATGGGCCCACGAGGCAGGGGGCGCGCCCAGGGAGGGTAGGGTGCGCCCTCCACCCTCATGGGCTGGTGGTTGACCCCCCTGCTGTGTTCTCAGTGCCAAATATTCTCAAATATTCTAGAAAAAAATCATATTTAAATTTCAGGGCATTTGGAGAACTTTTATTTTTGAGGTATTTTTATATTGCATGGGTAATAAGATAACAGACAGAAAAATATTTATTTTAATTTTATTTAATATAAATAACAGAAAGTAAAAGTGGGGTACAGAAGGTTGTGCCTTCTAGTTTCATCCATCTCATGATCATCAAAAGGAATCCTCTAACAAGGTTGATCAAGTCTTGTTAACGAACTCATTCCGAATAACATGGAACCGGAGAAATTTCGAATAACACTATGTTACCTCAACGGGGATATGCACATCCCCAATAATAAGAATATCATATTTCTTCTTGACAGTAGGAATAGGAAATTCAAAACCTCCAAATATAATCGATGGAATTTTTCCAATAGAGTTGATACTATGAACTTGAGGTTGTTTCCTCAGAAAGTGTACCATATGCTCATTACCATTAACATGAAATGTGACATTGCCTTTAGTGCAATCAATACACTAGAAAAAAGACACATCCGTGACATTTTGGGCCGAACGGAATTTTTTTCTGTCATACATATGACACTTCTATGACGATAATTGCGACAAACCCGGTATCATCATAGCTGTGATGGGCTCCTACTTCTATGACAAAAAATCATGACAGAAAATGGGCTTTTCGTCCTGGGCAGGCCGAAGACGCAGCTGCATGACATTCTTTGGGCCGTCCATGACGGAAAAAACCATGGTATAAGCGAGGGGGAGGAAAATTTTGGGGAGTTCCCGGTTACGGTGGGAGGTCGGGGGCCGAGCGATGCGCGTTTCTCTCATACATGTACGCGCGTGTGTGCGAGGCGTTGGCTCTAACTGAACCCGAGCGATTGCACTGCAGGCTATGCGTTACTGAACCCGAGTGATCGATCGATGGCTGTTAACTGAACCCGATCGAGCGATTCCTTGGCTACTGCTGCTA